>NW_022589714.1:1323866-1715523 GCF_004348235.1 Phoca vitulina
TAGGAGAAGGAAGGGAAAAATGGGGGGGGGAATTGGAGGGAGAGATGAACCATGAGAGACTATGGACCTGAGAAACAAACAGGGTTCTAGAGGGGAGGGGGGAGGGGGGATTGGTTAGCCCGGTGATGGGTATTAAGGAGGCCATGTACTGCATGGAGCACTGGGTGTTATACGAAAACAATGGATCGTGGATCGTTACATCAAAAACTAATGATGTAATGTATGGTGATTAACATAACATAATAAAATTTTTAAAAAAAGAATGCTGTATGTGCACAGGAAACATTTAAAGATCAGTAACATGTTTGAGTAAGACACTCAGTTGCATTTACCTTTGATGAAATTTTGTTTTCACTTTAAAGTAAGCATATTTTAGTGAATTTGCTTTGTTATGTTTGAGACATCAAATTGTTTGCCCCATTAATTTTGTCAATACAAAATTAATAATATTCTATTCTATATATTCTATTGTAAATATTCTATATTTCACTGCAAGAATCATTAGCATTACATATAATGTCAATACTTAGTGTGAGTTCAATAAGGACAGACTTTCAAAACTGATAACTTGGAAGACATTGTTTTAACCTTCCTATGTTAAAAAAATGCAAAATATTTCTCCTTATTGACACTGAATATTTATTAATTCACTATTTATTGGCTTGTTTGTTCTTTTCATTACTTGAAATGCCTCAAGGAGCCATCAGACCCACAGATCAAATAATTTAGGCACAAATCATATGAATTAAAACTATCTCAGCAGACACAATGTTGGTATGTAAGAAAAAATTGTATTTTGCACCTGATGGTCAACAAACTAGCAGTTTGCTTTTCCAGAAGGGAAGGGAATTTCAGTGACAAGGGTCTTCTGAAACCTTCTGCGTCTGCTTCCCTGAGATTCAGAAATGGCCTTGTATGTTCTCTCAGAGCCTCAAGGCTTGAAAGTCATCCAAAAGCCGGGGACCAATCTAAAGTAGATTGGCTTATACCCAAATTTAATGAAACTTCCTTAAAGGAAACTATTTCCCTCATTATCCTTTATGTAGATAATATGTGGAATTAATTCTCCTTCACTAAGTTATCATTACATCAACCAGACAAACAGATATAATGTTATTAAAAGTAATGGAACGAGTTCATCCACTGTTAACTTTAATGGTTTGTATCCTCTCAGGTGTCCCAGAGAAATGCTTCTGTCTCACCACTTTAGCAGATTTAAGGTCAGGGCTAAGGTTACCAAATTTCATGCTCACTAGAGAAGGCTCTGCTCTCTTTCAGGACTTACTCCCTTGAAGCTCTGAATGAAGCTGGGAGGAGCAGACGTAACTATTCTAAAGACTTCTTTCCAACTGTGATGGTAACAGATACAGGTCTGTGTTTCTTCGTATTTATTTTGCAAAGTAATTGCAAAATATTTTTACAAAGAAATTATGAAGAGACATATGTGAGATATTTAACTTTAACATTTGTTATAGATTTTTCCTTTCTGGGCCTTGGAAATAGTATTTCTTTTTAAATATTCAGCAATCATACTTACATACTTATTAATATTCAGAGTGAGTAAAGGCTAGGCAGGTAACACCTTTATATTTTAAGCATCAATCTTGTTGTTCATTTTGCTGAAGTAAAACCTAATCAACCTTACTTTGCTGCAAAAAAGCTTTTACTAAGCATCTCTTGGCAGTATAAAAAAAGAGAATTACAGAACTATAAGTGCAATGCAAACGATATACACATGCACATTGATATATATTCAAACATACACACTTGCATATATAGAATATAAAATACATATATTGTATTCATACACAAATATGTAACAGACCACCACAGAAACATGCATTTACCTTTATTTTAGTTTTATTCATTCAACAAGCATTTATGGAACCCCTACTATGTATTAGGCACTGTATTGGCAAACAATAAAGATATTGTGCTCTTAAGAAATTAATGATTGAAGAGGGAAGTATATAATTATAGTAACTATAATTTATATGGGAATTGCTCTACACAAAAATTGTTGGCCTCAAAAAAATTAAGGAGAAAAACAAGATTTCTTGACAAAATGTAGTAACAGGGACCAAATTTATCCTCCTTTTTGAAAGAACAAAATACCAGACAAAATATGTAAAACCATGGTTTTCAGCTCATTGGAAGTGAAGGGAAGTGATCTCCAAGAAACATGAAACAAATGAGGGGAGCCCTATTGCTGCCCCAACTTACTTGCTGGAGAAAATTCCTAGGAGGTGTCACAGCGGAAATCCAGGCTGAGCCCAGTGAACATCCTGAGTTGAGAAGACAGAGCTAGTTCAGGGAAGCCAAGATACCTAGTGTTTATGGGGCAGAATACTGAAGAGGAAGAGAGATTCACAGAAAGAGAACTCCAAAGATCTGCAGATGGTCCCTACTTACTGAGTATTCAGTTAAGTATCAAGAAGTGCATTCCTGCGGGGAAATTACCTGAGGCCAGGGAAAGAACTGCCTAGAGGATTAAAGGTGACAGTACCCAGGGATCATACAGAGCCAGGACTGATGCCTATCCCCAAAAACCAAAATGGAAAATCTCATAAGTGAAATAACTGAAGAGTGGGAACAAATAAATACTGCTCTTGTCCCACATAACAAAGCTTAAAGGATGACCGAAAGGATTAAACTATTACTAAGTACTTCAACCACATTCAAGTATAAAGCTCAAGAATATTTTTTTAGAAATACAACACCCAGCAATCACAATGCCTGGCATCCATAAAAAGTTACCAACTATGCAAAAAAGAAGGAAAATACAATCTATACTGAGAAGAAAAAATGTCAACCAATCAAAACTAACCCAGATATGACATAGATGACATTTAAAAAGTTATTATAACGGAATTCTGTGTATTCGAGAGGCTAGAGGAATGATTGAACATTTAAATAGAAGATATAAAAAAAGACTAATTTGAATTTCTAGAAGTGAAAATTACAATGTCTGCTTTGTAAAATACACAGGCTGGAAATATGAGAGATGACATTTTCAGGAGAAAAGATAGTAAACTTGAAGACATAGTAATCAAAACTACAAAGTGAAACACACAGAGAAAAAAGACTAACAAAAAATGAACAGAAACTCAGTGAAATATAAGACAATTTTAAATGACCAAGTACCTGAGCAATTGGAGTTCCTGAAAGAAAAGGGACCAAAAAAATATTTTAAAAAAATAATAGCTGAAAATTCTCCAAATTTGATGAAAACTGTGAACACACACATCAAAGAAGCTTAACAAAGCCTAAGCACAAAATATATATAAAGAAAACTCTACTATGACACATATAAGCCAATTACTTAAAACCAATGATAAGAAGGAAATGTTAGAAGCTGCTAGAAAAAAAAATTATATGCAAAAGCACGACTCTATGAATGACAGCAGATTTGTTGGAAGCAATGAAAGCAAGAGGACAATAGAGCAACATCTTTAAAGTATTAAAAAAAAACCTAAAATTATCTATCCTACAAAAACATTTTTCAAAAATGAAGGTAAATTAAGGACCTTTTTGAAAATTAAGACTTTATTTTTTAGAGCAGTTTTAAATTTACAGTATCAAAATTTGTGCTAAAATAGTACTCAGAAGGGAATTTGTAGAACTTAACTCTACCTTAAGGTTCTATCTTCAGAAATCAGAAAATAAAATAAGAGAAATTATATTCAAAGTAAGGAGCATAAAAGAAATAATAAAGATAAGAACAGAAATCAATGAAATGGAAAAGAGAAAAACAACAGAAAAAATGAATAAAACAAAAGCTTGCTTTTTTGAGATCAATAAAATTTGTAAACTTCTAGGAATACCGGTAAAAAAGAAGAGGACATAATTTACCAATATCAGAAATGAGAAAAGTAAAATTAATACTGATTCTACAGTTAGTGAAAATATAATAAGGGAATGTTATAAACAACTTTACGACAATAAATTTGACCTATTAGATAAAATAAATGTACTCCTTGAAAAACACAACTACCAAAGCTCACTCGAGGAAATAGATAAGGTGAATAGCCCAACATCTATTAAATAAATTGAAATTTTCATTAAAAATATTCCCACAGAGAAAACTCCAGGTACACATGGCATCACTGGTGAATTATGCCAAACACTTAAGAAAAAAAAATACCAATTACACAAACTCCTACAAAAAACTGAAGAGGAGGAAATATTCCAACTCATTCTATCTGACATTAATCTGATACCAAAACCAGACAAAGATAATCCAAGAAAAGAAAAGTGCATATTTCTATAGGTAGATGAAAAAATTATTTATAAAATTTAGGCAAATCAATCCAAGAATATATAGAGAATAATATAAAATGGCCATATGGGTTTATCCCAGAAATGCAAGTTTGGTTTCTCATTTGAAAATTGATAAATGTCATTCACTGTGTTGACAAACTAAAAAAGGAGAAAAAAATATGATCATCTCTATAGATCAGGAAAAGGTTTTGAGAAGATCCAAAATCCAACATCTATTCCTGATTTTAAATAAAGATGATATCTCCCATAAAATTGAGAATATAAAGAAACTTCCTCAGACTGATAAAAGGTATTTGTGAAAAACCTACAGCTAATTGCATTAGTAATTGTGAAAGACTGAATGTTTTCCCTTTAAGATCAGGAATAAGACAATAATGTCTTTTATCACCATTTCTGTTCAACATTGTAAGGAAGAGCAAATCAGTAGGCAAGAAAAAGAAAATATAAGCCTTCCACATTGGAAAGAAAGAATAAAACTGCCTTTATTCACAGATGACATGACATTTACCAGGAAAATCTTATGGAATCTACAAAAAAGCAACAGAATTAAAAAGTGACTAACAGGTTGCAGAATATGAGACCAACATACAAAAATCAACTGTCTTTCTATATACTGCTAACAACAAATGGGAGATGATATTAAAAAGACAACACCATTTATAATAGCCAAAAAAAAAAAAAAAAATTGAAACACTGACAGACAGACCTGACAAAGGATATACAACATGTGTACACTGAAAACTATGAAGTGTTGCTGAGATAAATTAAAGAAGACTTAAATAAATGGAGCGATACACAATATCCATAATAGACAAAATGATCTAAGTTCATATGGAAATGTGAAGGACCTAGAATAGCCAAACCCATGTGGGAAAGAAGAAGAACATAGCTGGAGGACTGCACTAGCTGACTTTAAGACATTACAAAGACAGAGCAATCAAGATAGCACAGTATTGGCATTAAGATAGACAAATAGGTCAATGGAACAAATAGGCATTAAGATAGACAAATAGGTCAGAAACAGAGCCTACAGAAATAGATCCACACGTACACCATCAATTGATTTTCATTAAAGGGGCAAAGACAATTCAGTGGGAGAAGGACAAACTATTCAACAAATGATACCAGAACAATCAGATATCCATCTGTGAAAGGTGAACTTTGATCCATAATCTACATTATACACCTTAGTTTAAAATTTAAAACACACACAAACACACACATAAATTTACAACACAACTTCTTAAAGAAAGCATAGAAGAAAATTTTGTGACCTTGAGTTAGATGAAGATTTTTTTTAGATAAAATATGAAAAGCACCTTCCACTAAAAAACAAGAGTGATAAATTGTACTTTATTAAAATAAAAAACTTTTGCTTTTCAAAAAAATGATAAGGGAATGAAAAAGAAGTCACAGCAGACTGGAAATAATATTTACAAATCATATATCTGACAAAAGACTTATATCCAGAATACACAAATGCTCAAAACTCAATAACAACAAAACAAACAGCCCATTAAAAAGTGTCTGCAAAAAAATTTTTAAAAACACTTCACCAAAGAAGATATACGGATGACAAACACATGAAAAGTGTTAAAAAGAATTGTAAAGCAACTGGAACTCATATACACTGCCAGTGGGAATATAAAATTGTACCGCCACAGTGGAAAATGATTTGGTAGTCTCTTGAAGAGTTATACATACACTTATCACACAACTCAGCCATTTCACTTCTAAGTATCTACCAAAAGGAAAAAAAAAAAAAAAGGAATGAAAGCAAATGTCCCCATAAAGGCTTGTATGCAACTGTTTACAGCTGCTTTACTTGTAATTGCCAAAAATTGCAAACAATCCAAATGCCCATTAACAGGTAAATGTATTTTTAAAAATTGTGATATGTCCATAAAATGGAATACTACTCAAATATAAAGGAAATGAACTATTAACACACACAGCAATATGAACCAATCTCAAAATAATTAAGCTGAGTAAGAGAAGCTGGACCAAAAAAAGAATATATACTGTATATGTATGAATTTATATAGCATTCCAGAAAAAGCAATGTAGCCTATAGTGACATAAAGCAGATCACTGATTGCCTAAGGAAGATGGGTCAGGGGAAAAGGTGGAAGGGGGTAAGGAAATTTCTGGGGACTAATATGTTCATTATCTAATTGTGGTCATAGTTTCACAAGTCTATAAATGGTCAAACAACAAATTGTACACTTAAAGCATGTGTAGTTTATTGTATATCAATTATACCTCAATAAAGCTATTTAAAAAGAGAGAAAAGGGCTTTGTAAGTTCAAAAGTTAGGGTAAAATATAGATCAGAAAAGAATCCAAAGGTTAGACAAGGAGAAATCAGTTTCTGACCTTCTTCAGGACACCAAAAGAAAAGAGATATTCAAGAAGGACGTGGTTTTCAAAATATTGAAAGAATGGATGCGATAGTACATCCAGAATATTCTATCAGAGCTCTTTGATAAGGGATGAAAGGAATGAGATTCGGGAATAGGGAGTCCAGGACGATAAGGGGGAATGGAGCCTCAGGAAGTGTCTTCTGGGACACTCCAGTACGTTTGAGGCTGAGAAGGAGCCTGTGGAGAGGCAAACTGGAATCCTTAAGGAAAGAAGGAAGGAGCAGATGAAGCAAAGTTCTAAGCTGACAGGTTGGTATGGAATTAATAGTAAAAGTGGATCAGGACACTTCAGGACAAAAGAAACACTTGTCTTCCATTGAGAAGAGAAAGAAGAAAGATGGATAGAAATCTTGGGTAAGTGTGTTGGAGAAGAATTTGTAAAGATGCATGTCCATATAATGATAGTTCCTATCTTCTTAGTGAAAAAGAAGGTCAAGATAATTAGCTAAGTTGTATTATGAGCTTTAGAGGAGGCCTAGAAATTTAGAATAGTTGCTATAGAACCACCTAGAGACAAGATGTTGGCAGATAATACTGAAGGCTCAAGCAAGTTTAAAAACCACAAATTACTACAGCGTCAATAAACAAAGAGAGATGATTTTCTTTATTCAGAGAAAACAAATGGTTAGTTTGACCAAGATTTGGAGGTTAGCCAGTGAGTGCAGCCAAAGGTCAAGGGAGAACAGGATGTGGTTGCTTCTTAAAGTGTATTTGAAATGGTTTCCTCAGTTCTGACATATCCATCCATTCATTGAAAAAAAAATATTTACTTAGGATCTGGTAAACCTGTGTTGTGGAGCATGCAAGAACAATTATCTTCAATGAAGGTTAACAGTATATAATCAGTAGGAGAATAAATACATTTATTGATTCCTATTCTTTGCTGTGGACATTAGCCTGCAATTGAATCACAGCATCTTAAAGCCAGAAGAGATTTTAAGGGTTATAAAGTTCAACACCATCACTTTATTGATGAGGAAACAGACATAGAAAAGTCTGGGGATTTTTTTCCAAAGGTGGTAGAAGATAGAATAAAATCTTATGGTTTCCATTAAGTATTATAGCTACTCACCAAGCTTCTTTTTCAAACTTGCTAATGAACATAAAGGCAATATATTATACATTATACCTGGAAACACCAAACACATGCATTGTTTTGGGGAATAATTTGGGGAATAACTTGGGTTAAACTTTGCTCTAACCGTGAGTTTAAAAATACACTAGCTCTGGGGGCTCCTGGGTGGCTCAGTGGGTTGAGCATCTGCCTTCAGCTCAGGTCATGATTCACCAGGGTCCTGGGATGGAGCTCTGCATCAGGCTCCCTGCTGAGTACCCTCTGGGGTACTCCCTCTCCCTTTGACTACCGCTCCCCTTGCTTGTGCTCTCTGTGTGTCAAATAAATAAAATCTTAAAAAAAATACAGTAGCACTGGCCATATCACCTATCATCTCCAGGGAACTTGAATTAAGTAAATGTTAGACTTGAGATAATATATTAGACATTATTTATCTTAGCATACTTATTCCAGCTCTAATACTGTTCTTTTACATTTACAACTGAAAATTCATAACTATTTTAAACAATGCTATTTTATTACTTAGGTTTTTCCAATTTCTAACTAATTTCTAATTATAAGGTAAATTATAAGGTAAATTTCTAATTATAAGGTGTATCAGGAGTTGGTTTGGTCTAGACATTCAGGGATTGCAGCAACAGAAGAGCAGAAAGTTATTCCTAAATGGGAAAGAGATGATATATTCCTTGAAATCAAGGACCATGCCTGTTTTGTATTACTTAGCACTTAGAACATTATCAACCATACAATAAGTACTCAAAAATACTTACTGAATGAACTCACAAAGTGATACAGATGGATACAGTTTATCCTACTGGGAGATGTGCATGGTGTTCAAAATAAAGGCAAGCTCAAGCTTGATTCATCTAGGCATTGAGCCCTGCAGTTAGGTCTAATCTAGCAGATATAAATACAGGCAAAAAGAAACTTCAATATTTGGTACAGTAAACAGGAGCCAAAAAACCCAAGAGCAGGAGAGCTAAGAGTTTGCTCTATAATTCAGTGGTTCTACTGGGTTGTGAGAACTCGTCCCTGGCATACAGAATATCCTATGTGTGACAGAAGCAACAAGGATGAACTAAGGGGAGAAAACTGGAACAGCAGGAAAAGCACTGGATTTGGAGTTAGAGGCACTGGGTTTGAATTATAACTCTGTTATTAGCCAACAGTGTGGACCAAGCAATTTCCTTGACCCACTACTATTTTATAACCATCTCCTTACTAATGTCACCAGTAGCCCCCTAACTGCCAAAAGTAGTGAACACTTTTCACACTTGGTATAGCTCACACTCTGTTCTTTTGCCATTTGTACGCTTGCTCCTCTGAGCTCTCTGTTGCTGCTCTGTTACCATTTCCTCCCTGGACTCTCTTTTTTAGTTTTGGGGGTGGCGGGGGGTTCTTCTCCTGGCCACCCTCCAAACATTGGCATCCCTAAGGATTCCGTCCTCAACTCTCTTTCTTTCCCATTCTGTAAAATTTCCCCAATCTCAACTACCACATTGCTTTACATACTTTATCTCTAACTTTAGCTTAGGTATCTCCCTTAAACTCAGACCCATATATCCAACTTCCTATGAAAAATATCTCCATATACATATCTCTCAGGCACTTGAATCTGAGAAACAATATAGCCAGAACCAAATTTATTATCTTTTGTTTTTGCTGCCTCCCCACTTGTCTTAGTCCATTCAAAACTGTAACAAAAATACCATGGTTGGGTGGCTTAAACAACAAACATTTATTTCTCATAGTTCTGGAAGCTGGGAATCCGAAGATCAAGGCTCTGACAGATTCAATTTCCAGTGAGAGTTTGCTTCCTGGTTCATAGTCACCTTCTTACTGTGTCTTCACATGACAAATGAGGAGAGGCAGTTCTCTGAGGAGAACTCTGAGAACAAATGAGGAGAGGGAGTCTCTTGTAAGGGCACTAATCCTATTCATAAGGGCTCCATCCTCATGACCTAAACACTTCCAAAGACCCCAACTCCAAATGCCATCACATTAGGGATTCTGTTTCAACATATGGCTCTGTCTATAACATCACTCCAATTTCCAATTCCTTCTCCTCTCTTTTCCATGCCGTCTAATAGCACTATCTAGTTACCCAAACCAGGATTGGTCCTAGATGCCTCCATCTCCCTCACCTTTACATATTCAAGCTATTGTTTCATCTTTTGTTTTCCATCTGTTAAATATTGTTCACATCTTCCCTTCTTTCTCCTATGTGCACTGCTACCCAGGTTAGACCAACCTCTTATTCTAGTGCTTTCTATAAGTAAGACTTCCATCCATTCTCTACTCAGCTTCCAGGGTGATCTTTTTCAAATGGAAGTCTAATTTCAACATGTTCCCGATTAAAATTATTTTATTCCTTATAGCTAGCTGACTATATGTTACAGTAGTCCTGGTATAATTGTTAATAATGCCTCTTTTTACTATGTATAATATATATATATATATACATATAATGTAAAATATAAGTATATAGATATAATATGCTATATGTTACATGTATAATATATAACCATTCTACCCTTACCTTAAAGATTAAGGTCCAAGCCCATTATCATAATATGCAAGAGGCCTTTCACAATGTGAACCCCTTTACCCCTTCAGATTCATATCTAGTCATCTTCCCTCTTTCCATTCATCTTGAATTACTTGCCGATTCTGCGTATGCTCACATTTTTCATGTTTTCGTGGAGAAAATCATCTCCACTGGAGTCACTGTATAATCCCCATTTATCCTTTAAGACTCAAATATTAGATTTTCTGTGATACCTTACCTGAGCTCCATGACATCTCTAGGAAGAACAGACCACTTCTTTTGCGCATTTATTTCTTTTATATCTTAATGTCTTTCTTTCTTTCTTTTAACTGTATCAGTCTTTATGAAATTGTGATCCCCAAGAGGTGAGGAGCTAGGTCTTATTTACCTTTAGCTTCTCAACACATAGCACAGTGCCTGGCACAGAGAAAGTGCTTAATAAATGTTGAAAGAACAGATGATTGAATTAATGAACATGTCAGAAAACTCTTGTGGATAAGAGAATGGAAATGAGCAGAATTTTAAGGTCAAGGCAGTGAGTCAATGGTAACCTATGTAGGTTTATTCCACCCCCTGTGTCTAAGCTTTAATCTCCCAATTCAAATCCCATTATGTATGGAAGTCTTTGGCTTTGAAATATTACCACCAGTAAAGCTGCCCTCTGGCACTACTGGATCCCACAACAGGAGAACAGGGAACCAGCTGCCTGTAGGATTTTTTTTTTTCAAATTCAATTTTCAATTAAAACAGTAGGAAATTTCCATTTAAATAATTTTTGCTTTGTTAGAAGCCTGAAACCTGGAATGAGTCAATCTCAAAAACAAATAAATACCATCAATAATTTGAATTAGGAAGATTTACTCCCACCCACATAAGGCTGCTTATTTCTCTAAGAGTTCATTCCTTTCCCAGTGGTTTACTTCACTATTTCAAAGTTCTATGGGCCTTATTCCAAGAAGACCTTTGACTCCTTAAATACACATCAGAGAATCTTGAGAGCTAGGCTGGTCTTTGGAGATCCCTAGACCTACCCCTTCATTTTTACAGATGAAGAAACTGAAATCTAGAGAATGTAAGTACCCAAAATCACACTTACTGTGAAGCCAGGCCTTTCACTTCTCAGCTAGTTTCCTTCAACACCCCCATCGTTTTCAGAGTCAAATAAAACCAATTCAAATGAGGCAGTATAAATGTCAAATCCTTAACACGACCTAACTCCACCATTGCTAGAAATCTTGCATCACCGGAAACACTCTCAATGTTCCACCAGTCATTTTTCAAGAAGCTAGTTTGAGAAAAAGTCACGTCCTTTACCATGTGTATTTCTATCATGCATCTTTGTCCCCTTCCTCCATGCAATCCTCTCTAAAAAGAAGAGCAATTTGTGTTTCATTTCCATTTACAAACAGAACTGACAACCAAGAAATGACTCAAAGAACCTTACAGTCCTTTGGCCTGTAAGGCACTGTGCTTTATATGAAATAATCATCATCATTCTTTTAACTTCACCACTCTGGAATCTACCATCCTTCTCCCTCTTTAAGGTGATAATTATAGTAATGACCTCACCATCAGGTATTTCTCGGGAATTAATGATCAACTGAGGTTAATGGCCCACAGACTAGCCATGGTCCATCAACTCCACACAGCCTGTCATTAATCCCCAGGAAATGTCCTGCTTCCCAATTGTTATTGCTTAATTTAGACTCTTTTCATTCTCATCAAGCT
Source organism: Phoca vitulina (assembly GCF_004348235.1). NCBI lineage: Eukaryota > Metazoa > Chordata > Mammalia > Carnivora > Phocidae > Phoca > Phoca vitulina. The sequence goes on from NW_022589714.1 coordinate 1,335,921, forward strand.
TTTCAATATTGCTACATCTACCAAGAAGCTTTGTGTTTTATTTTATTAATCTGTGTCCTAATGGTTCAGCAAGAGTGGTTTCCCTGATGATCAAATAAAACTAGAATGTACCTTATTAAAAGTTACCTTAAAAGCCATTAAATATCTCTAGACATTTTTTTTTTTTTTAAAGATTTTATTTATTTATTTGAGACAGAGAGAATGAGAGAGAGAGCACATGAGAGGGGGGAGGGTCAGAGGGAGAAGCAGGCTCCCTGCCGAGCAGGGAGCCCGATGCGGGACTCGATCCAGGGACTCCAGGATCATGACCTGAGCCGAAGGCAGTCGCTTAACCAACTGAGCCACCCAGGCGCCCTTGACATTTTAATATTTATACATTTTATAAACAACTTTTAAATCAACAAAAGGGATAGAGTTCTGTGTCCTTAAGAGTATAATCCCAACTCTCTCTCCACTTTTCCCTTAGCCCTCTCTTTCCTTCACCTCACAGAATAAATCGAATCACTTTATTTATTTTTACAAGTTCTTGTCCCTGGTTGAAAGCAGTTTTAAACTCTAAATGGTGTCATAAGTTGTCTACAACACTAAATGTTACATATCCCTTACAAGCAGTTCCCAGACATTATACAGCCCACAGCACTGCCACCTCTTTTCCTTGCTATACCTGCAATGCTTCATTTCATTCAGAGACGCACAAAGCTTCACTGGCCCTCTTTTTTGGTTCATTTCCTTCTTCAGTTTGATGAATGGAGCTACAGCAAGGCTAAGAGAGGTAGGAGTATAAGGCATGGAGAGAGGTCTAGGGATAGCCTGTAACAATCCAGAGCTTTTTCAGCACCAAAAACAATTTTAAAAATCCAACCAGATCCCTATTATGAGAAAAAATATATTGTCAACAAATAGTATTTAATAAAAATGATATGTATATTGTCACATTTTCCTATGAGTACAAAGCATAATAAGGAAAAACTGTAGGGAGAAGAGGGAATCAGCGATTTTTGTGAATTCTATAATAATTCTTTTAGTGCAAGTAGAACACAATAACAAATATTAAGTATTCAAAAACAAGTATAGTAAGACATACTCGTTTTCAAGAACACCCGGGAGCTATGAGATATAGTCTTAGGTCTGCTAGTCATTAGTTATATGACCTTTTACAAGTTATTTCTTTTTCTGGATCTCAGCTTCCTCATCTAGAAAGTAAGATATTACACTAGATAACTTCATTACTTTTCAACAATAACATTTTATGATTCTTTGAATCCATAATCAACTGTTAGAATAATCAACTGTCATAATAGAATTAAATTATATATGACCTGGATCTTTTTCAAAATGATTATTTTCTTCTACTCCAAGTTCATACATTTATTTATATATTTACTCATTTATCGAATATTAGAACACATATTGTGAGGTAAGCAGTGTATGATAGAGAAGGAATACAGTGGTGTAAAAAAAAAAACAAAAACAAAGAAACAAAAACAAAAAAGGTACATGGAAGTCAGTATGTGATCCCTGCTCCTATACCAAATGACTTACAATTTAATAAGGGAAGTAGAAAGTGATACTAACAATGACAGATGGAGGTAAGCAGTAAATGAAGAGGGTTAAAAAAAAAAAAAAAGAATAAAATGGACTTGGAGCAGGAGGTGTTATGGAACCTGGACTGGATCTCCTGACAGAAGAACCAAGCGGCACTCAGAGATCTTGGAGGATAGGAGGTTTATTTAATGCCCGCGGGCTCAGAGGAGAGTGATCTCCAAAGGTCTGAGCCCCAGCACAAACAAAGGGGGTAATTTATACACTTCTACTTCCGCATAGTGGGCACTCTTGGCGAGTGCGTGAAGCGGGGCAGGGAGAGGAACCCGGATTGGTGCGGAAGCAGAGCAGAGGGAAGAACCTGGAAGAGCCCCGGGGTAGGGTCTGGGACTCCCTTGCTGGCTCAGTGGGCCATCTTAGGACACAGATTTTTCCTTATCAGAGGTAGTTGATAAGATGAGACTAGAAGAAGGAACTCGTCATGTATTTAAGCTTTGGTTAGCCAGAGTCACTGAGAGAAAGAGGTGAGATTGGAAAGGCCAGCAAGGCTATGTCAAGTTGGACCTCAGAGTTCATAGTAAGGAGTTTGAGTCTTATTTGAAATGGAATGGGGAGCTATTCGAGACTTTTAATAAATGACTGTTAACCAGAAAATTAATTTTTGGCCTTCCCAAGAATATAAAAATAGTTTTATTCAACTGGAACATTGGGGATAGAAAGTATTTCAATTTACTGAAATTTGAACACATTTTAAAACTACACATTTAAACCTACCTGTGTTAGGTAAAGGGCAATGATAATTAGTTGAATTAGATCTTCTATGTCAAATTTATACTTATACAAAGAAACCTAAATGTTCTTACCCCTAAAGTGTGAAATAACTTTCACTATGATATATTTCACAATTATTTGGGAAGGGTTTAGAATTCAGTATAAGTATAATAGGTTTACTAAGGAAGAAGGGACTTAATCTGTACAAATATGCAGCCAACAGAACGTTCAAAGACAAGAGCGAGACCCAAGAGTCATTGAGGACATTACTGAAAAAAGGTGGGGAACTGTGTTTGGGCAGCCAAAAATCACTAGTGACAGCAATAAACGAGCTTACCCTGGGTTTTAGAACTGTTTGGTATGCTCCAATCTACTATGTGAGATATAATCTTCAAAGAGAATTGATAAAAGCCTCAGCATTTGGGACTTTTAAACTCAAACCGAAGAACATATTAGGAAGGATTTTCAAGAAATCAGTTCTGCACTGGGAAGAAACTGAACTCCATGACATATTTCATCCTTATACTTTTCTACTGTTCAATAAAACTTTCAAGAATGGGGGAGGGATGTTATTCATAATTCTTTTTATCTTCACATATACAGGAGTTTTTTTTTTTTTTCTCTCAAGAGTAACTATACTAGTACAACTAATAAAAGCGAAAATATAACTTGTATTATAGCGTTGGAATTTTAGATGTTCAGTGGATAAGACAACATCAAAGAAATAGATACAACTTTCAATTGACTGGATCTTAAGGACTCATGAGTTTTTACCAAGACTGGAGGCAAATTATTTAGCTTTTTTATGGCTCAGATATTTCAACTGTAAAAATGGGAGTTCTAGGGGAAATCTATACAGCATGTTTACACATTAATCAATCTCTGATCTATGTTTATAACATATTTATAAACATATAACATGGTTATAACATAAATAAGTGATAAATGCATGCATTAATAAATAAATATATGCATACTTTGCAGTCAAAACTCTTTACCTAGGAAACTGGAACTGGTTGAAGTGAAAAGGGGAATGTATTAGCTCTTGTAACTGAAAAATCTAGAGGGTAAATTCAGGCACAATTTGATCCAGGAGCTCAAATGATGTTTCCTTAAGAAAACTCTGTGCATGGGGCGCCTGGGTGGCTCAGTCGTTAAGCGTCTGCCTTCGGCTCAGGTCATGATCCCAGGGTCCTGGGATCTAGTCCCACATCGGGCTCCCTCCAGGGGGGAGGCCTCCTTCTCCCTCTCCCACTCCTGCTGCTTGTGTTCCTGCTCTCACTATCTCTGTCTCTGTCAAATAAATAAATAAAATCTTTAAAAAGGAAAAAAAGAAAACTCTGCATGGGTAGAGGGGCTGGGGTGGAGTGGGGTAGTGCTGACAAAGGGGAAGACATAAATATGTACTGGCCAAGAAAAAACAACAAAATGGACTGCCCATTTAAACATAAGTGTTTTAATATGGATTAAGTTCAGCTGCTAGTAACAGGGATCCAAATAAGATAAAAAAAAAAAAACTGATTTCTCTTTTTCTAAGCAATACAGATGTAGGCAATCCTGATCTGTCTCGGAAGCTCCTCCATCATCTGGAAGCCAAGATACTTCTGGATTTCTACTCTGCCATCCCTATAGTGTGGCTTTTGTCTTCATTTTTCAGGATGGAATCCTAACCAGTTACCCAAATTCCAAGTAGCAGGAAGGTGGAAGGAAGAACGGTGGCAATGGGACTCACAGCTATCTTTGACAGAAATTTCTTGGAAGCAGCCACCCTAAACTAGACTTCCACTTACTCTCTGGGCCATATTCAACTGCAAGGCATGCTGGAGCTTATAGTTCTTATTCTAGGAAGCCATGTATCACCTAAATGTTGGGGGTCCTAAGAGGAAAAGTAGGCATATGGGAGTAAGAAACTAAATCTTTGATATAACATTGGCATATAACACCCACAGTAAAACCTAAATGCCATGAGATCAGGAATTTTTGTCTGTGTTGTTCACTTAAATCCAGATTGTGAAATAGTTCTTGAAATTTAGTAAGCACTCAATAAACATTTGTTGAAAGAATGGATCAGGGTGCCTGGGTGGCTCAGTCAGTTAAGCATCTACCTTTGGCTCAGGTCATGATCCTAGGGTCCTGGGATCAAGTCCCACATCGGGCTCCCTGCTCAGTGGGGAGTCTGCTTCTCCTTCCACCCCTCGCCCCTGCTCATGATCTCTCTCTCTCTCTCTCTCTCTCACACACACTTTCTCTCTCTCAAATAAATAAATAAAATCTTTTTTAAAAAAAATGAATGAATCAGTGAATGCATACGTATGTAGAAAAACATGTAAAATGTGTTAATGGTAGCACAAGTTCACCAAAACTCCTTTATAGATTGCAACAGCATAAAAACAGCTTAAAAGCAGTGTCTTCATCTTCCATCAATGATATGAATGAATGAAGAAAAGAAAAAAAAAGAACCATGAGCTATAACATCATACAGATTTGGATTGATATCACAGGTCTACCTCTTACTAACTTTGTGGCCTTGGGAGATTGATCTGATCTTGCTAACTTTTAAGATGTAAAATTAGGTATAATCTAGACTTGAAAGAATTTACTTGAGTTAGAATTTGAGAAAACACAGATTATGGTACCTGACACATAATAAATTCTCAGTAATGGTCACTCCTTTTCTGTTTTCAATTAAATTCTGTATTGCCATAGAAAATTTGGCCAATTACCCAGTTCTCTCCAAGATAACCTTCAAAAGAATCCATGCTTCTGAATGTTATCCTTGGATAGGGTTGTTTGGTACTCACAAAATGTAAAAGTAGGTACTAGAAATCTGAGGTCTACAACTTTTTAGCCCAAATCTCACTTTGGTAGATTGTTCTGTACAAACGTACTCATGTTAAAGCCCTCAAAGGGAGCATGAGTAATGAACAAAGCCCTTAAAAGGAATGTTAAATAATGGAACATGTCTCTCTCAATCATGGGCATATTTTTGTTTTTACATATATATAGACAGGTAAAATAAAACATTTTTTTGATTATGTTTTCCAACTTGTCATAGTTTGGTAGTCTAGTACAAAAATCTAAACTGGAGAAACGAAAACAACAGAGCTATGGAGAGATAATATAATGTAACTTGCTTCCTTAAAAATACAAGCACAGAGTAAAACATGAACAAAAAAGTTGGCCTAATTTTTAAAAATCATTACATTTTTGTTTGCTTTAATTGATATAATTCTAAAAAGAAAAAAAAAGGATAATTGAGTAAAGTAAATGAATCCTAGTGAAGATACATTTTATCTTTCAGGAGTCGTCTGAAGAAAGACTCATGGCTAAAGATAATCATGAAAGGTTGAATTTACTGGAAAAAAAATGAATTTTGAATTAGGTCAAGCATTCCTTCAAAGCAGTAGATACACTTAAAAACATCCAACCTGTCAACTGAAAATCAAGTAACAGTGTTTTCACTGCCACTATGAAGTAAACTAAAAAGAACCAAGAAAATAGTCAGAGCCGTGAAAACTAAAAATCGCTTTTAGGATTTATATTTCCCCATTCTTCTAAAAGCAGCATTTAATAAAATAATCTGGTTCTTACTCCAATTCAATCATAATAAAACAGAGATTCCCCGACCCAATTTTCTATCATGTCTTCACTGAGTTTTAAGCACCTTTCATCCTTAGAACCAGGGTCTTATTACCAGAAAAGATATTTACACAGAAGCCCAATAAGTGTTATGAATTTTGAGGGAAAGCAGTAATGACTTCCCTCTTCAGCCACTTGTGTGGACAGCACATAAATTGTTATCGTTCCCTGGGAATTCGCTTCTTCAGAGTTTGTAAAGCTTTTGTTGCGGTTTTGTTTCTGGATCAAGGAGAGCAGAGAGGGAGCTGGGTCTTGCTGAGTGCTTACTCTGTGCTACACACTTCACAAACATCACATTTTATCCTCAAGCAACCCAAGCCAACTGATGTTATTGTTCCCGTTTTACATTTGGGAAGTTGATATTCCAAAGGCAATGCGACTTGCTAAAGATAATCCATCTAGGAGTGGCGGAACCTGATCAGGCAGAGCTCAGGTCTGTGGGCTCCGCAGCCCCGTCTTTCCAATGAAGCAATGAAACAATGCAACTTCCCCAGTGTAGAAAGCTAAGGACAGTTAGGAAAAAGATACACTCTGCCAGGAAGAAGGGAAAGGCCCTCTTGTCAGATAGGTTATCATTTTGGCGAGTAGCTCGAAGTAGTGAGTGGGCCTAAGCAAAGGATCTGTAAGAAGTTTAGTTAAGCAAGGCAAATTTTCAATCTGTCACAAAATTCTCTTTATCTGCCCTCCCGTGTATCCACACCCAGATCTAAACTTGCGATTCCAGGGATATTTCATTGATCAGATATTTACAAATATTTTACTTCAAATGTGCCACCAAAGCATTAACAAGCATTGGATTTCATTTGGACAGCTCCCTTCTTTCTGCAGTCATAATCGTAGTAAACACAGTGCTAAGAGTAATATCTTCCTCTTGTTGAGAGCTTACTAGGCGTTATGCTAAGGGCATTTTCAACATTATATTAATTAATCTTCAATAAATTTTTCAGGTAAGAAGTGTTATTTCTCCCTCTAAAAGGCACAGGCAATATATTTGATACAATACACAATTAAATAATAATTTAACAATAACACAATTAAACAATAAGAGTTTAAACAAACCAGTAGAGGTCGCACAGCTGGTGACTGGCAGTGTGGAGACTGGAAATCGGTCTGTCAGACACCCAAATTCTCTGTGTCTCCAGCACATCTGGATCCCCTCTGTCCCCTACCCTCACCTCTTCCCAAGGATGGGCTTAGTCAGGCTTCAGAGTGGGCACCACAGAATTTTGGCCAAGAAACTTTCTCTAATTTATACATTAATTATTTTATTTAAGTTATACCAAAAGAATTTTTTCTTCTTTCAGTATCCCCTTTTATTGAAACCAGCTTTTCTCCTTTTACCACCTTTCTGGGCCCTACATAATCTAAAAAATGTTCTTGATATTTTAAAGTATTTGTTAAACCCCAAGGTAAGATGGAAGCTTCATTCCCAGTGTCTCTTAAGCAATCTGTTTCAGAAACAAAAAAGACCACTCACGAGAGAGACAAAAATCTTTTCCTATTCACCTTCTTCATTTATCTCCTTTGGAATGTTTTCTAATTCCTTTGTTAGGGGGGTGTCTTAGTATCTTTCCCCTTTTATTACATTAGCAGTTTCTCATTTATTTTCAGCCTTCTCTTGTTATCAGCATTTTTTTCCTATCTTAAAAGCAGAGTTATGAATTTTCTGTCCCTTTAGACTTTTTATGAGATAGTAAAAATCTAACTCCATGGAGACTTTTACCTTATTCAATTTTTTACTCAGCTTGCATGTCTGAATCAAATCATTCCAGTGTTAATTGATTGGAAATACTGGTTTACTAGTTCACAACTAGAAATAAAATGTGGTGGATTCAACTTTGTCCCTCAGGACCCATATCACCAAATCCTTGTTGGGAACTCTATTTTTTAGAGAAGGTAAAAAAAGAAGCAGCTAGATGAATTGCGTTGGTGTGTCACGTCAATGGATGGGTGTCAGAAATGTGGAATACATTTGTCTTTCTTCACAGAAGCTCTGGACACTGTTGTCCTGTGATATGAATCTCTAAAGTAATGAAAGAAGCTGGCTTTTACATGTTTCACTTGACAATCTCCTTCTCACTTTCATAATGTCTCTATTTATACATTAGAGGGAGTATCTACTAATGTCCCACATTTTAAAATCAGAATATTGTGTGACTTTGAAAATCAACTGACACATTTTAAAGCACATCGTTGGGTGAAGAAAATATAACCTCTGTTATTGATGGAAAATTTTCCTGCTTCTCCTGCCAGTCATCCTGATGACTTGAATCACTCACAGGAAGACTTCCTTTTAACTGCTGAGAATATCCTAATTTGGGTTTAAAGGGGTTTCTAAATTACTTGTATTTCCTATTCACATGTGGAGAGTAAATACTCTATAGAAACTTGAGACTTGCTTGTAAAATTAAAATGAAGCGAGCAATGTTTCAATGGTATGACTTCCTTAATTATTTTCTTTTAACCAAGTGAAATAGAAGTTCATCGGTTATATCTCAGGTACTCCCGTGAGACTAAAAACACTTAGCAGCCAAAGTAAAAAACTGTCTTAGGTGGAGGTTTCCAGTCACATCTTTGAGATAAATCAACCGGAAAGCCTCAAGAAACAAGACTAGGGTATTAGCTTATTGGTTTGGAATCATCTGGCCGCAGGCCCTAATATATAGCTTCTAGAAAGTCAAATATGGACAGCAGGTAGTTTCATTTGTGGCAGATCCCAGCTGAAAAAGAGGGAAACTTCTGTTGTTGTCATGGATAAGCTGATATTTCTGTCACCCTTGCCAGCTTCAAAACCCATGTTAAATCCTTGCTATATAGAACATTCATGTGTTTAGGATTACTGTAGGAAGATCAGAGCCCTAAATATTCACTAAGTGGATTCCAATAGATGATCTGATGTTAGGACTTCAGAGTGCCAAAACAGAGGAGGAAAAAATCAAATCTATCTGCCCTTTTCTCCCCTGAAGATCCTCCATTTTTCAAGACCTGAGACAGTAATAACAGGAGTAACAAATGCTTTTTTTTTTCTTTTAATAAAAGGGCAATTAGCACACCTTAAAAGCTCATTTACAGGGCTCTGTGGGATTTTTGGCCTTAGTCCATGTGTCCCATGTTCTCTAGTCTTTAAGGATTACGTTTTCCCCAAATGTGTTCCATATTCCCAAGTAATTATTTGAAACCCCACCCTGCATGACTTCAAAGTCAAATATTTTTGCCAAATCCTCCTCTCCACTGAGGTTCCTCTTATATGTCAATAAATAATTAGTGAAATAGAAAGGCATGGTGTTCTGTACATAGTAATGGATACAACAAACACTTTTGCAAAAAATAAAAGCAGAGTTTAAAGGCTATGTCATTCTCACTGTGATGCTTAAATTGCCCTCCATGCCACCCTGAAGTGGAATGACTCGCTCCTCTGTGCTCCCGGGAGGCAATGTCCATTTCTCTGTCATATACAGTACTTAGCACAGTGAAGTATGGAGGTTTGGGTTTATGTCTTTCTCTCTTCCTACAAGACCCTACAAAACACACACAAAACTTCATAGACTTGACACCTAGCACAATTCCTGGCATATCAACAATGCTCAATAAATTTATTGATTATTTATTTATTATAAATTCATTTTTCATATATTTTATGTTTGAAGGGAAGTCCTAAGAGAGTTAGAAGTTTAACTTCTAGTGACTGTAAAGTCTTTATTTGTGATAGACAAGTTATCTCAAATTTGATTTGCTGATAGACTAAAATATCATAAATTTCTCCCTCTTACTAGATTCTTGGAGGGCAAGTTTGCCTCAGTGACTCTGGTTTTTCACATTCATGGGGGAGTCAGAATCACTTATCGATTGGTCACTTACTATGTGCTAGGTGAGAAAGAACAAGAGAGAGAAAGAAAGGAAGAAAGATATCCATTTAATCCATTTATCAACAGTGCAAGGTAAATGTTAAATATGAGAGAAAATATACTGAAAAAAAATAAAAGGATTTACTGTACAAATTACAAATTTTCATTTAATTGAGATTCTATATTTTTTAAAACAAGAACTCTCACATTATTTGTTGTTATTTATTTCTATCTCATATCAAAACATGCTTCAGGTCTATTTCCTTATGCATATATTTTTCAATCTGCATTTTGGATTTTCTTTAAAGAGAGAAACAAAATATTTATGCACAAAATTACATTACATAGTCTTGCCTCATGTTGTACATGGTCACAAATTAGTTCACTCGCAGTCCCTCTCTACCTGAATGTAAATCCTCTAGGTCACTGTTTTTCAAATGTTTTATATAGCCTCAAAACCTTTACCTCAGACCAAATCTTACCATAATCATTAAAAACAAAAATTGCCCACATGTCTCCACTTCCCCAGGCTGCTGCTAGGGCTCATTGTGGAGTTGAGAGCTGTTGTCCTCAAGACCAAATTGATTCCTAACAAGAAATGAGGCTTTCAGAAAATCTCCCAGTAAGTAAACATCAAGCCCAGTGTCATAGACATTTATACCTAAAACAACCAGGAAAAGTTTATTCACTCGAATTAGTTTATTTAAATAACTCCTATATTTCCATGATGATGAAAATATACATCGGTTCCCTTGAGTCTGTAAAAGGTAAAAATGAGAAAATTAAGCAGTGACTGAAAATTAATGTGTTCAATTATTCTTCTAATTTTGACTCTTCTAATTTTGTTTGGTTCCCTGGGATTGTCACTGTGATACAGTCTCACTGTGCTACAAATACACAAAACCTCAATGTTAGGATACACAAAGAGCAACTCCGTAGCAAATAATAAGATTTGTATTTCAGTTTATAGCTTACAAATTTCTTTCACATGATATTTAATCCTTACCAATCCTTAGCATCAAGCATCCCTATTTGCAGATAAAGAAACTAAGGCTCTTCACTGTGACTGACATAAAACAGCCAGTGACAGGAGACTCAGGATTAAATTTTTGATTTCCAGAAAAGCAAATGCTTTTCTACTATGTATTTTAAAGAATAATTTTCAAAAGGGTAAAATCATGGGCACCTGGGTGGCTCAGTTGGTTAAGCGTCTTCCTTTGGTTCAGGTCATGATCCCAGGGGTCCTGGGATCAAGTCCCACACCAGGCTCCCTGCTCAGCAGGGAGTCTACTTCTTCCTCTCCCTATACCCCTCCCCCCTGCTCATGCTCTCTCTCGCTCTCTCTCTCAAATAAATAAATAAAATCTTAGAAAATAAAAGGGGTAAAATCATGACCCTCAGGCAAATAGAAAATAAACAGATGTCAAATGTTTAATATAATTCATGAAGTAAGATGATAAAACCAGTCTAAAAATCATTTAAGAAGCTAGGTGTAAATAGGCAATTTAACAGATGTCCAAGTTAGATACAAAACTGGTTAATGTCTGACATGGCCAAAATTCAAAACTCTTGGGGTTATCTTTTTCATCACACCAAAGACATTTACATCTCTACCAGACAAAACTCCACAAGTTAACTATTGCTGAAACATGCTTTTAAAATAGCCCCCTAAATAAAAGGTTAAGCTCAGCTCTGTTCAGAGAGAACACCTTGTATTTCTTTTTGCTTATTCTACGTTTCAGATAACTTTTCTGACATTATATTATAGCTGCTTTACTGTAGACAGAAGAAAACTTAAAAACACACTGCTGTGAATTTTCAAATAATGGGAAATTGGCTATGAAATGTTGAGAAATTATAGTACAGAGCAAATTTGGCCTTAAGGCATTAGGAATAGTAGCTATTAATTTTCAGCGCGGGAATCAAGAGTGTCTGCCTAAAAGGAAGAATTGCAAATAATGCTAGGCTTGGAAAATAACAGCTACAGCCATAAACCAAAAGTTTGTCTTTATGAATCCATTTTCATTTACTATTTCACAGGTTTCCTGCTTTGTGCTGAGCAAAGAGAGTGCTCAGATAAAAAAAAGACAAAGTTCTTGCCTGCCCCCAGGTGCTCCCAGAACAGCAGGAAGCTAGTTCTTCAGCAATCACCTAGTTGTAAGAGGGAAGCTCCTGTGGAAGCACAGGGGAGGGGCTCCAGTTGGGAAAAGAGGTGAAGGGATTAGAAAAGGCTTCCTGGAGGAAGCAACCAGCCCCTTAAGCAGTGGTTTGAAGGAAACACAAAAGTTATCCAGGAGAAGGGAGGGGAGTACTATGGGGAGGAGATGCATGGGCTTTCAGACTGTTCTGTGTTAGGGAGCAAGAAGTGAGGGTGAAGTTAGCAATGAGAAATGAAGTTAGGGAGCCATGAGGAGGGAGACAAGTTAGGGGTTTCTCTGTTCTGCTTCATTTTGTAGGCAGAGGAGGCTAGTGTAGGATTTTAAGCTGAGAAATATAATGGTTTACCTGAGTCTCCGGGGGTAGGATGAAGAATGGATTTAAGGGAAGGGAACAGAGACAGGGAGACCAGTTAGGAGACTAATGTGGTTATAAGATGAGGAGGTGATAAGGGAGGTAAGAAAAGTGATCCAAGACTGTAATAACAGGTTGGGAGAAGATGTTTCCTGAGGACGCTCCCCTGACCAGCTCCCTTTCAGCTCACTGTTTCCCTCTTTGACAACAGAGGAAATGGTTTTCTGCTGCATGGGTGGCTTAGCTCCAGGAGCACCATCACCAACCAGCAGCAGGCCTCCCTCAGCTCCCGGGGCAGCCTCTACCGTCCCCACCAGCCAGCTGGCACCGAGCACTGCCACTGCTCCCCTCCTGTCCCACTCTCCGACCTGAAGCCACTTACATCTATTTCTTTTCTTCATTTCCTAGTTTTCACACTCTGGGCTCTATCAAGGACTTCAGAAAGGAAGCACTTGTTCATAAAGAGCCACCTATTTCCATGCCGAAGACAAAGAAAGGTAAGCAGCTTTATTCAGCAATTTCCTCACAATTAGCCATTTCTTTCTCAGGGTCAAAAACATTTAATTGGCTTTGAAACCCAAATGACACTCCCAGGAACTTACTAGGTACTTCATTTTTAAAGTGAGGGAGGCGGGGAGAAACACACTGCTTTAGACTCCTAAGAAAAGAAATGGAAATCTCTTTTCTCCACCCAATTCCATCAGCTCTCTCTGCCTTAGTTCTTCCCTGAAGTTTTCTGTCTTGACACCCCCAAGATAAAGGAAAAAAAAAAAATGTTAGCTTGATTGTTGTTTGTTCTTTGGTTTTCTTTTCTTTTCTTTTTTCTTTTTTTTTTTTTTTGTCTTTTCAAGGTACTTATCCAACTCAATAATAGTACTCATGCGTCTCTTGACACTTAGAGTTGAGATGTGCGGAAATAAAAGCACACAAACCCACTTGAAATATAGAAACATCCCATGGGTGCTGAGAACCTCAAAGATGCTTTCTAATTTTGTAACCTTCAAGTCTTGAGACCTTTAATTAAGAAAGGATATAAATATAACAAATGTAGAAGAATTCCTTGAAGTTTAAGATAGGGACCCCAAGATTATAGCAGGGATAAAATCTGTGCCTTGAAAATCCTTGATTGACTCCACTAATGAGAGCCTGAGATTTCTTCCTCATAACCCCATGCTTGTCTCCCGATTAATTTCCTTCCAGTACTTAATCTTCAGTGCATGACACTTTAACCACTAAGCTTATTATTCTAAAAATAGTATTCTAGCTACACCATCTTAGCAAATACATACGTGAAGATCACATTTCTACAAGATTTCCTTAGGTGTTTAATCAGACTTGTACAAAACGCAATAAACAACCACACTAACAGAGATAAGTAGTTTTTCATCCAGCTAACTGCTATATGCGAAAGGACATTCACATATTTTCCTACTCTGGACCTTCACCGGAATTGATAGATGTTCTTTTATGGGAACAAAGAGGAGAGTCACTGTTTCCATCTGAGAGCAATAGTGTATCTCTATCTATACAAACATCAAGGTAGCTTATTCTACACCACCTTGGGCTGTGCCTTGTCAGTGAATTTTTATGACAACTTCTAAGATAAAAATAAATTATGGAGGATTTTATCGAGACTCTAGGTTAAGAAATTCATTATGCCAGGGGAACAAGGCAAGAGCCAGGCATAGAGACAAAATCAGAAGGAACAATTTAGATTTGGTAATAAGATGAGATTTATGTTTCAATCCTTTTCTCTCTGTTGGCAGTGTTAGGTGAATGGATACAGAGGAAGACATTTCAGTTCACATAAAACCTTTACTAGGAGAATGAGACATCATAACACCTCACAGTAGTCTATGGAAAGCACAGTACTTGCAGTGGTGAATGTGGTTGCCTCAGTGTATCAGATTTTCCTAAAGTTATACTGTGATGCCTGCTATTACCACCTGCTGCAAATACTGCCCTGCTTCCCCAGGCACACTGCTCCCTCCTTCACAAGCGGAAGATACAAGTGGCTGGAATTTAAAATGAGCTTGGCTCCTTGCCAGAATGCCCAGGCATATGTAATCAACAGGAAAAACACACCGACCTTGGATGTTTCCTTCAGCAGTCTCCTAAATGGAGGTTCTTACCTCACTCTCTGCCCCCTAAAGCCCCACCAGTTACACATAAAATTTTTGAGGCAGCATTGTTAAATAAATTTCTCAAAAAATCAGATCTCAGTGGCTTGTTACAAGATACCCTGAAACTTTTTCTCTTCCTTAACACTGTCGCTTTTTAACCCCGGTGGTTCATGTATGAAACAGAAATCATTTCATAGTCACTTCACAAGTCTGGGAAAGCACAAACACAGGTTAGTGATACTGTGCTGTCAATATTTTTAAACGCCAATTCTAAATAGGTTCCAGAGTAAGTATTTACACTTTCTTGTGTATTGTGCAAGGACCCCTGAAATTGCAATGCTTAATTATGTGACAACTATTTTAAGATGGTCAGAAAATACCACAGTCCTCTGCCTTTGGCCTCTTACCAACTACAATAAAATAGAGCAAAAAGACGGAACGTGTGTAAATTGAAAACTCTCTTGGTTGTATATTGCCTAACACAACACATTTGCAAAAAACTCATCCATGTCATCTCTAGACCTCTAGGTCATTCTTTCTCCAGTCAAGTCTCTGTCCCCAACTCTGGGTTTTATTCTCTATCTCCAAGTCCAGCATTATCCTACAAGCAAGATGCAATATGCACATGATGGCTCAACTTGATTTTTTGCTTCCTTGTCATCTCAATCTCCAGGGACATTCTCTTTCACTTGCAAGCAGCCATCCACTTTATGTCCATATTATAGAAATTGACTCCTCCACTTCTGGAGTGATAATTTTAGACATCCCACTCTCTTACCACAACTTTGCAACTTTCCAGCATTCTTAAGCATCAGTACAAATAAACTGTTTTTCAGGATCTCCAAACTGCAGACCACTCTTCCCTCTGTCTTTATTAATCCCCTAAAGGTTTCATTTTCCTATTCAGGTTACTTCGCCACCCCCAAAAGACTGTTGACCATATCATCAATTTCCTTTTCCTATTGCCTTTCTGTGTACCCACCTGGCAAAACCAGAAAATCCAGCATCTGCCAACCTATGCAGATTGTTGCCAACATTGAATAATAGTCACTAATCTCAACTGGGAACTCAACATGGTCCAGATATTATGCTATATTTCTCTGGTTAGCACTCTCTCCAATTCTCTACTGTCGCTATTTCAAACATGCTGAAACTGAGCAGACAGTACTTGCCTGAGATACAGATGCTGGGGTGATTGGCATATAGATGGTAAGTGAAGCCATGGGAGGGGATGCAACTGCCAGAGAGAATGTGAGGAATGAGAAGGAAATGGGCCTAGAAAAGAATCCTGAGTAACTAACACTATTAATGTAGCAGATGTCCCGTAAAAGGGAAAGGTGATTTTCAAAAGAAACTAACAACAAATGGCCAAAAATGGAGGCGAAAACCAAAGAAAATATGGTGCCAGAAAAATAAAGTGAAGAGATTATTTCAAGAAGGAGGGGTCAGTAAAAATGTCCAACATTACTGATTGACCAAATAAATACTAAGGACTTGTCCTCCACATTTAAAGGCAGAGATATCATTGATAACCATGGAGAAGGAAGGTTCGGTGGGAAAGTGGGGGCAGATGCCAGATTTCATCAGGTTTAAGTGTAAAAAGGAGGTGAGGAATTAGGGAGGAGTGTAATCATTTCTGACAAGAAGTTTGGCCAGGAAGGTAGTGGGTGGGAAGCATGGGCTTGGGACAGAGGCTGGATAGTACTAAAAATCTACTTTTTAAGTATTTCAGAGTGACAGGAAAGTCTACAGAAACTGTCTGAGATTTCATCCAAAGACAGAGAAAGAAACAGTCCACACAGCTGAATTGAAAAGTGCAGTGGTGAGAGAGATGTAATTGTTTTCTGTGTGTGTCAGTCAAGTTCTGCTTGTTCCAAAGGCTTTACACTTTCAATCCTTCAGTCATTTCTTTTGCTGTTGGCATATGCTCAAACTCTTTACGTGGATTTAAGCCCCTTGTGAACCTGGCGCCTTCCTGGCTCTCCCTTAGGAAGTCACCACTCTTCCCCAGACTCCTTGCTCCAGCCACACAGAACACCTGGTAGTTCTCTGAATGTTTGTCCTGCTCTCTCTCACCCCCATGGCTTTGTTGAGATACAAAGTTCCATCTGCCAGGAACTATATCTCCACTATTTCCTGGCCAACTCATAAACTGCCTCTCGTTTTACAACTGCTTCCTCAAAGGAAGCCTTTCCTGTTCCTGCCAACAAGATCCAGGGTCCAGCCTCCACACTCCCAGAGCATCCAACACTTCTTTTTTTTTTTTTTTCCGAAGAATTTATTTATTTGTTTGACAGATAGAGACATAGCGAGAGAGGGAACACAAGCAGGGGGAGTGGGAGAAGGAGAAGCAGGCTTCCCGTGGAGCAGGGAGCCCGATGCGGGGCTCAATCCCAGAACTCTGGGATCATGAGCTGAGCCGAAGGCAGACGCCTAACGACTGAGCCACCCAGGCGCCCCGGATCCTGCACTTTTTTATCAAACTTCTTTCATATAATATTCTACAGCTATGTCTGCCTGCCTCCACTACACATTTAAATTCCATGAGAACAGAGATCCTGTTTTATTACCATTCTATCTCCAGAACCTAGTATATTACTTGACATGTAGTTGCTCGATAAAAACATGTTCCAAAATAACAAATTGTCATTTTAAGGAAAAGCCCAATAAAAACATTCATTTAATCACATAAGAATTTTATTCAATATTAATTGAGATTCTTGAAGAGTATTTTACCTATTGCTACTAAGGTTTAAAACATTTTCAATGACTTCTAATACTTCTTACCTTACATTAATCTTTTTTATAATACATTTCATATTCTAAAATATACATAATTTATTTGTTCATCGTGCTTACTACCAGGATTACCTCTCTAGAATGCAAGCCCTATGAGGGCAAAGACCCTTTTCTGTTTACTCCTTGATACATTCCCATGTAACTATGTCCAGGAACATGAATAAATAAAGGAGTGAATGAAGTATATGGGTAGTGTTTCTATATGTTCTTTTCAGTAATTAGGAATTTTATAATACATTATTTTTACCCCATACACATCTGAAAAGTGTGTAAAATAACTGAAAGATTCAAACGTAGTGCAACCTAATTCATTTATATTTCAAATAAATTGAGTCCACCCAAAAGTAGCAGAGCTAATTCCTCCAGTAATTACATTTGAGGCTATTACAATTTTTGGACAATAGATTCAGCATTAAGTTTTTCAGTAGATAAAGTAAAGCAGGACACCAGTATATTACATTGTTTTTATTTCCCTAACAACAGAAAGGATAAAACTTTCAGCCGCAGAGTCAAAACTGCTCTCGCAACTGTCCTCATGTAGGAATTTATGGCAACACTCCTTGTATAAAGTACATGGAGTCTTACAATGGATAATATCAAAACATTACATTTTTTTTAACCAAAAGCATAAATAAAATGGGCAAGAGGACAGGTCAACAGAAGGCATACCATTTTATCACAACTCAGCAAAGGCATTTTTGTAAATGTCTGATAAAATAGAGTCCAGACACTCTGCTTTTGATAGTCTAACAATGCAGAGAAAGATGATCTCTGTTGATTAAAATAAGAATAGAGGCAAATTAACTTCTATTGTAGAAGTTTAAGAGACAAATTTAAACACATAGGTGGCTTACACTTTTTAAAAATAATTTTATCATATTGAAAAAGCAGTACTTCTTTATTGTTCAAAATTTGGGAAATAAAATAATGTACACACACAAATCACCTGAAATCCTGCCACTCCAAGAGAACTTCTTTTGGTAATACATTTCCATTTCAACCCAACACACACACACACACACACACACACCACAGAGTCAGCTACATGTAAAGTGAAATCATAGCTCTCCCTTAAGATTATGATTTACGATATATATATACTTCATTACATGTATTATACATTTTAACTAAAATAAGATTATAACATGTGCAGTGTCTTATCATCTGCTTTTTTCCCTAATTATAAACATACCATGACCACCGTCCACTTCAGGCCAGGGGACATGTGCTTTTAGGCAGATTATATATTTATATATATAGTTTCTCACACTTCCTTACTAGTGATTCATTGTGACCTCAAAATTCGACACTATACAGCATAGAACAATATAAACTGAGCCTGAAAATGTTTTAGATTCATTTAATCCAACTATCCCCTCCCTTCAAAGGAGTAAAGGAACATCAGTGAGTCTTTGCTATTACTTTGCGTTTTCAGCACAGCATGCCACTAGGCCATCCAAAATATTTTACCTGCAAAATATACCCCCGAATAACTAAATAAGTTAATCTGTTGACTAATATGGCCTAACTTTAAAAAATAAAATATGCCCTCAGAGAATACTAATCTTAGGGAATTCCCTTGAGATAACTATGCAGTTTTACCTACCCAATATCCTTTATATATTCAATTTCTTTTTGTTCCTGTATCATCAAAGTATGGTGGAAATTTTGAAACCATATCTCTAATTTAAACATTATGTGTTTATATTCATTTTTAAATTTCAAAATCATTATCCAAGAGCATGTAGTAAGTAGACCCAGTTCTCTGAATTGTTACCCCGTTATCTCAAAAAAAGGTATTAAAAGCATAGCAGTAAGATGCTGCCTGATAGATATAATTTGGAATCATATCTTGTGAGACCATTTCTGACTGTTTTGATTTTAGCAGCAGTATTTGGGGACATATTTAGAAATACACATATACCATATAAATAATTAATATATAATAAAATATGTATAGAGAAATATATATATCATACAAATATAACACTAAAATTTTGAAGTTCTAAAATCTGACCACACAGATGACTTTTGTGTGTCTTTTTTTTTTTTTTAATTTTTATTTATTTGACAGAGAGAGACACAGCGAGAGAGGGAACACAAGCAAGGGGAGTGGGAGAGGGAGAAGCAGGCTTCCTGCGGACCAGGGAGCCCGATGCGGGGCTCGATCCCAGGACTCTGGGATCATGACCTGAGCTGAAGGCAGACACTTAACGACTGAGCCAGCCAGGCACCCCAACTTTTGTGTGTCTTATCAGTGGCTAATGATTTGATGCGCACTGAAACATCCCTAAGCTATTCTGGTAATTTCATCAGTAAAATGGCTCAGGGAACATTTGTGATCAATATAACTGTGTCCGAATCTAAATCATTTTTTATATAAAAGATTATTTTGAGAAACTCAGCCCTGCAATTTAGGCTATTGAGGAAAAAGGGTAGCATATATTCCTAAACAATGTTTAGTAAAATGATTGGTCTATCTATCTGAGATAATAAAGTATCTCAGTTTTATAAATGAGATCGAGTATAATTTATATGAATTTTGAAGAAATTAATTTGAGTCAATGGGTTAGCAAGGGAAAGGGATCAGTGTTTATGTTAGCTTGGGTGGCTATCATAACCAAATAGCTTAGATTGGGTGGTTTAAACAACAGAAATTTATTTTCTCACAGTTTTGGAAGCTGAAGTCTAAGATCAGGGTGCCAGGCCCGTCAGGTTCTGGTGTGACTCTCTTCCTGGCCTACAGAAGGTTGCCTTCTTGGTGTGTCCCCACATGCTTTTCCTTAGTGCATTCAATTTTTCTTAAGGTAGAAACTGTGTTGAGAAAAGACCTTGATAAACTTTTGGAATAGAAGGTGAATACTGAGCATATAGATATCATCAGGGGCCAAAGCAATGTGAGGGAACACAGCTTATTGCTTGAGAATAGGAGCAAATTTGTTTACCTCCAAAGAAAGGAGAAATGAAAGACGGAATGGCAGGAATGGCTGGAGACTGGAGGGCGAGGATCAGAGAAAATCCCCATGAGTTAGGAGAGTGGGTATGGTAGGCAGAATAAGGTGTGTGCCACCCATTCGACCACTGAGATATAGAGATATCCATTCCTCCACACCTTCGAATTTGGATTGGCCGGCAGTTCTCTGATGGATAGGCCATGACAAAAGTGACACCACAACAGTCATAGCCTTAGGTTTTAGGAAATATTGGCAGATTCCACCTAGTTCTATTGGAGTCTTCTCTCTTGGAAGACTCTTTCTCAGAACCTAGTCACCAGTGCTGTGAAAAGCGCAAGTCACATGCCAGCAACTTATAGATGTTCCGGTTGACAACCCCAGCTAAACTCCCAGCCAACAGCTCGCATTAACTGTTTGCCATGTGAGTGAGCCACCTTGGAGATCCAGTCCATAAGACTTCAGAGAACTGCACCTTAGCTGACTCTACTTGCAACTGCATGCAAGTAGGCCAAGCAAGACCTTCCTAGCTGACCCCAGTCAATCCACGGAACTGAGAAATAACAATAAATCTTGTCATCCACTAAGTTTTGAGGTGGTCAATAGGAAGAGATGCTTTGTGTTCACTTTTTTTAAAAATATTTATTTATTTATTTATTTATTTATTTATTTTAGAAAGAGGAAAACGAGAGAGAGAGTGTGAGCAGGGGGAGGGACAGAGGGAAAGAATCTTAAGCAGACTTCCCACTGAGCCAGGAGCCAGACGCAGGGCTTGATCCCAGGACCCTGAGATCATGCAATCAAGAGTTGGATGCTTAACCTATGAAGTCACCCATGTGCCCTGATTAGTGTTCACTTTAAGGTTGTTTATATTGTTACAGTGAAAATCTCATCTGGCTCCCCACAGATAAATGTTTAGAAATATCTACTATGTGTATGTGTGTGTTTGGTATCAGGAGGATGGTTAATGGAAATACGGAAATTGTGGAAGGGGCTGAATTTCACATCCAGGATAAAAGGAAACATAAGAACATACATGGAAACAGAGAGTAGTGGTAACCATGAAAACACAAACTCACTGGGGAATTTTATGAAAACATGTAGAGTTATTTAACTTCTGCAGGATGTGGTATTGGGGTTCTCAACCATTCTTAAATGTCAGGGAGACATCAGCTGACATAAGATTCATCCATTTCTTTAGATAAGGGGCAATAAAAGCTAAATTTCATATATCTACAATTCTGTCTTACCTACATATCGTCAGGGCCAAAGCCATGCCTAGCACATGATAGGTGCTCATAAATGTTTATTGGTTTTTTGGCACAGAGTTAAGAAAGAAGATAACATAAATGACTTCATTCCTTATGTCTCAATAGACTGACAATAAAATTTGAGGTACTCCCACTCAATCTTTTCCTTCATATCCCAGAACATTACTTCTTCAAGAATGAGACTATATGATAGAATAACAGTAAGTGTGAGTGGGAAATGTGATTTACTAACAATCTGTTAGTAAAGATAAAGAATATGGAGACTGATGATTAGATAGTCAATATACTGGCACCCAGTTCAAAGTATTCACCTATATTTATTTTCTTCTAAACTTATTCATGAATCCATCATTTGTCTTAAAAGAATGCAATGATAAAGCAATTTCAGAGGGTGTTGTAATATTTGGTTGAGACACATACCCTCCAGAAATAGTACATTCAGATTAATTTTAGATTAGGAATTAACAGAATCATACTGATTTTCAAAGTTCCCAGAATTAGCAGCATAGAAGCTAATTGTTATTTTTTTGGATACACACACATTCACATATACACATCACTCATCCCTTTCTCTGTCCAAAACAGATTTGAGACATTGACAACATCATTTCATCAATAATAAAATATGGAACCAAAAAAATAGGAAGAACCAAATAAATTACCCATCAAATAATGAACAAACATTGGGCCTTAACCTCAAATTTGCTTCAGTTTCCTAACCTAACACTTAAGAGATGATATAGATCTCATTATCAGAAAGGGCTTTGAGGATACACTCAAAGTCTTTCAAATTGGATTCCAAATAGCTAAGGGATTGTTGCATAATGTATTTGATGCAATCTATATATTATGGATTTGTAAGAAGGTGAATTGATATTGAAATGAATAGGTTCAGGTGAATGGTTCATTCAACACAGAGACTTTAGTGTAGGCTGAAGATAAGGAGACATGAGAAATGCTCTTCATATGGCAAATCTGAATTAGCAAAACATTTGACACAGAGATATGTGTTAGGAATGTTGGCACACTGGTGAGTCTAATTGCATAATGAAAGGCTCTGTACTCAATTCTATTCTGTTGAACAAGTTTTATTAAGGATATTGATAATCTGCTTATAAAATTTGAAAATCATATATAATCAGAATATCAGTTACTATGTTAGATAAAATAATCAGGACTAACAAGAAAAAATATTTCAGCATATTGTGCTAATGGGCTATTTTTGTCTGAGGGACTTACTAATGGCCATGTAAGTATACTCTACTCAAATGCAGAGGCCAAGAGAAGGATAAGGAGAATTGGGATCTACGTGGAACCATCTGCCCCTCCATCCAACATAAAGTAAGAGTTCACTGGGTCCCAAGAAGGTATCTGAGTCAACCAGCATAGCCACATGCATCCGGACAGAGGAAAGAAAAGATGGAGAGGAAGATGGAGAGGAAGAGTCTATGTGGACTAAAAAAAAAAAACAAACAGTTCAAGAAAGAAGGTAAAATCTGGGTTTGAGCTTTTTATAGCACAAAGAGTGTATCTACTAATAACCATAGGCTAAATAATATCTTACTGCTGAACAAGCAGAACAAAAATTACCCCCTCCAATGAAAGAAGGCCTAAAGAGGGTGATCATAGGTGGTCCTCAAAGAGGGAAAAGGGCACTCTTCTTTCTATAGTATCTCTCACTTTTCTCTCTTGGCCCTTTAACATGGTAAATAAATCTATGATTTAAAAAAATATATAGCTAATCATTTCCAGGAAGGACCCCACAAGTGTGTCTGGGGACACTGGATCCTACTTACTCAACACCTACATTGCTCTTTTGTCCTCCTGTGGATGGCAAAATGGGTAGTCTGGCTGTGGTGAGGGATCAAATATCAAAAGAGAAAATTTTTAAAGTATTAACATAAATCCAAGACAGAATGAACAGAGCACTGAAAGGTCACAAGCACATTTTACCTGAACGATATTTGAGGCAACTAGAGATGTTAAGCCTATGGAAAAGAAGCTACACAGAGACCAAAAAAATCCTATAATAAATGGTAAATTGTCAAGTGAAAGGCAGAAGAGATGTGTTCTCTAAGTTTCCAGAGGGTCAAACTAGGTCTTTCAGATAAAGCTTATATGAAAATAAATTTTGACTTTGTATAATTTAACAGTGTTGTAGTGATTTAATCATTTACTTAAAAGATGGACCATACTGTCAGGCATTTATAGGAACTGCTGGAACAAAACAATACTGAAGACAAAATTCCTGCCCTAACATTCTGATGGGAGAAACAAACAAATTTATAAACAAATATAAGTAGTTGTTATTGTTATAAAGAATGTGATCAAGGGGTGCCTGGGTGGCACAGTTGGTTAAGCGCCCAACTCTTGATTTTGGCTCAGGTCGTGATCTCAGTGTCATGAGATCAAGCCCTACATTGGGCTCCACGCTCAACTTGGAATCTGCCTGAGATTCTCCTCCCTCTCCCTCTGCCCCTCCCATTTGTGTTCTCTCTCTCTAAAATAAATAAATTAATTTTAAAAAAAAAAGAATGTGATCAAGGAGATGTGTGAATTTGTTATGTCTGTAACAAAAGAGGCCTTTCTTTGTTAGGAGGGCCAGGGAAGTTTTCAGTAAGAAGAGGATAGAATCAGTCAGCCAGGTAGAGAGTTAAGGAAGGATCGAACAGAAACAATGACAGGCCAGAAGCATAAATAACTTGGCTTATCCAAGGCACAGAGAGAAAGCCCATGCAGTTCAAGTGGAGTACACTGGGTAAGAATGGTACAAGATACAGTCAGAGAGGAAGGCAGGAGCCAGATCCTGCAGAGCCTTGTGGGCTATGATGAGCAGTTTGGATTTTATCCCAAGAGCATTGGGATGGCTCTGATGGGCTTCAAGCAGAGGAGTGAAATAATCGGGATGCGTATTAGGAAAAGAATAACAGAAGACCAGCAGGAGAATTGGAGAACATAAATAACTATAAATGACTTTCTTGTCTAGACATAAAATGAAAAGAATGAATGAAGATAACAGAGTCAGTAGGAAGCAGTAGAGAAATATGGCAGCCATCCTCAAAAATAATTGAGCTAATTCCCACCTGGTGGAATTAACATGGGCTCTGTGACATGGAGACAAAAGAAAGAGCCAGGGAAAGCAATGAGTGATAACTGCAGGGCCCATGAAAGGGGGTCGAGAAACTGGAAATTTCTGGGGCAAATAAGAAAATATTTTCATTCAGGTCTATCATTGAGGTATACTGGTGTGAGAGGCTCAGCTCTGGGGAGAGTTCATCCCAAAGAAGAAACGGCCAACATGGCCTGGGAAGGGACAGCTGTCCATATGTTTAGCAATGCTCTGGAAACATTGGGAGCCTGAGCAGTGAACCAGAATATCCCAATGGTTCATGCCTGTCCAGAAAAGAAATAAAACATTGAATGTTGCTGCCTCTGAGGCCAAGTTGATTGTAGGAGGTGGGAATGGCATGTTACGGACTTAATGTTTGTGTTTCCCCTAAATCCACATGTTAAAGCCCTAAGCCCCAAAGTGATGGCATTTTGAGATGGGGACTTCGGGAGGGAATTAAGGTTAGAGAAGGTCTTGAGGGGAGAGCCCTCATGATGGGATTAGTGCCCTTAGAAGAAGAGACACCAGAGAGCTTGCTCTCTTGCTCTCTCCCTCAAGGTTCACACCAAGAAGCTGTGTGAGTCATGTGGAAAGGCAGCCATCTGCAACCCAAGGGCAGAGCTCTCACCAGAAACCAACCCTGCCAACATCCAAATATCAGACTATCAGCCTCCACAGTGTGGGAAAATAAATTTCTGTTGTTTAAACCATTCAGTTCATGGTATTTTGTTATGGCCACTCAAACAGATTAATAGAGGGTATTTGTTCCAGAACAAGGATTGCAATGCATTAAAACTTGTCTTTCGTGGCAGAGTACATGAAAATGGGGTGCCCAATTACAGTCAGCTTCTAAAAGAAAATCCTAAAGCAAAAAAAACAAGCTAATGATGATAAGTTGATTATGTTGTTTTCAAAATACTAGCTTCCTCTTCCTGCAGAAGGATTATGCTGTCTCACCTATTTGATGGCAGACTTGGCCTTGTGACAAATTCTGGCAAATAAAACATGATCAAAAATTACATGTGTCATTTTTAGGTAGAAATTTTAAGATTGTGGGCATGGCTTACCATCGTCCATCTTTCACTTCTGCCATAAGACCAGCAGAGTTCCAGATAGCTGTAGACAACCTACAATGGACATGCAGTTTGAACAGGAAATAAACCTTTGCTGATGTCAAGTCACTGAGGTTTGGGATCATTTATTACCACAGCATAAATTAGAATATTCTGACTTATACACCATTCACATAGGTAATATATCTGAAGAGGTGAGAAAGATGCTTCTACATAAGGCATCATTGCTTCCCTCAGGACCATCATTTGGGCCGCACAGTTTTTGATTTCTTTGTGCAGTTGATGGATAATTGTAACTCATTTTGGAGGCAGAATGTAGTTTCTGAAGCATATTATTTTACCAGAGGTCTCAATATTGATGTTGGTCACAGTGTTGATAAAAGTTGGTAGGAATAAATATTTCTGCTTCCTGCACAGAGTAATCTAGGCTAGCAGAGTGGAGATAAAATGAACTGGATGGAATCTGTTGCAGTAAAAACATCAATGAAAAAGCATAAAGGCCGCCAGCTAGACTCGGAAAACCATAGGGTTCACATATCTATAACCTCAAAGAATTCCAAGAAATACTCCTTAAATTTCTAGTATGGGCAAAGGGTGATAAGAGGAGAGCCCAAAATACTTTGTATTCATGTGTCTTCCCCTAGAACTTATGCTAATGAGCAAAATTCTTGTATAACTCTTGATGATCCAGAAGGTAGCCTAAGAGTCGATCTGAGTGGCCTGAAACTTCCCCACTACTGATGATGTTAGAATATCAACATACCAGAGTAAGTATGAGAAGTAGAAACTGCTAACTATGATACTCTACCTGGAAACTTATAGTGAATTTTTACATATACATTATTTTGTAGCAAGATAGAGGAATGGATCATGTTAGCAGCAGTGCCTCTCAGCTCTCTGGTTGATGTGCTCTGTTTAGGCATCAGTCTGTGGGTGAGGTGGGATTATGTAACCTAAGGATCTGGAAAGTTTCCTCCCCTCCACATGAGAATTCCAATTACCTCAGTATTCCATGCTCCATTCTAAACAAGTATATTAACACTGCAATAGCTCTCTGAGGTAGGTTGAGTTATTATCCCCATTTTACAGATGAGGAGACTAATAACCTCTTGAGTTTATCTTCTGCCTTGGGCTAGCTGCCTCTGGGCTGTCACAACTTTTAAAGAGATTCTCAGGAGTGAAACTCTCTCCTGTAACATGTGGTACTCTGGATGCTTATAGAAGGCATCTGCCTGACACTTTGGGAACACCTGACAGTGATAAGTCCCAGAAAACCAGAGTTCCAAAGAATGATACCCAATGGCCCTTCAAGAAAAGCAAGCACCTAGGCTGCTAAACTTAAGCTGGGCTGTGGCAATGGAACAAGATAGGAAAAGACTTCCTTGCTAACTGTTGATAAATAAAACCAAGGAAGATGATCCAGGAGGTGGTAATCATGGACAATTTTTTTAAAAGGGAGGGGCAAAGATTTTACTTGGTAAAACAAATGTCAGAGGAAAATCACCTTTATGCCCCTCTCTAAGTAAACTCCTGCTGGAAATTCTAAACTTTGACTTTTGTCTTTCCTCAGAATCAGGTTTTTGGGGGGTGAGGGTTGGGGAGATCATCCTTCAACAACACACTGAAATGATCTCTTAGGGAAGGCGAAACCCAGTGGCAACTTCCTGTGTAGAAATTCTCTACAAGATTTTTGAGGTGCTGTCTTTCACTATGACTTTCCTAAGGGTTGTATGCCATAAAAACCATAGCTTTGTTTTGTTTTGTTTTGCTTTCCTGTATCTTTCTAAACTTTATCTGCTAATAAATATTTGTCAAATTAAAATTAATTCACCAAAGTTGAAGAGTGAGATTATTCAGGGAAGGAGCAGACTATTTTCTTTATTTTCAGGGTGAGAGAGAAGACCTGTATTACTTTATGCAGGTCTCTTGCAAAGACAGGTGTATACATGAGTTTTTATTTCCTCAGTAACACACCACATCATATCTTACCCTGGGTAATACATCAAAGGATTGTCAGCAAGCTTCTCAAAATCCCTCCCCTACAGACACATACACTTGGAGATTCACTCTTATCAGCCATTTCTCCCTACTCTTAGCATCATGATCTCAAGGTTTTTGGGGGGAAAATTAAAGTATCTATCTCTTCTATAAGTTCCTTTCAAAATGCTTAGGGACCGGTGACAGAAGAAAACATCCCTGTTAATAGTTCCCTTGGAACTTCTTTCTGATCTAAGCTGCCCTCTTAAGAGAGAGCATACCACTGATAAGTATCTGCATCTCGTATCTTCCACCTTTAAGATAGTCCATGGAGGCCCATCAACCACCTAGATAGCAGGTTAGGTCCAGATGGAGTCTCCAGAGAGCCACCTGGAAAGAAAAATAAATCTAGCCTGCCCTGTGTGGGACTAAACAATTACTAACACAATGAAATTGGTTAAGATATGTGACACAATACTCTGGGGTATATACATCTTTAGAAAACCATGTAAACAATAAAATGAACTAAGGATTATATTATTAATAGCTACTGTAAAATAACAAATTAAGGGACTGGAAACCCAGTATCTCAAATTAATTAACAGGAATGTGCCAGTAAGGGTATACTAGGAAAACACACAAAATGTAGACAATACTGTCTTTATGTGAATGAATCATAAAGCAAGAGCACTGCTGAGCTTTCTAGTTTACTTATATTAATTTCAGATATTAGCAATTACAACTTGTGCTTTCAAATTCCATAAAAATGCAAAGCTACCATGAAATAGAATTAACAGGGAGCTTTAGAAATTCATTAAACTGAACTTCAGTAGCAGCATCATTTTTTTGGCTAATACAGGAATATATGTCTGTGCATACACTATTTATAATACCATTTGAGACTTACATAAAATATAAGTTGAGAGAATGTGTTGCCTTCAATAATTTACAAAGGTAGAAAATAACAGCAAGGGGAATTGAGAACAAAACTCGCCTTTTCTGGTACTGTAATATACAGATATTGCATCCGTGGCTTCCAATTCAGATTCAGCCCGGACAAGCTTTGCACTGTGAAGAGATTAAAAGGATATCTGCGAGAAGTATAGATGCCGTTTCTGTTTTGCAATCATGTTTGCAAACATGTTAATCAAATCTGGGTGCTTGCTAACTTGATAATTAAATTTACAAATGATTGGAAATATTTGCTACAGAAAGATTTAAAGTCATTCTTGAAATCCTAATGACAGCTCTAGCAATATGTGTATGCCTCTTGAGGGCCCACTGAGGATAGACAGTATTAAAAATATAATTGGTTTTAAAGCACATTAGATTAAAATTTTTTCCTGTGATTCATTCTCCCTTCTTTGTATTCACCTTTCAGGTCATTTCCTGCTTTCTGAATAAGGTATCCATAATTCAAATGAACTACCATATGAATTTGCTTATTTTTGTTAAATCCAGCTAGTTCTAAAATGTCCCATTTCCATTTAAAATGTTGTGTTTTAAAATGAAAAGATTAAACTTTCAAATTAAGTAATACTTAGAAAAAGCCGTCAACAGTATTTGAAATCTGACAAAAGGCACATTGTTAAAAAACCAGAATAGAAAGCAATTGGGAAGTTAGTTGAGGTCACTATAAACTTAAAAAAAAAGAGAAAAAGAAAGAAAAGAAAAGAAAGGAAAAAAAAGAAAGGAAGAAAAACTTAATTTACTAGGTCCACTTTTAGCTTTCCCATGCAGCTTCATACCAGATCTGACATATTACATTTACATGACGAATAAAAGCATTCTGGTTGAATCAGAATTTTTTTAAATGATACATGAACTTTAAGCTGCATTAAATGAGTTTCTAACAGAATTTCCAGCCCCCGTTCTTGGAAAAAAAATGCCAACTTCCCAATTTTTGGTGGCTGCAACTAGCAACACCACATGCAGTGTTCTTCTGAATGCACACATTAAGATAGGGTCAAGGGTCTTAGGAATAAATTGGTTGGCAAACAATATCAATGGCGCCCTGGTCTGACCTTGTATAAAATTGTTTGCATAACAGAGCTGAAGAACAGCAACATGGTTAATCTGTGCGTGTTTATTTCTAGCCATCCGGGGACGTTAAGGGTCAATATGATTTACTAACATTCACTAAAGGTTATTAAAATTGTTGTACAAAGTTGATGGAAGGATGTTATTGCTTTTGTAATAAAAATGACTTTCATGGAACAGTTTACACATAATTTTTTATTAGATTTTACTTCCCGTCCTCCTCCTCACCCCTTCAGAGTTTCACAGTTGATAACAGTTGATTATTTGTGCTGTCTAGTGGCATTCTTTATTTTTTATTTGTATAGTACCATGGATGTGGATAGTATTTTCCAGGGCTTAAATTATAAATGAGGTAGCTCTCTGCCCCGGATAGCTCCAAGGCTCCTGCCTTCACAAAGGATACTAGGAGGAAAGCAGTTGATTTGCCCTCAGAATAACATGATCATGGTAACTTTCCAAATTAAGAGATTTGAATGATGCTGGAACTTTCATAGTCCTCCAGATTACTCCAGGCAGCCAAAGAAATGCTGTTTGAAAATGCATCAACTGAATCACTAACGTTTTTTCCCCCTGAAAACAGAACCATTGCTTTAGAAAAATTCCACTGCCACCAGCAGACCTAGATAGAACAGCAAAAGTGAGCAGCACAGAAGTCTAGCAAAGACTACATGTAGATCTAAAAAGAGAAAAAAAATGGAAGAGAAAGGACAGAAGGCAACAGATTATCACCATGACAAAATATTGAACACAGTGTCAGGCAAAGTACAACACAGATATGGTTCTTGCCTCCTGGGAATTTAACATCCAAGATGTCACTTGAGGGAAAACCCAGGTAAAAAGAGAAAAAAAGTTATTCAAGAGCAAACTTATAAAGAGAAAAAGGCGTGTGGAGAAAACACAAAAGCAGCAACTAGCAGAAAAGATGTTTTTTTTTAAAGTTAGCTCAATTATAACACTATTATGAAATAGGACTATAAAGTTATGATCATACGTATCTGATATATTCAATATAATGCAATCTCATTACTATAGCATGTTTTATTACCCACTGCTTCATACTAAAGCATGAGCTAAAAAACATATACAATTTAAACTGTGTTTGGTCTTTAGGGAAAATAACAGGGTCACATGATTCTGTTTCAACACTTAGCAAGCATTAGTAGGAGCGCAATACATATTTTTTTAAATAAATGAAAGACTCCCAAATTAATATTTTTTATGACTTAGTATATGGAGCTCTAGATTATTTTTCACTTCAGGTACATTTTAGTAGTTCACATTCTCTCGCAGTCAATGCATAATATTTCAGATACAAAGAAATAATCCATCATGTTTCTATAAGTAGAATTCAGTGCAAAATCTCAAAATACATAGCTTGTTAGAAAGTAATTTTAAAAATTTTAATTTATATCCAGTTTTTTCTTCTTTATGTTCAAGAATAAGAAACTATAATACGCTTTATATTAGGCTAACATTTATTGAAACTAAATATGTGCCATATACTTATAAGTGCTTCCATAGTAAAATCAAAACCTATGGAATTTTTAATTTGTCACCATGACAGGAGGCCAAGAGAACTATGATTACGCATCAGAAAGAAGAAAAAGCCAAGAGAACAATATCAAGGATTTCTCATGCCCACTTAAGGAAAAACTAAAGAAAATAGCCCTATATCTGGGAAATATTAATAAGAAAATAAGCAAAAAATTTAAGTAGGATTGTAATTTAAAAATAAGGGCATCAAGTTAGTTTCCTTCCATTCTTCTCTGGGAACTCATTTAAAGCAGCAAGCGGAAGAAGAGAGGAGAATAGAAAACACTGTCTCCAATGAAACTGAGATGCTTGCAACTCTGGATCACAAAATAGAAGGCTCTTACAAAAGCAATGACGTTCAAAGAAAAGTGTGGGGAAATCAGGAGAAAGGATGTTTGTGGCTACAGATACCAGAAAAACACTAGCCAAGTACAAACCTTCTAAGAGAGTGGCATACCCTAAAGTTTAAAATAATACCAAAGGGCACGTACTGAATGGAGCACTGGGTGTTATATGCAAACAATGAATCATGGAACACTACATCAAAAACTAATGATGTAATGTATGGTGATTAACATAACATAATAAAATAAAAAAAGAAAAAATAGAAATTAAAAATATGACTTTGAAAAAAAAAACAAAAAACAATAACTTATTTGTAATAATGGACCAGATTTTGGGGACTAGAGGCAGTGCTTCACTTGATCCCATTTGGCACAAAGTCTTGCGAAAATGAAGAGTGGGGTTAGCTCAGCCTGTGGGGATACATCTGGGGGATAGGGGGTAATAGTTGTAGAAGAGGAAAGATTTGGCAATGGGAACAGATCTGGAGTGAATATCAAATATCTCTTCTCTCTCCCTCCCTTTCTTTCTCTTTCTTTCCTTGTCCCTATTATGTACTCTTTCTCTCCTTCACACACATCCATAGAATCATAGGCAGAATTTCCTGCTAGCCCCAGCCTCTCCCCAACATGGACTTCCTACAAGAGACGGTCAAATGAAAACTTAAATAAGGAATTGAAAAGGAACCAGCAAACGACCTACGCAATAATGCCACAAAGAAAAAATTAGGGCAGCACTAAGGATACAAATGACAAATGAAAAATGTCCACAAACACAAAAACAAAACAAAACACAGTAACAAGAAAATGAAACATATATTACCCTGAATTTTCAAAGCTTAATGAAACAGACTGCTTTATAAAAGAACACAAAGAAGAAAATAAGTAATCAGAGAAAAAAATTTAATACCATAGTAGATGAAGCCTGTTGGGAGGTAGGAGCAGGGCAGTGTGAACAATTATAACAATGGATATCTGATGGGAGGCAACACAAGGGAAACACAGAATTGGTGGAAACACTGTAAGGAAAATAAGAGGACATGACTGAGATAGCAAACAAAGTGAAGTGAAAACAAAGAGTACAGGAGGATCTGGAACAAAAATTATAGATACAGAAGATGGGCAAAGAGCACTAAGACACAAGTAATAGGCCTTGGTAAATAAGAGAACCAAAATAGCAGAATAACTATTTAAAGATATAATTCCAGAAACTTTTCAGAAATAAAAAGGATCAGAATCTATAAAATGTAAGGGCATATTGTACCCCAGGAAAAGAAAAACTGATATAGATAATTGAAAGACACATTTTAATAAAGTTACTGGATTTCAAAGATGAGAAAATCCTTTGTCAGAAAAAAAGTCATGTATAAAGAACAAATAAATAAATAAATAAAATAAAACCACAAAAACAAAAACAAAAAATCTGACTTGTAACAGATGTCTCCATATTAATACCGAGAGTGGGTAATTCCTGCAAAATACTCAAAGAAAGTTTAGGTTATAATTATATTTCTAGCAAATAGTTTTTTCAAGTAAAATGAAAAGACACAAGCATTTACAAACTTGTTTTTGAAAAGAGAATTAAATAGAAAATAAATTTCAGCCAAGTGATGAATGGAAAAACTATGTCAAAATGTCTGGCAGTGAGCATTGAGTCATTTAAGAGTAAGATTAGATCAAACAAATGTGAGGATTATGGTTCAAGAAGAGAATTAACATATAATATATGCTGACAGAGCAGAAATGTAAATGGGAAGATGAAAGTAGGATTTCAGAACTAGGGGAAGTCAAGATATTTTAGTTGATAAATCAAATAATAGAGCTTAAGTTTATTTGAAGTTACGAAGGTAAACATAGAAAAAGGAAGAAAAGAACAGAAAGGAGTTCTGTCATTATTCAGAAAGCATAACATAAAATATGGCAACAAATCTAAGGCAGGACATACACACTTCATGTCCTGAGACAGGACATATATACTTCAAAATGCAAATGAGGTAAAGTTACTTATTAAAATAGACTCTCAGATCAGACGAGAAAGCAAATCTCAATTACGTGCTACATTTGAGGGAAATACCCAAAACAAAGTGACTCAAAAAATGATAAAACTAATAAATTCCAGAACTGACTGTAAACACACACACATACACACACACACACAGAATAGATTAACACACCACTTCCTATCTACTCAAGAAAATAAGTGAGGAAACACAAACAAAAAATGGGGAAAATTATAAAAATAACCTCAGAACTAAGAAATTAAAAGAATCTTACAATATCTAGGTACTTAGTTGTTATAAATAAATTTAAGAACAAGAGTAAACTAGATCATTTACTGAAAAATATAAATTAGGAAAACACCACAAAACAGAAAGTATCTGCTAGAAATAGAAAATATTACTGAAGCTCAAAATATCCTCATTGTACTGGGTTCAGACAGATTCACAAAAAAAAATAAAAGAAACAGATAACTGTAATTTGATTTAAAATGATCCAGGGCATAGAAAAATAATGGAAACTTCTAAAACCATTTTAGAAAAAAATAATTAAAGAATATTTCAAATCAATCTCACTTCTGAGTGTGATAGCAAAAATGCTAAATAAAATGTTAACAAATAAAACAACAGGAGATAAAAAATAATTTTCCATGACAAGATATGGTTTATTTTATTTATTTTTTAAAATTTTTATTTAAATTCTAGTTAGTTAACATACAGTACAATATTGGCTTCAGGACTAGAATTCAGTGATTCATCACTTACATACAATACCCAGTGCTCATCACAACAGGTGCACTCCTTAATAGCCATCACCTATCTATCTAGCCCATTCCCCACCCACCTCCCTCCGTCACCCTGTTTGTTCTCTATTGTCAAGAGCCTCTATGGTGTGTTTCCCTCTCTCTCTTTTTTTTTTCTTTTCCCCCTTTCCCATCTGTTCATCTGCTTTGTTTTTAAATTCTACATATGAGTGAAATTATATGGTATTTGTCTTTGACTGACTGACTTCACTTAGCATAATACACTCTAGCTCCATCCACGTTGTTGCAAATGGCAAGATTTCATTCTTTTTGATGACTGAGTAATATTCCATTGTGTATATATACCACCTCTTCTTTATCCATTCATCAGCTGATGGATATTTGGGCTCTCTCCATAGTTTGGCTATTGTTGATAATGTTGCTATAAACATCGGGGTGCATGTTTATGGCAAAATACATCTGTATTTTTTTATCAGTTGGGTAATTACCTAGTAGTGTAACTGTTGGATTATAGAACAATTCTATTTTTAACTTTTTGAGGAACCTCCATACTGTTCTCCAGAGTGGCTGCACCAGTTTACATTCCCACCAACAGTGCAAGAGGGTTCCCTTTTTTAGAAATACAGGAAGTTCAGTGTTAAATTTGTTTTCCATAATAACAGATATAAAGTGAAAACTTGTACTATTATCTTCATGAAAGCCTCAGGGTCAACCAGTAAAATTCAACATTTAATCTTGATAAGTACAAAAGTCTTAATAATTTAGTGATAACTATATTTTTCCTAATATTATAATACAAATCTTACTATGATAATGTGTATATCAGATGTGACCTAAAAGCAAATATCATGTTTTATAAGGAAATATTGAAAGCTTTTCCATTAAAGTCAGAAACACCATAAGAACATCTTTTATTTCTATTATTTAATATTGGTCTGGAGTTACTAGCCAAAACAATTAGGTAATATAAACATATAAGAAGAATAAGAATTATAAAAGGATACATTAAATTATAGTTCTAAAAATTATAATTATTTATATTAATAATTATTTAAAATTAATTATTATAATTAAAGATAGTTTAAATCTGAATAAGTCAGGAAAATCAACTCTGTAAAATATAAAATAATTCAATGAGGAAGTGGCTTGGCAAAATAAATAGTAATTGGCAGAATATTATCTCAATATTTAAAACAACAATCATTTAGAATATATAATAGAAGAAAAGAACTTGGTTTAATAGCAGCTAAAAAGATGAAATTTACAAAGGCTACTAATTGCACTCCCCCTTACTCGTTCTCCCCCTCTACTTTGAATAAAAGAATTTCCTGAATTTTAGTTGTATACATGCTTGCCCACTCGGGCACTCCACGCCCAATCCTTTTTTGTAGCAAGGTGTGCCATATGCCTATTTGGGAGAGCCAATAAAAGTGAACAAAATAATATGGGCAAATTCCTGATCACCTCCTTAAATATACTAGCACTTTCTTTCCCCTTCCAGTAGTCTGGAAGTTGGAGTAATGCCAGTAAGTGACATTTGCCACAAGAACAAAAGTAACACCCTATAGGATAGTGGAGCAAGAAAGAGAGAAGAAATCTGGGTCTCTGAATGATTGATTGAGCACAGAACTTACCTTTGAAATGTTACATAAAAATAACCCGATCTTATTATGACTACTAGTTGTTTTGTTTGTTTGAGCAGCTGAGTCCATACCAGAATTAACACCCAAAAAAAGGTGAAAGTTGTACGTGCTCCATATGGAGAAACTTTTAAAATATCCTTGAATATGAGTTTGAATTGTGTGGGTCAAACTACACACAGATTTTTTTCAATACAATAGAGTACTGTAAATGTATTTTCTCTTGTGATTTTCTTAATAAAATTTTATTTTCTATAGCTTAGTTTACTGTAAGAATACAGTATATAAAACACATACAAAATATGCATTGACTGTTCATGCTATCAGTAAAACTTCTAGTCAACAGTAGGCTATTAAGTTTTGGGGAGCCAAAAGTTATATATGTATTTTTGGCTGCATGGGGGTTGGAGCACCTAACCCCCACATTATTCAAAGGTCAACTGTACTATTAAGTGACAAAGAAAGCTTCAATAATTGGGGAGTGGAAAGGCACACTATGTTTTAGATAAGAAGACAACACCACAAAGATGTCAATTCTTCTCAGATTAATCTGTAAATTTAACACAATCTCAATAAAAATGCCAACACATTTTCTTTAGAAATATGAATAGTGAAATGGAAAATTAATACACAAAATTATCCATGAAAATTCTACAAAATAATATAGAAAGGAATCCAGACCTATTAGATAATAAAACATAATCTACTACTGCTACATGAATAGGACAAATCAGTGGGTCAGAATAGAAATTCCATAACAAATTTCAGCAATAAATTTGGTATTTCAATTCAGTGAGGAAAAGATAAATTAAATATAAATGATGTAGATATAACTTTTAGCTATATGAAAAATAAATCAAATTTGATCTATATTTCACGGTTTAATCAAAGATAAAGTTCAGATGATCAAAGATTATTAAAAAATTAATAGCCTCAAAAATATTTAGAAAAAACTTTCTTTTAATAATCTAGGATTGGGGGGCACCTGGGTGGCTCAGTTGGTTAAGCGACTGCCTTCGGCTCAGGTCATGATCCTGGAGTCCCAGGATCGAGTCCCACATCGGGCTCCCTGCTCAGCAGGGAGTCTGCTTCTCCCTCTGACCCTCCCCCCTCTCATGTGCTCTCTCTCTCTCTCTCTCATTCTATCTCTCAAATAAATAAATAAAATCTTAAAAAAAAAAATCCAGGATTGGGAAAGGATTTTTTAAGTAAGACCTAAAACCAAATGTGATAAAAGAAAAATTGGTAAAATTCACTGCATTGAAAAAATCAAAGGTATAAAAACACCATGAATATCCAAATGACAAACAGCAAATATAACTAATACTGGTAATTCATATCATAGACAAAGGCTAATTTTCTACTAAAAAATTAATTCCTATAAATCAATTAGAGAAAGACCAACAACCCTTCAGGGAAAACATAAACAAATATTCAATTTAGAAGAAGAGAAAATACAAATGATTCTTAAATCTATGAAAATGTGCTATCCTTCTCAACAATAAAAATAAAATAAAAATTGTAATGAATAATAGCTGATTCCAAGTCTGAGGCAAAAAATATCTAAGATGTATTTGGGACATCTGCTTGTGCCAGAAAGCAATGTAACTATCAAGGACTAAATGGACCATGTCAGAGGGACATAGGAGCCAATATGAAGGGACTACCTTTGACTAATATGTAACAATGTGACCTTAAAAGAGAGTAATGAATGCAAATAATGAAAGCACATGAAATATATAAACTCAAGAGTTATTATTGACAGCCCCTTCAGTGAAAGAAAGGGAAAAAGAAAAACTAAAATTTAAACAAAACTAATAGAACAGCACTGGAAATAACTAGAGCCCAAAATTTTTACTCTGGAAAATAGGCAGTTAAAAAGGAAATAATTCATTCTGCCTTTCTTCTATGAAGTAAACTTGAGGGAAATTAGGTAGCCCTAATTGGTGGGGAAAAGTTATTCTTTATTGAAAAATTCCAACTAAAACTTGTGAAAAAAAGAGGTAGATTTTTTTGAAATCACCTTTCTGCAATCCATCATAAAATTAATGATTCAAGCAATGATCACATTGATGAAGACATTTGATAAAATGAAAATGGCAACTTTAAAATGAAGGGATCAGGTTGTGACCACCTGAATCTAATGTTCATCAGTCTGATCATCACAGAAAGTGGCAAAAGCAGGTATTGAATGCCTCCTGTTTGGATACAGTATGAAAACTATAATACATATATAGTATTCCCAACATGTTGAGTCCAAATCTAATCAAGTATCAGATGTCCATTTTTCTCTATAGGGGCTAGATGAGCGAGTTAACTTACACCACAAAGAAGCAAACACACAAATCCAAAATGTAAGACTCCGCAAAGGACAATTGATGTGGTGTCTTTTTTTTTTTTTAAGATTTTATTTATTTATTTGACAGAGAGAGACAGCAAGAGAGGGAACACAAGCAGGGGGAGTGGGAGAGGGAGAAGCAGGCTTCCCGCAGAGCAGAGACCCGATGCTGGGCTCGATCCCAGGACTCTGGGATCATGACCTGAGCCCAAGGCAGACGCTTAATGACTGAGCCACCCAGGCACCCCAAGACAATTGATGTGGTTTCTATCCATCAATGGCAGTGGGTCAAAAGGAAAGATACTGTTCTAATTTGAAGGAAGGTTAGCGGGCATGAAAACCAAATGTAATGAGTGAACCTTGTATAGATCTTGATTCAAACAAACCAATTATAAAAGAACAATCTTTTCTTGCATTTGGAGAAATTTCCTTATGACTTTTTATTAGATGATATGAGCAGTACATAGTCATTATGATTATGGCATTGTGGTTATACAATAAAATGTTCACATGTTTTAGAGATACTTGTTCAAGTATAAGGATGAAATAAAATGATGTCTGGATCTTTTTAAAATGCTTCAGAAATAAAAAAGAAAAAACAAAAAAAAATAGCAGGAAGATCACAGAAACAAATGGGACAAAATCCTGATAATTGTAGAATTTGACTGATTGTTACATGAAGGTTCATTCTTTCTATATTTGTGTATCATGAGGTCCATTTTTTAATCTTTCAATTTGAATTTGAACCTATGTAAGAAAAAAGTTGCTCTGATAAAATGCTAGAGGGAGGGTAAACTGAAAAATCCTAGGTGGAGAATATGACAATATTTATCAAAATTTAAAATGCACATACCCAGCATTTATACTCTTAAGTGTGTATTTTATAGATATATTCTTATATAGACAAATATGCATTGAAGCATTGTTTGTAATAACAAGTAATTAAAAACTAGAAGTCCATAACTAAAGACGAATCAAAGTACCATTCAGGCAAACAACAAAACATTCTGCAGCCACTGAAGAAGGAGAGAACCAGGTCAAGCAAAATAACAGACAGGATAATCTAAATATTAAATATTTTTAAAGTTATTAAACTAGTTTTGAAGTCATTTTAAGTACATGGATGAACTTTCCAGAAAGTAAGGAAATCCCCAAGGCTAGAAAAAGACAGAAGAGTCCAGGGAAGAAAGTTGAAGCCATTGGCTGCCCTGTGGCGCCTACCAAGCCTGTTTGACCCAGAACATGGTTTCTCAGCTTCTGATTAGTGACCAGTGATATTATGAGCCAGATAATTCTTCACTGGAAGTGTCCTGGCCTCTACCCGCTAGATGCCGCTGGCACCTTCCCCTAGTTCTAATAACCAAAAACGTCTCCAGACTTGGCCAAATGACACCTGCAGAGGCAAAATCACCCTTGGCTGAGAACTACTGATCTGGAGTATCAGTACTGAAGGGGCCATGGAAGAGAAAAGTAAGAAAATAAACCTGGAAGCCATGGAAAGGAGGAATAAATATAAACTCTAACCAGCAGAGAAAAATATCAAGGAAAATTATTCATATTCATATTCATTCTTTTTATAAGGTCCAAAAGAAATGATTCAAGTTAATAATTATAATAATTATAATTATAATTATAATTAAAAGCAGACATATTTTGGTACTAGCAACTAACAAGTAAAAACACCCTCAAAAAGTAACAAAAATGGAGTTTTCAAATAATTTCCACAGAGAAAGTTCCATTAAACAGAAGCTCTCAGAAAATAAACAACCAAATACATAATTACATGAGACAGTAGAAGCAACAATCCAAGTACAAATGATATATAAATATAACAATTATCAAATATAAACCATAAAATAAGTATGTCAATATATTTTAAAAACTAAGACAGAATTGAAAACATAATTATATGATAATTATCAAAAAAAATTACCAGAAAGATTTATTGAACAACTAAATAAAACTTTTAAAAATTAGAAATTTATTGAAATTAGAAACTTATTAGATAAGAGGATAGGAGATGACACTGAAATGAACAGTTATAGTGCACTGGAAGCTAGAGCACATGAAATTATACTCAATGCAGCACAGAGAGATTGAGTTGGAAAACATGAAATACAGCTTAACACTCATAAAAGATAAAATGAGAATGTCTAATATACATCCACCAAAATTTTAGAGGGAAGCAATAGAAAGAATGAAAGCAAAGTAATATTTGAAGAGATAATGGCTGAAAATTTTCCATAATGAACAAAAGACACCAATCCTCAGATCCATGAACTATAATAAATTTCAAGCAAGTATAGTTGCAAGGATAGATATTCTGAGATGTCATAATAACAATAACAATAATAGCTACCGTATTGAATGCTTAACTCAGTACTAGATATTATACTAATCATACTTAATGGATTACCTTAATAAATAACTTTTTAAAAAGAGGAAGGCAGATGGAACTGCCTTATAGCTTAAAGATTATAAATTGAAAAAAATTTAGGAGAAAACTGAAATCAAATATGATGCGCAGCTAATGTTTGGTACCTAATTCAAGCAAACCAACTATCATTACCATATTATTTAATCTTTTTATGTGGCAAGATATAAACCCAAACCTAAATAAACATACTTTGCCCCAGAGTTACGTGATATTTAAACCATGTAAATATCTAAAAGTTTGCTATTGTTCTGTACTTTCTTTTCTTAAAGTAATTTGATTTTAAAAAGGTTCTTCACAGGGGCACCTGGGTGGCTCAGTCAGTTAAGCATCTGCCTTCGGCCCAGGTCATGATCCTAGGGTCCTGGGATCCAGCCCCACATCAGGCTCCCTGCTCATTGGGGAGCCTGGTTCTCCCTCTCTCTCTGCCTTCTGCTCCCCCTGCTTGTGTGCTCTCTCTCTCTGTCAAATAAATAAATAAAATCTTAAAAAAAAAAAAAAAAAGGTTCTTCACAAGCACCAATTCAAAAAGATATATGTATCCTTATGTTTATGTTTATTCAGCAATATTTGCAATAACAAAGGTATGGAAGCAATTCAAGCGTCCAATGGACGCACACACACACACACACACACATGCACACACACACAATGGAATATTACTCAGCCATAAAAAGCATGAGATTTTGCCATTTGTGACAACATGGATGGACCTAGAGGGTATTATACTAAATGAAATAAGTCAGACAAAGAAAGACAAATACCATATGATTTTACTTATATGTGGAGTCTAAAAAACAAATGAAGAAACAAAAAGTAGAAATAGACCCATAAATACAGAGAACAAACTGAATGGCTGCCAGAGGGAAGGAGATGGGGGATGGATAAAATGGGTGAAGGGGAATGGGAGATATAGGCTTCTAATTATGGAATGAACAAGTCATGGGGATAAAAGGTCCAGCATAGAGAATATAGTGAATGGTATTATAATATTGTTGTATGGTGACAGATGGTAGCTACAATGGTGGAGAGCATAGTGTAAGGTATAGAGTTGTCAAATCAGTATGTTGTACACTGGAAACTAATGTAACATTGTATGTCAACTACACTTCAATAAAAGATAAAAGTTCTTTGTAGCTCCTACTGGAAAAAAAAAGGGAAAAGAGTATAATGATAACAAGGGTCCAATTAAGGATGCTATAAACAAAACAAAAAGAAATATGATAAAAAATTGTCCAAAAACAATCAAACTAATGATAGCAGACATAGTAGATCATTTCTAATATGCAAGTAGCTACCTCATAGAATGTAGTGTACTTTGTGGTTCCCAGAGGTTTTTGTAGCAAAGTTACAAGAAATGTGTTTTGCAAGTTATCACTTAAAACTAGGATATTAAGCAATATGCATAAAGAGACCTAATGTCTCCCTAACTCACCAGTACACCACATTAATTCCTAATTTATAAATGACATTCTGTAAAGAAGAAATGTTTCTAGCTTTTTAAAAAATTTTATTTATTTATTGGACAGAGAAAGAGAACACAAGCAGGTGGAGCTCAATCTCAGGACCCTAGGATCATGACCTGAGCCAAAGACAGACACTTAACTGACTGAGCCACCCAGGCACCCTAAAGAAGAAATTTTTACATGCCTTTCTTACAGCTTTGCTACATAGAGAGATAGAGCAAATCTCTTTCTGAATCACCTGTCTAGGTCTCATTCTTGAATCAAGAGAATTAAAATAAATCCCTGGGAAGGTCTTTATGCCCAGGGACGCTAGGGGGTAGGCAAGGAAGTAGAGAAGAACCAGGCCTATCATCAATGGACATTGAAGGCAAGTCTTTCATACAAGGTGGGACTAGGATAAGAACAGCTGTAGGGAATAAGGATGTTCCAAAGTGGTAGTAATTAGATGCAATGAGCAAATCTAAGAATTTGGTTCTGAACTAAGAAAGATAGTATCTCTCTCATATGACTTTTGTACTGGGCATTAAGTAGGTTGCCCTAAAATAGTCTAAGTTGGACCGACCTAAATACCAATGAAGTTTGCTTCCCTAATAATCATTTCCTGTGCTGAATCCCTAAAGTCTTATTATACTTGGGCTAAATCTCTTGATACCAAAGTTAAAAGGAAAAAAAAGATTCTAATAAATTTCACTTCTTTACAAACTTCTTTTGGATAAATAAAGAGCCAAACTAGATGTTTTATTCAGAGTACATCTGGCTAACGCAAAGTAACTGAGCCACGATAATTCCATTTGCTAAATTTTTGTTCCTTTTTCCTCAAGCTAAACTGTTCCACTTGCATAACTTTTCAAGATGAAACCTCTTTATCTTTCTATTCAACAACCTAGATAGATATAAATGCACTGAAAAATATTCAGACTGATTACCCTAGAGGGAAATCTGGTAGAAGAAGGTCAGGTTTGAAAGAGGTGAAAGAGGTCTTGCTATGAAGGCAGACAACTTGGTGAATTTCCTTCATATAAGCGTGTGTTTGCACTCGGAAGAGGAGAGTCAAGGACAGAGGGGCAGTAAATAGGG
This sequence comes from Phoca vitulina, assembly GCF_004348235.1. NCBI lineage: Eukaryota > Metazoa > Chordata > Mammalia > Carnivora > Phocidae > Phoca > Phoca vitulina. The sequence goes on from NW_022589714.1 coordinate 1,379,162, forward strand.
TTTTCGTTATTAAAAGAAAGCCAAGAACAAAAGGCATGTATGTTGTTAATATTCCCCATTTTGTAGACACATACAAGGGGGCAGGAGAGCATAACTCCACCTTCCAATATAGACCAGAAAAGTAAATGTGCTCTCTGTTGTTGGAAGATACAAAAATTACTAGAGATCAGGAAGGCAAAAGACAACCTGCCAGAGGCCAAGCAACTGAAATCAGCAATTGATTTGTAACACATTCTGGGAGAACTAGAAAGAAGCATTTTACTCAGTAATGAGGGGAAAATAAGATTAGGTTAAGTTGTCATTTCTAGAAGAAAAGGATTAGATAGAAAGTAGGTTTTAAATCTTATTTATTTTCAATATGACAGGCTCCTGGTTTATGCTTTAGCATCCTTATAGTCATCTTTTAAAACTTAGAACAATTAAATATAAAAGCATATTCATTATCTATGGAAACTCTTAGTATTCTAAATAAAATTATTATAATTTAGAAAATGTCATCTTGCACTCAGAAGAGCAGGGAAGCAGGAGGAAAGGAAATGATGTGCAGTGCTGCTTACCTTCTGCATATTGTGCGAGGTACCAGCGCACATGATGGTTCGTTCATATAACCGTCATGACAGCCCCAGGTGCCAAGGTCCTATCACATCTTTTGAAGAAGCTGAAAGAAAGAGGTTGAAGGATTGACTGAGATCATTTCCCAGCAAGCAGTTGAAATGTAATTCAAACCCAGATTATCTTTAGATATTTTTCCATGATTGACTATTTTGGTAATTTGCCTTTAACAAATAAACTTGATGAAAATGAGTGGCATAGCCACAAACATGGGAAAAGTCAATCAATAAGAAATGGTTTGGTGGTATCGATTTCAAGTAGTTTTCTCTCTAGTTAAAATGGTAAGTGAACTTTGACTGCTACTCCCCTAACTGTCCCCAAGTTTACATAAATTGTTTCTTATCATAGAGAGAAAATAATCCTTTTTGAAAATTACTCATTCATTTAGTCAACAAATATTGACTGAGCACCTACTACATGATTGTGCATTGGCACAACGACTATGAATTAAGACAGACATGATCATGTATATCTCCTCAAACCAATAGTGTTTTTCCTCTATTTACTAGAATAGTACTATAACTTCTCAGAGGTACAAAGGGAACTGAATGAAAGAAAATCAGATATTGTGATTTTTCAGTATAGGCAGATACCTTACCATCAAGAGATTGTCTAACACAAATAACAGTGAATGACAAAATCAAATTTGATTATAGGAAAGCTGTCTCACATTTTTCACATTGGTTATATTATCAATAAGATGTGTCTTCTGAAGCAATTAGCAGAGCTTCTTAACTTTTAATTTGGGATATTCTGTGTTTCAAAAGTACAGTATTAACAAATGACTATTTTATTGACTCGTGTAAGAGAAATGTCACTGAACTTATATTATCTATCTTAGTTGCACACACACACACAAAGAGATTTTGGCAAGTACTGATACAACTGTGTAGGAGGGAGATTAATGCAGAGCAAATTGGAGAGTAATTAATCAAGCTGCATACGAAAGTGAAAAGAAGAAACAAAGATGCAAGGTTTGACAGGAAAATTCTAAGTTCTTTGTATTTGGCACCAGTCAAAAAAAAAAAAGGCATAATAGGGCTGAAAAGTTCATGAATATGCTCCAATTAATCTGTATGTGCACTGAAATGCTTTTTAGTTTGGTTCATTTAAATCTGAAATTCCCTTCCCCATTGATGTCAGCTAGTTAGCCAAGATGGTGCATTACTGTTATGATCACTGCAGCGCACATAATTTAGATTTATCTCTTTGGGGACTCGGCTCCACCCCCTGCTAGCTAATATGTTCACCATGTTTAATGATGCAAAAAATTTCCCTGAGTACAGGTTATTTATCTTTATCAGGGGCTGCGTTTGGCTGGCTGGCTGTTACCAGCCAGAATATTTGTTCCTAAATGGTCGGTTCTCATCCATATTCCAGGGCAATCCTGAGGCCCATATTATCACTCAGATTTGCAATAAAAGTGTTTTAGTTCTTCAGATACACCTTAGTAATACTGATTTATGAGTTCGAAACTGTTGAAATTATGATTCAGTCTATGAACCCTGAAATCATTGTCATGAAATACAAAATCAATCTAAAATCTGAGAAAGGATTTTCTTTGGGGAATTTGGGGAATATGTAACAAACAACACAGGAATACAAATATGTGATAATGAAAATAGTTATAAGTAGTAATGATGTTGCCAAAAGAAAAACTGAGGGATAGACAAGCAGGTCCAAAGAAATAGAAGAGTCAGTAACCAGCGACCATCATCACCATCCCTCCAAATTTAAATGAAGAAAATGAAATCAAGGGTCCTTGACAAGATAATGAATAAACATAGGCAGCTGTCACCCTCCCTTGTACCCAAACCTAAAGATGAACAAAATCAAGGGGGGTATTGGTAGTTCTGGGAATATAATATTTTAAAACGACAGAAAAACTCTAGGAAGATAGAAGATTTTGAAGTATAAGAGCACTAAAAGGCTTTGGGGAATGGTTGTGAGGGGTGATTTTTTAGTTGAATTCTTTTTTCTTTTCAAATGACTTGGGTGGATCAGTGCCCACCATTGCCCATGCAAAGAAGACACACAGCAATGTCAGCAGCCCCGCCCAGGCTAGGTGGTATGGCAATATCAGGGTGGGGCTCTAGCTGGCTAAGGTAAGAGGTAGGTAACATTTGCAGGAAGAAGGAAGACATTCAGCCCTCACCCCCTGTTAGTTACTATCATGACTTCTAGGTCATGCAAGTAAATAACAGTGTCCGTAGGAATGTTCAAGGAAATTCCCTGAGGCCCAGAGAGGTCTACTGGGGTGTGGCAAATGGAGGGTGATCTAGACCTACTTTAAAAGCAGAGGCTCCTTTTCCAAGACAGGTCCCATCTACCTCCTGTTCTTAGACTCACAAGTAGAAGAGCATGCCAAGGAAGGTTCTTTAGCATTCCTCATCCCTATCTGCAAAGGAAAATACATATAGTCAGCCAAAGTTACTACTCATCTCTAAAGACAATGAACTTTTGAAGAAAAAAGTAGCCACTGAAATAGCCCAATCACTATCACACACACACTCACACACACACACTTAACTGACAAACTGTATTAGATGAAACTGAATTAATTATCTAAAAAATGAATGTCAAATTAATAGATGTTTTCAAAAAGATAAGGGATAACAGTAATTACATGAAGAATGAAAAGCAATTATAAAGAAAAGCCAGTAGGAAACACTAGAAGTAAAAACTATAACTGATAGACAGAACTTACTAAGTAGGTTGAAGAGCAAAAAAGTTACATGCAAAGAATGAAGAGATAGCAATAAGACAGATCAAACAACACTCACAGAAGCCATCAGAAAGGAAGTAAATATAAAAAATAAATTTAAAAAAATTGAGAAGTATAAAAGATAGAGGAGAAAGTATCAACATACATATAACAGCAGTGTTTTAAAGAAAAGAAATATGTGGAGAAAAGGAAATATTTGAAGAAATAACAATTGACAGTTCTCCATAATTAAAGGAAAATGAAAAATCTCAAATGAAATGACTCAGGGTAGCAATCAAAATAGAAAAGTAAAGAAATATTCTGACCACAATACAGTAAAATTTAATAATTTCAAAAATGGGAAAAAATTACAAAAACTTCCTGAAAGAGCAGAAGACCTTAAAAGAAAAAGAATCCTAAATTTTTTGCTTCTAAAAGGAATACTGAATACAAAAAACAATCAAATAATGTTTTCCTAATTGAAGGAACAGAACTTTGAACCTAAAATTTAATGTTTTGCTAAGCTTTTATTTAAAATTGAAAATTAAAGATATTTTCAGCCATATAAGGCCTCAGAACATTTGCCCTTAAAATGTCTTTGAAAATTTTCTTGATAGAAGTACTTGGTCAAAAAATTAAATAAATGCAATAATAGCACAAGAGATGTAGGAAGTAAGGATGAGTAGATATCATAGCAATTTTTCTTATTATTTCAATAAGGATAATACCTCCCTCCAAAGGAATTAAAATGTTAATCAAAGATCTTCAAAATCTCCAAGCTCAGATGGCTGTTCTTCCATAATATCAATAATCGCTGTGTTATACGAGTTGTTCCAGACAAAAGACAGAAAGCTTTGAAAAGGTTAATATAAGCTTAATTTCAAAATTGTGTAGACAATAAAATAAAAGAAAATAATAGTCTTATAGAAAGAAAAATTCTGAATTGACTATTAGCTAACTTTGTCAAAAATATGTATTAAAATTATACATCATGATCAGGCATGGCCTATCCTAAGAATTCAAGGATGGTTTGATATCAACAGACATAAAAATACAATTTCTCACATGAACAAACTAAAAGATGAAAAAAATTCACATGATTATGTCACTAAATTAAGAATAAGTACCAAACTATATCAAAACATATTTATGATATACTAGGAATAGAAAGGAACTTATTTCACTTGAAAAAAAAAAAAAATACTACCTGCCAAAATTTACATAAACATTATATAAGATGGAAATTTTAATTTCCCCTTTTACATTAAAACAAGATAAATATTTTATTTTTTTTTAAGTTTATTTATTTCAGAGAGAGAGAGAGATTGAGCACAAGTGGGGGGGAGGAGCAGAAGGAAAAGGAGAAGCAGACTCCCCGCTGAGCAGGGAGCCCAATGTGGGGCTCCATCCCAGGACCCTGGAGTCATGACCTGAGCTGAAGGCAGACGCTTAACTGACTGAGCCACTTGGGAGCCCCAAAACAAGATAAATATTTTAAAATCAATTTTTTTCAATCCTCAAATGTGGTTAAAGAGACATAATTATTATTTTTGGTAATTTGATCATCTACTTAGAAGAATTATATAGAAGCAATAGTTGCCAGATAAAATTCAGTAAAATTCAACTATCATTCCTCTATATCAACAATAACCAAATAGAAAAAGTAGACATCATTCACAATGTAAACAAAACTACTAAATATCTAGGCATTATCCTAATAGAAATGTCCACGACCTTTAGAATGAAACTTTTAAAACTTAAAAGACCCAAAGAAAAATAGAAATATTACATTCTGAATGGAATGAAAATTCTACCTGATTTAACCTATAAATATAATACAAATTAAACTGCATAGAGAATTTCTAAGAAAACCAACATATTATTAAAATCTATATGGAAAAATAAAGATTCATGAATAGCTGAGTGAGTTCTGGAAAAATAAGAGAAAAGATGGAAGAGCTCATCTAACAAGAGATCAAATATTTCTACAGAATTCTAGGAATAGTTTTTAAAATAATAACAATGTAATACTAAGGCAAGTTCACACATAGAGAAGAAATTGAACACACTTGAAAGTTTGAAAAAAAAATCCATCTAAGTATGGACACTAAAAGGTAGCACTACAAATCAGGGGGTGATTTAATAGAGAGCAATGAAAAAAAACCTGACTCAATATGAAAAAAATAAGCTGGACTCCTCTCTCACTTCACATATAATGAAACACCTGATAGATTAAATAAATAAACAAAGGTGAAGGGTAAAACGCTAAAGAAGAATAAAAGTAACTTCTAAAAGCAAAAAGATAGGACACTTGTTCAGTGACCTTCTTTATTTAACAAGACCCCCAAATTACAAAGCATAAGGTGAAAAATCAAAAGATTTGACAACATCAAAATTAAAGATTTTTCTTTAGCAAAACATCACAAAGCTAAAAATGTGATGTAATGGGAGAAAATATTTTTAAATCCTTAGAAAAACAAAAGATTGATATGTAAAATATACAATGAACTGTAAATGAGCAAAAGAAAGGTAGAAAAGATGGAAAGAAGATGGGCAAAGATATAAATGAAAACATCTAGAAGGAGAAACTAAAATATCTAAAATACATATAAAGAGATGTTCAACCTCACTAATAATCAGGTATACAATTAACACAGCAATCATAAAACACTTTACATAAAAAATGAAAAATATTTAGCAAGTGTTTGGAGAAACTGATATCCTGACTGTTGGCGCCAACATTCTCAGAAGCTTAGCAGTATCTCATAAAATGGGTAATGTACCTTATAACTCAAATATATCTCAGAGAAAGAGATTGTCCATTACCAAGTTATTTTATTGGAACAGGGAGTTGGAGTCAACCAACATGACCATCATTAAGCGAAAAAGATGAGGAATGTATGGTAGTTGCCTAAGATGGAATATGAAATGAACATCTTCACAAGGTTTCTGGTATCTCAGCTCACTTAATATACCTTTCCTATATTTGAAGGATTCTCACCATCTGAGTCCCATCTCCCCAAGTTAGAAGTCAGAAATTTTTCTCAGCATCCTTTTCAGCTAGATTCAGGTGTGTGACCTAGTCCCTAGGTAGGAGCTGCACATGCATAAGACTATGATTCAGAGGAGAGTGAAATGAAGAAAAGGGCATTCAGAATCAATCCTTATAAGGATGGTAGAGTGTCATGGAGACACATGCAAATTTCAGAAGCAATATTGACAGAGACCCAAAAGGCAGGAGCATATCATGCCCACAGCAGTGAGGTGCACTACCCATATGAGTTGCAGGGTAATCAATCCTTCTACAAGCCAAGAAATGCCAATGATTGCCAGCAAACCACCAGAAGCTAGGATTGATATTTCCTCACAGGCTTCAGAAGGAACCAACCTTGTCAACAACTTGATCTTAGACTTTTAGCTTCCAGAACTGTGAGAGAATAAATTTATGTTGTTTATACCACCCAGTTTGCGGTACTTTGTTACAGCAGCCCTAGCGGAGAAATACATAAAGAGACTAAAACTCCACCCCAGCCATGCTGTACTTTCACCACCCTACAAGGTGGCACTTCCCTACTCTATGGTGTTACTAGGTCACTCCCACCCTCTTTATTATTCAATACATGGGAAAGCCAATTGGTTTAAATTTCTTATGAACAAGATCCTGTCAACCTTACCTGTTTCCACCCAACTCCAAAGTCTAGTATTCCAGAACTCTAAGAAATTCCTGAGATATTTATGCCTTATAGCCTTAAGTTCAATGTTTACAAGGAGGTATGATCTTTGGGTGTCTTTCAGGAGGAGTAAAGGGGATGATAATGTTGGTACATCATGGGAATGATGAAGTGCAACTCTGTATATGCCTTTCAGCATTTTTGCCTATTTATCAAAATGCACTATTGGTACAATTGGGCTGAGGAGACTGGGTAATTTCAGCAAATCTTGGAATAGTTTTATAGCCTTTTTGGATTTTTTGAATTTTTGTTAACTATTCAGACTTTCAATTTTTTAGACTAATTTTTGTCATTTATGCCTCTTCAAATTTTTTGGCAACATTTTAGTAATATTAAAATTTTGCTTCTGTCATTAAATGAAATGTTCAGAAACAAATTGCTCACAAATGAATGTTTCCAATCACTAAATAAACATTTTTGAATACTAAGCTAATTTTCTTCCCTCCAAATTTATTAGTTTTTAGCAATGTTACATACTAAGATTTATTTTTCAGCCAATCATTACTTCTTCAACTGTTTAGCCACGCCTCCACATCTCCTTTAAACTTCAGCAGCTACCAGAAACTTTCTTCATTTAAAAATATACCAGGAGGATGAAGAAAGGGTTAAAGTTTATTGGTGAAGACAGCATTAAGCTTTTAAGTGTTATTTTAACATTGGAATGTGAACAAATAGTGAGCCATAATTGTCAAGATCATCTTCGTTATTCACAGGCATTACTCTAACATTCATCCTAAACATCCAATTCAGGATTGGAAAATGCTTTCTGCTTATTTCAACTAACCACTTTACAAAGGTCAAGCATGGCTCAGTGGTTGATTATTGTCGATGTAAAAACAATGATAGAGAGATTCTTGCTGTTTGATCTTTGACCGAGCAAGCTAAACATCACTACCAACCAAGTTTTTCAGTTACCAAATAGTGATTAGAAATATTTTGTTTTTATCTGATCCTCACATATGCAATTTAATAAGCTAATAAATTGCTTCCAAATGTATTGGCACCTGGATGTAGGGCTGAGCCATGCGAGTGCAAGATAAGGAATGAATATGTGCCATACTCAGTTTGAATACACCAGTTTTTCAAATCAGCCTAAATGGCTCTGGGTGAAACCTAAGTAATAGTTTCCCCAAATTTGACAAGCCTAATATGACAAAATGAAACCTGAAAGTCAGTATAAAATTTTGTGCCTCTTAGTTAAGTGAATGACATGCAAATTATAACTAAACCCTGGGTATCCTGAATCTATTATTATATAGTCAAAATTTCAGACATAATAGTCTTGTGGGCCTGGAAGTAGAGCAAGGATTCAATGATTCAGTGAGCCTGAAGATAAAAAGATAATCACCTTAAAGTGACTCTTGGATGCTTCCCTGGGAAATGAACAACTGAAGCATCATCTACAATGATTAGAAAAGTTAAAAGAGAGGAACACTTGAAAGACAAAGAAGTTTATTTGAGTTTCTGGCCTCTTAAGAAATTTGTAATGTATTCAGGTGGACACATTCATTAGTAGGATATGGACATAGATCAACAAGAAAATTTAGAAATCTGAAAGTAAAAATGGCCATTTTCCATACAGAGATACTGGAGGAAAATAAGGACACTTCAAAGATCATTTCTTATAACAGGGCCTAAACATTCTAAAAGATGTGAGTGATGATGATGGGACGATGGCTGTCACCTTAGGCTACCATTAAGGACCCCCAAAGAATATCATGAGAGTCTAGCAACACTAGCAAATGAGAACTCTCACATAACACTTACTTTGAAAGGAACTTCTATCTATTTGGGGAAAAATATTATACAGCATCATTTTCAAAATGTGCAGAGGTGGAAAAATAAAAAGTTCAGCTAAAATGTTTAGACCATTGTGGGAATAGGCTCACTTTAATATGCTTTTCAATTCTGAACACATTGGCAGTGCTCAAAACACATTACAAAAGTAATAACATGATAATGGAGTTGGGAATCCTGTAAAGGTTACATAGAATTCAATTTATAAATCAAAATGCCTAAAAATCAAACTTGGGCCAACTGCCTAAGGTATTGAATTTTCACTACATTGAATAAGACAAGGATCTCATAACCATGAAAATAAACTGACCAATATGCCCAGGGCCTAATTTTAAACTATTTAGATTCTTAGTTATTCTTTGTCATTTCTTAAAAAAAAAAAAAAAAATCCTGTAATATTCATTGAAATCTAAGCTTGAAGCCTAGAGAATCTGAGTAGTTAATAATAATCAAATTATTCCTGAATGTGGGGGGATCCAGAAAACAGGATTGCCTATATAGAGAGGGATGGCCCTTATCAAAGTACATAATCCCAATACAATTATCATCAGTGCAATTAAACAAAAACAAAAATAAACTAAGAAAAATCCCTCAACATTTTAGTTTTAAAACCAGTCGAATTATTTTAATTTATTTATTTTAAATCTCTCAAATATTACTCTTGAGGAGAGAGATTTGTTGCCTTTAACAGCATTTAATTTAGGAGGTCGTAAGGGCCAAATCCGGGTGTTGAAGCTGGTAGACAGAGAAGCAACATGTAATATGAGGACTCTGAAGTGAAAATTCTCCAAGTGAAATGAAAAGGGGAGCTGAAAATAACTTTTCTAATTAAGGACAGGGAAAATATTGGTCTCACTCCTAGGGAAGGACAGTTCCACCTTGTGAATAAGAGCTCTCTTTTCTCCCTCTTTCAATGGATAGAAAGACAGGGAAACTGAGGCAGAGGAGAAAGGAAGATAGCCCTCTACACTCTGCTAGGGAGTAAGAAAAGGAAAAGGTATACAAACTCAAGGTTTAAGACAAGTTGCTAGAAAAACTTAACCTAGATTTTTGTAGTGACCCTTGGATGTGTGCACTCAACAGATTTCTCAAATAGAAGGAAATTCAAGGAGAGATATAAACAATGTTTCAGAATGCGTTCAGTTTTTAGGATACTTGTTCATGGCAGAAAATCATTCATCCATTTAATCTAATTATGTTCAGCTAAGGCACTTGTATTGCCAAGTTTATAAAATGTGAGTAATATGGAATAAACTTTACAGGCACAATTGTCAATAGAAATAAACAAAATGTTGAACTAAAATGCATGGCTATTTCATAATTCCCATTGTATTCATTTGATAAGAGCTTGTAAATTGTGTTGTTTCTTAAGACGATCAGGTGAGTGAAAGTAGTTACCAAAAGTTTAAGAAAAGATATACATATTTTGAGCACACATACCAGGCACTTTACTCAGCACTTGGCACCTAGTAACTCATTTAATCCTCTCAGTAGGTCTAGGAGTTAGACCTTAGTATTATCCTCATTTTATAGATGAGGTAACAAAGGAAAGAAATATAAATTCAGAAAATTATATTCATTAAAGTAATATTTTCAGAAAAATAGGGAAGATGACTGTCATTTAGTTAAGCAATAGAACATCTATAGTTCAGTTTGTGGAATAAGAATGCATAATTTAAGAATTACTGGTATAAACAATAATTGATCATGTTTCCACAGAAAGCTATCAAATAGGTAGTTGTCACATTTAATAATATTTTTTTTTATTTTGAAAGTTTTGCACTTTATTTGAAAAGAGAGCTTTAACTTTTACATTTAAAAAGACACTAACCACCAAAGCCATTGCTTTTTATCTCACAGTCTTAGGCTTTGTCATTCAAGCTGAGGATTCACTCCAGTCCTCAGGGCTCACCTTGTCCTCAGTGAAGCCAAAGTCTCTCAGAAGAAATAAATAGCCTTTAGAATATGTGTCAGACTAAAAAGTTTCAAAATATTCTAACAAGTCAGATTTTAAAATACATTTATTCTCAAGAGAGCTCAGTTAGGTAAATTTCATGTTCATAGGATGCTAATAAGATATATAGCAAAGTCCATGGAAAATAGCAAGTCAAGACATTTTGAAAGTAAAATGCAGAGAGAAAAGGTTGTCCAGGATATCCAGATTATATCTGGCATAGTGCTTTGTACATTTGAATCACTTAAATATTTATTGCCTTAAATGAGAGAATGAGAATAAAGGAGAATGAGAACCAAGTCCCCTTTTCTAGGAGAGAAAAGTACAAGTAAAAGTCACTCTTAGAAACTACTCTTCCTCACCAAAATATCTTTATAATGTCTGGAGAGCAGGATGCCTAATGTCAACAACAACCAAAATCACAACAACAAAAATTACCAAAAGGTCTGCTCATCTGGGAACCAGGTTCAGATGGTTCATGTAGAAAGAATGATCAAGGGTTCTAGTGGACGCTGTCGGAGGTATGTATGTCTAGTACAGAAGACTAATTGCTTCAATTACTGGTCAACATGATACTGATTATTTTTCTAGGATTAAATAAGAAAATCATCTCTTTTCATTACAAGCTTATGCACCATCCCGTAAGTAATATTTCTGAGATGTCTTGTAAACCAAGATGCTAACCTAGTCGAATAGCAGAAGCCGTCACTTTCTAAAAGTACATTCTAACAAAAACTAAAAAAGTGTTATGACAACTCATTCAATTCTCCAAAGAAATAATCATAGGTAGTTTTAGAAATCTCTCATCTTCATGTGACGTATCCTGGGCATGTACAATTATAGTAGATTTTTTTATGATATTATGATTTTGAAAGAACACTGTGTATGAGTAAATGGATGGTGAAACATGAAGATTATGCCATTTACCAGTCCTCTTACATATTTTGTATTCTTCAAGTGTTCTTTATTGACCACATTTAAATTTCACAATAAAACACGAATATATAAACTGGATGTATATCTAGATAGGTACATTGATAGACAGATCTCAGAAGGAAAGAAATCTTTAATGTCTGGCATCTCTCCCAGAAGAGTTTTCAGCTTCTCTACACAGCTCTACCAGTATAAATCTTTCGATCATGTACTCACAATTTGTGTATATTCTTTATTTAAATTGTTATATTTGCACTACTCTTACCATAAATATTATAAAACTTACTTTCCACATAAATTAGAAAAAATGACACAAAAATAATTAGTGGAAGTTCAAATGCCTTCTTCCTTCACCCCAACACATTCACTACCTTGCCCACCACAGGGTGGCACATATTCCATTTTGAGTTCCCCTGCATAGACTGTAAAGTCAAAAAAAGAAAAGCAAGAAAGGATTATAAAAGAAAGGATATGATACTGTGATCTTAGAATTTTCAACACAAAATTCATAATAATTGGAACGTAAGCTAAACTATAGAGAGAGAGACTATATACATACATATACATATAGCACATATATGAAGTATATAAATAAAATATCATATATACACTTTAAAGATTTTATTTACTTATTTTATTTGAGAGAGAGAGAGAGCAGGGAGAATGGTGGGGGGAGAGGAAGAAAATCTCAAGCAGACTCTGTGCTGAGCATGGAGCCTGATGCAGGGCTTGATCTCACAACCCTGAGATCACGACCTGAGCCAAAACCCAGTCAGTTGCTTAACCAACTGAGCCATCCAGGTGCCTATATATATATATAATATATATATATATATGCACACTTTAGAACTGACCTAGATTTGAAAATATTGCCCTAGTCTGTAAATATGTTATTAAGTTCCAAGAAAAGAAACTGAGATGGCATTAGCTTTATTGAAAACATGAGGTATAGTATTTCTTTTCACAAACTCAAATTGCTTGCCTACTGCCTGGATTTTGAAATCTATGCCATTTGCCCTTTTAATTTTATTGTTTCCATTTTATACTTCTCGAGTATCTGTTTTTACTTGCCTTTAATCTGATATTTTGAGGTTTTGATTTAGATGCCAACAATTACAACTCATGAAGTAACTTGGTGATCCTTTGTCACACCCCATACCTAGGGAAGTTAATTTGCTTAAGGTCATCTAGCTAACTAAGAGTAAATATAGGATTAAAACTCAGGTTTTCTGGCTGTAAACACCTTTAGAATACTACAGGATTAAGTTTCCTCATATCATTTTGAATTCTTCTAGAATATACGCACACGTGTATATACAAAATGTATGACATTAACTCAGTGTTTGAAAGTGGTCTCTGAAGATATTATTTTATAAGCACTGTTATGTTTTGGTTTATATAAAGCCAGCACTTTTTTTTTATTAAAGCCAGTGATTTTTAAAGTAAGTCCTAATACCAAGCTTCCTGGGACTAGTTTTTCCTTTATACTCTGAGGCTGAACTGTGGAACACATTGAAGGGTCACATTTTGGTAAACTATTCACTCTGCTTTCTTCCTCCTATGACTATTTCTGGTTTATTTCATTTAAGGATAGAAGTTATATTCTGAGAGGTCATGTATATATCCACCCCAAAACAAGGTTTAAATCTCTTGTCTTTAATCAGGGTCAAAGCATAAAGCTTTAAAGTGATAGAAATCTTATTAAATGATGATTAATTTGAAATTACTTATTTTAAACCAGGAAGTGTTTTAGAGAGAGAATATTAATGGCCATTAGTGTAATGCATTTAAATGCTTTTATATGAGTTAAAATTTCACTAACCATAGCTTTACAAGAGATTGGAGTTAAAACCAATTATTTGACAAGCATAAAGGAAAGTTCAGTGGGGTGTTTAGAAGAAATACACTATAAACACAAAACAATTCTGTTACAAAATTTTATGAGTGTCATTAGTTAAGTCATTTAACAAACATTGTTGGTAGTGTTTTGTCTGCCTACTTACCACTAAGAACTGGGCTGGTCTCGTAGTAGCAGGCAAGTATGTACAAACAGAGCTGCAAGAAAATATATGTAGAAACAGAAGGGTGGAAAAGACAGTGCTGTGTTCTTTACGTCTTGATAAATGAGTTGGCATGTGTAGTCCAGGAAAAGGACACTCCAGGTCCAAAAAGGGCATATACAGTGCCCCAAAGGAGTGAAGCAACGTTGAGTTCCCAATTTAAGGAGAATTTCAGAACACCTGGAATGCGGGGATTGAGAATGGCAGTGTTAGGAGATGAGAATAGAGAACTTGCTTATGGCCCACAAAGGAGTGTGACTTTCATACTACAGGTAAGAGGGATTCTGTGGAGGTGTGCATATGATAAATTGTAGTTGGGTCTAAATTTATTCAGATTTGCTCAGATCTGTGGTGAGGGGAAGGACAAGGAAACAGCTTTTTCATTTCCTATGAATCTTCATTCTAGCTGACGACAAAAGAATAAAAATGTGTCAGTTAAGAATAATTTGGTTTCGGGGAGCCTGAGTGGCTCAGTTGGTTAAGCAACTGCTTTTGGCTCAGGTCATGATCCTGAAGTCCCAGGATCAAGTCCCACATTGGGCTCCCTGCTCAGCAGGGAGTCTGCTTCTCCCTCTGACCCTCCCCCCTCTCATGTGCTCTCTCTCTCTCTCTCATTCTCTCTCTCAAGTAAATAAATAAAAATCTTGAAAAAAAAAAGAATAATTTGGTTTCTTCTGGCTTAAAAATGCCACACATTTGAACCAATTCAAAGTTTAAACTCCCTATCAAAGCTGATTCTTCTGCTTGGAGCAGAGTCTCTTCTCTGCCTCCTCAGTTCTGGGTTTGCCTCTGGTAGCAGGACATTGGAGCTTTTCAAGGAGACAGAAGATAGGTCTCCAGTGAGCATGCTTTCTTCTGAGACCTTGCTAACCTTCATCGAGATGATTGTACTGATGTGCATTGAAGTGTGGCAGTTTTGGGGGTCTTTTGGGGTACCATGTCACTGACTACCTTGTCCCAACCCACACTGCACCTAATTTACCTGTGCCCTCCAAGCTTTCACATACTCCCACTGGGGCAGATGGGAACTTCTTGGTCTCTTGCAACCACATTCTGATCATGGGTAACTGGGAAGACTATCCTGGTACATTGGTCTAGATACTTTCCTCCAGCTCCCTGCTGGTAGCAGGCCGATGCTGGATGGGGATCTTCTTCAAGAGCCTTGCAGTCTCTCCAAGCATACTCAGGAAGGCAGGGCACTGGTTCCAGCTTTCCATGATTCCTCAAAATCTGTGTGGGTTGTTCTAGAATTTTCACATCCCAATAGTTGCAACCATAAGGTTGGAACCTGGACATTCACATCTCGTGTCCTGCTCCTCTCTTCTTCTCTCCAGGTGACTCTCCCAACAGTGTGATATGAAACGTAGAGTCAATATGCCATTATCAGAAGTTGGCTTATCTTCTTTTTCTCAGTAAAACAGAATGGATAGTCATTCATTTAAGTGAATTATGAGGTCTAACTAACAGTAAAACAGCAATCTATGCCTACAGGCAGGTAAAATTCTATGATGCTATTTGGTCTGGCTGGACCAAAAAGTGTGTAAAGGCAAAATCTATAAAGAGATATTTCTGAATCTAGAAAATCCTTTCATCTCTCAACAAAGCAAAGCTTTCAAATGAAAAAAAAGTCTCATTGAAGCTGAAAAGGTCCAGTGATTTAAGAGCTCATAAATACTCTCTTAATTACAGGAAAATACTAGTACGTAGTTAGCTAGGAAGGGAGTGGTAGCATTAGATGTGAGTTGTTAATAAAGCATCAGAGAAAGTTGACCAATAAACATATATTGCATGAATGAACAAGTGTATCACAGAGATGCGCAACACATAGTCAATATACCAATGTGGAAGTTGGCTTCTCTTTCTTCTCCAAGTAAAACAGAATGCAAACCCTTCATTTAAGTGAATTATGGGGCTACTCTAAAGTGAAACAGCAATCTATGTCAACAAAAAAGCAACAAAAAAATTATGTTATGCAGATATTTCCAAAAGCTAGAACATGGACTATTAAATGCAAATTACTTTTCTATTGCATCCTAAAATTTACTTAAGAATTGCTTCATAGAGAGTTATCAAAAATAAAACTAAATAATAAGCTTTCTTTTCCTCTGTCATTAACATTAATAATTCACCCAAAAGGCCTAAAAACCCAAATCATTATAATTTAAAGCAATTTATTATAACCTGCCAATAAACTTAGAATAAGAGCATAAAACCTAACAATGAAAGTGGGAATGAGTTAACATTAAGTAGGAAACCAAAATAAATTAACAGTAAGCCTCTATTTAGTCCTTTTTTGAAAATATAGGGCTAATATGACAGGGACCTGAAGCAAGAGAGTTAAGATGAAAAAAGCAATATCACACAGGGAAAAAAAATCCACAGTATTTCTCTCCTGCCCGACAGTTTAGTCCCATCATTCATTTCATATCCCCAGGACTCATTAATGAATGAAATGGAGATACCCAAAGGATTCAGTGAAATTCTTCAGCAGAAATTAAACAGAGAAAAGGACAAGTTATGGAGCCCACATTCTTTTAAATAGTATGTTAGGGTTTCTGGAGCTACACTGGATGCAGCTGGCCTTGTAATTTCAGAAAATGCTTTCTAATTTCTTAAAAAGTCATAGGTTAAAAACCTAAAAGTAGGTTAAAAATTCTTTTATTCCTCTCCATTACCAGAAATAAGGAAGGGTTAAGTATGTCTGATATATTTGCACAAAATTATGAATGAAGAAATTAGACAGGAGAAGCCTGAATTTGGACTATAATTCTATCACACCTTAAAAGAATGTGGCTCTTTTCAAAGGTAGCTAGTTTGTAGTTTGTGTTGAGGACAGCCTTAGGAGAGGGAAATTAGAATCAAGGGACTCTCAGGAACAACACTGGCCTGCTCCCCTGAAGGCAGAGCTCAGAGGGGCTACTCCGGTTGTTGCCTGGCGAGCCAGGAAGACACTGTAGTAGTTTCCTAGAGCTGTCATAACCAATTACCACAAATTGGGTGGCTTAAAACAATAAAAACATATTCCATTTCAGCTCTGGAGGCCAGAAGTCTGAAATCAAGATGTCAGGAAGGTTGCTTCCCTTTGAAGGCTCTAAGGGAATACCCCTTCCGTGCCTCACCCCTCTGGCTTCCGGTGGCTGTCAGCTATCTCTGTTGTTCTTTGGCTTGTAAATACATCACTCCAGTCTCTGCTCCTTTTTCACATCGTCTTCTCTGTATTCCTTTTCTGTCTCTTACAAGGACACTCTCATTGAATTTAGGGTCCACTCTAATCCAGTATGATCTCATCTCAATTCTTACCTTAATTATAACTGCAAAGATACTGTTTCTGAGATTCTGGATGAATGAACATTTTAGGGGGGCACTATTCAACCCACAACTGATGCTTACCAGAAAGAAAAGAAAAAGCCAAGAGAAGAAACATAAAGGACCGATAAAGACACTATGAACTATTTAGAGTCGGCAAAGTATCATCACCAAAATATGTAAACACCAGGACTTCCACATCAAACCCCTTCTACAAGTAGAAGTAGGAGTAGAAGTAGAAGTAGAGGTAAAGGTAGAGGCAGAGGCAAAGTGGAAGTAGAGGTAGGAATAATAGAAATAGGAAAAGCATACATTAAATAGACCACTGGAACTTAGATAACTTAAATCCTGATGAAATGATGCAGACAAAAGTTTGAAGGGAAAAATATCAGAACCAGTTCAGATTGAGTGAGTGCACATATTAGGAAAAAGAGGATTTTTTTTTTAAATTTCTCTTGTATGCTTTGGTCTATTTCTTTTTGCAAATAAGCAAATTAATTGATATTGAAATTATAATGTTTCATTATTAAATAAACATACACTGTTTTTCCAGGTATTATTAGTCTTTTTCATTGCTAAAACTTTCCATACCTAAATCACTCTGTGTGGTATCATCAGGTTCTACAAATTAATAGGTATAAGCTGCTATCCATAAAGGAAAAGTTCAGAAAGGAAACTTCCCCGATCCAGGTGGAATTTTACTAAAACTACAATTACACTAGACTATTATATTGTGTACTTAGCTTGAGACTTCTACTTACTTGAGGATACCGTAATTTATAACCTTAACATCCTTTAAAAGATGCAGTCATTCAACCAATATTTGTTGAACACTTACTTTCTATGAGACACAGCTCCAGAAAGTAGGGATATATACCAGTGACCAAGATAAATGAATCCTCTCTGCTCAAAGTGTTTACTATCAAAATAGAATAAACATGTAAACAAATAAATAAATCATCTAGATAATGGAAAATGCTCTAAGGAAATATGACAGGGTAATGGAAGAGAAAATGTAGTGTGCAAAGATCTGGAGAAAAACATTATGGACACAGAGCACAAGTGCAGGGTCCTAAAGGGGGAGACAGCTGACGAGCTCTGCAGAGCAAATCCCCCACGGAGAAGACTAAAGGCAGGCAGGCAAGTCTGTCATCAAGTTCAGAGAAATCAATCTATTCAGAAGTGAAAATAAAACTGGTTTCATAGAAGAGCTGGGTTAGCATCATGAACTCCCAAGAGAAAGAAAGAGATGCCCTGGTCCACAGGCTCACCCAGGATAGAAGAAATCAAAACCACTAAAAACATTAAAATGACTCAAAACTTCAAGTTAGCAAGTGTTGCTGTGGTCTGGCACTTGGTGAAAAGACACATAACTCCCTGGAAGAAGCTGCTTCTGTGATTCAGGTCAAGCTTCTATAACAAAGAATCCCCAAATACGATGTAGTAAATTAGACTCTTTCTCAGTAACAGCCCAGTGGTGAACATTTCAGAATAAATGGGAGAATTGTACCAACCGCAACACATACCTTCCATCTTTTGGTGTGAGGTGACAGGTCTGGTTATCACTACTCCCCAGGCAAAAAGAAGTGAAAAAAAGGGGGGGTGGAAAGAAACCAAAATAACACAGAAATAAAACAAATCTCTCTCAATCCCTTCCTACCCAAAAAGTAGTCGTATGATCAACATCAAGGTGCAAGAGGCTTGGAAATGTAATTTCTTGCTAGATGGATTTCTGCCAGGATCAGATGGATATTGGAGGGCATTAGCAGTTTCTGACACAAATTAGGAAAAGAAAATTTGTAAAAGAGGTTATAGCCATGACTGGAGGTAGAGATATAGGGGGGCTGTCCCTAAAGCACTATCCCAGCTCCTAACCAATGGCTTGTCCACCCAAGAGATAGGGATGATGAGAATGAGAACACTAGTAAGTAATGACCACCAAATGCCACTAAAATGGATCACTGAGACATTGATGGGATGGTCAGTTACCCACAGTGAAGTGGGAGCTAAGGCCTATTCCTATTTTGGAAGGAATCCCCCAGCGCAAGAGTAGAACTCAGCAGAGCTGTGTTTCTAAGCACCCAATACGTGGTTAATAACCATGTGGTTAATAACCACAGAGACTAACTCTGGTTATTATTTTTGTTAATTGCTGCGCCCTCTAGACTGAGGAGAATGTTCTTGGGAATATCACTGATATCAATTAAAATTGCCATAACTGTACATGTATACAAATACCCCTCTTTATGTGAATACAGTCAGTTCCTGAGTATAGATTACTAGTGCTTGGGTATTGGTTTCAGATAGAGAGGGATGCTAAATAAGGGAAGTCTATTTGTTACTAAGTTTTACATAGGGAGACATCAGATAACAAGGGATATCAACAATTGCATTATTAGATATCATATTACAAGTTCTGCTTTCACATTTGATAGTTTTTCATCACATAAGTTTCTTTACTGGCATAATTTTTATTATATTTTCCATTTTAGTATATTTCTAGTAACTTTCTTTAGTTAGTTCCCATTGCTCCAAGTAAAATTACCTATTTCCCATTAATCCATTGCTCTAAACTGTCAAGAAAGTATTTGTTTCTCTGAAAATTCTTGTGCTTAGACACATGACTTACAAATTGCCTAACAATGAGGCGCCTGGGTGGCTCAGTCGTTAAGCGTCTGCCTTCGGCTCAGGTCATGATCCCAGGGTCCTGGGATCGAGCCCACATCAGGCTCCCTGCTCGGCGGGAAGCCTGCTTCTCCCTCTCCCACTCCCCCTGCTTGTGTTCCCTCTCTCGCTGTGTCTCTCTCTGTCAAATAAATAAAATATTAAAAAAAAAAAAAATGCCTAACAATGATCAAGACAACATTTTTTCTCTTTATAATTGTTATCAAGCATTTATAAAGCAACCAATTTATATTATATATCTATACACATTTTGTGAACCTGTGGCATATTCCTGGAAAAATGTATCTTCACCTAAGTCATTTGATTAGTAGAAGAGATTCAAAATGACATATAGCCAACAGCTGCCCCTCCCACCTCAGCACCCTAAGGACTGGTCCCAGAAGGAGGCAATTCAGGTGAGGTGAGTAGATAGGGACCAGTTCATAACCAATTTTGTTCAAGTTATACGTAATTATTCCTGGGATCTGAGAGTGGTCTTATATAGGGCTTAGGTAGGAATTTAATCTAATTTAATATTAAAACACTAAAAAATTGAAATGGCTCTCTATATTAGCTACCAAGGTATGACCATGACACTAGTGATTGAGATAAGGAGATGCAGAAGGAGGAAGCTCTATCACTGGCCGGGCTGGACAGTCTCTCTTTTCCTCATCCTGTACTTTCCTTCTCCAACTTCCCCATGTACCCACTGGTTTCCCTATCAGGTAAAGTAGAACTTTCTCGTACCCTGATTCAGTCTTGACTAAGGTAACCTATACCTAAGTTACTATCTAAACCATTTTATACACATTTAAAACTCTGTACTCATTTATTCCTTCAAAAATATACAGTGAGCACCCACTGTCCACCAAGCTCTTTTCGAGGCACTGGAGAGACAGCAATGAAAAGGCAGGGAAGGTGCATTCTCTGAGCAAATTTCCATTTTAGTGGTTTTGCTCTCTGAATTATCTTTACTAAAGCCTTAATGTGAAGTGCTAACCCTTGGATTCCCACATTGATTCCCAAATGTCAATTGATATTTTTCCACTCCAGCACAGGAACTCATTTTGATAACAGGATCTATATGTTTGAGTTCCCAAGCCAAGTCCCATACTTCACAGGATAATCCCCTAGCATTCATTTCCACTCTAAGGTTGTACTCTAATAAATCTATTTTCCCATTCTTTCCTACAGCTTGAATCCCACCTAACTCTTGCTAGCTTCCTGAGTTAAAACCCAGAAACATTTTATTAACTCCAAATAGTCCAAAGTTTGGGACTGGTATCCATCAATATTTGGTCCATCTAGTCTTTGAATATCACATTACTGGGTCCCTACTTTTAATTTAAATCATCACTTGGGACCCACTGATACCTCATATGGGATTTGTGAATGCTGACTATTTTCCTGACCATCCCCAGAAACTGTTAAGTCCTCATGGACTCTATGACTTGACTATTTGGTTGAACATCCTCCTTCATTTCCCCATATTGGGGCAAACATCTCTGTCCCCACCCTAGTGTCTGTGGTTAATTCATACATATCTGTGTTATCAAAAAGAAAATTGTGGACAAAACTATAGCCACAGAAACCCCTGTGCCTGTCTCCCAATCCCTTCAAGGACATAGACTATGCACTATTTGTAAATTGTCATCCCAGGTTTGTCACCACACAATGTAAATCTTCTCAATTGTGACTGATTTAAACACCGTAAGTTTTTCTGGACCTTAGTTCTGTTGTAATGGCAAGCATTCTGGAAATACCATACTCAGAATGAATGTGCTGCTACATTGGTCTAAAGGCCATTAAAAGCAGTATTTGGTCATGAGCTAGCATTTCATTCAAATCCAACATTTTAGAAAAACACCACACATCAAAAAAATTAACCTTAAAGCAAAATATTTTAATTTAAATTATATTATCCGTTGCTCTGTGTTTTCATCTATAAGTGCATTGCTAACTGATGTTATAACTTATTTCAGCTCTTTCCTTAGTAAAGTGTAACATATCCATCATGCTGAAACACTTAAGTTACAGGCAGTTTACTCACATTAGATCTCATTAGCAATTACACTAGTGTTCAAAATACATTACCTCATTTGTCTCATAGCCCATATAGTTTTTTACATAATGAATTAGACCAATTAGTTGCACATGACAGAAGGAAATCTTAAATAACACTGTCCTTACTTTAAGACAAGCTTGACTGAAGTGCAATGAAAGAAACTATAAAATTAATTTGTTTTGTAAAATGGATAGCAAAAAGAATTAGATAACCAAACTTCAAGCTAAATGTCTGTGGTGAGGGTTAGGCATCAGAGAGGGGGGAAAAAGTAGTAAAAGAAAAGACAATGCCTCGCTCTGTTTTTTGCAAGACATAAATTCATTATTTGCATAGCTAAGAGCCATGTTTAAATGTCCAAAGTAACTTGCTTATAGACTTTTCAATTGAAACCATTATTGTCCTTTGGGAAAAACCTTGCTGATTGTAATCAGCCAAGAAATTTACAGCTATTGCACTGATCAATAGCTAGAGATTTCTGGAAGCACAAAGTTAGCTTTCTATCCACGTTTCATTTTACCAATAAGAGTTGTTTCTTAGTGTCCCTGATATTTCCTTCAAATGACTCTCTTCAACATCAAATCCAATTTCCTATCCACCGTTAGTATCTCTGTCTTCAAACTTCAGACAGAATCACAAAACATACAGACTTGATAGGTGTTACCTAACCAAGGGTGCATTTTAACCTGAGGATGCAAATCCTAAAGACACTCCCAGCATGCCATCCATATACTCCATGACCCTATAAGGAGACTGTGCCTTGTTACTCATCAGTATGGTAATTATCTGTCTTCTTTGTAGATCATAATTACTTTCCTCATTGTTCGATCAAGGACTGTCATGTAATGAAATGACTGTGGACCGGTTAACTAGTTGGAAGAACCCCCAGTCTTCCATTTATGGACATAATAGATTGTATCAACCAAGGAGTCAACAGAAGATACAAATCTGGTAGCAAATCGGTTTCTAAAAATATGCCCAGGAACCTAGAGGCAAAAGTTGACCCAATCATTCCTCTTTAATCAAGGTGACTCTTAATATAGTATGTCTTTTTTAATATCATAGTAGTTAAAGATAATTTAGAACTGAAAGGGGAAGTGAAATAAGGATTCTGGGTCAATAGGGAAAGAGGTTTTCGGAGAACTCTCACATTATAAGAATGAATTTTCCTTCTCCTTCTAAACCAAGTATCCTTTTCAAAGGATGTGTACATTAGAGAAAATAAATCACCAAGACAGTAGAATTAGAGTCTTTTGAACATGTCTGATTGGAAAGCTCATTTTCCTCTTCCTACCACTTCTCCTGCTTTTACAAAAATATTTCACACACAAAACGTTATCTACCAGACTTCACTAATGCATGTGACTTATGTTCAAATTACATCTTTTAAACTGGCACAGTTTTTTAAAAAATTAGGCTTTTGAAAATGCTTATCACTGGCAGTTTGGAAAATATTGACTCCAGTATTTGTCATTCAAAGTTGAACTCAGAGAGTCAAGAACTTTCCAAGTTAACTTTTCTTTTTCTCAACTCCCACAATTCCACAAATGTTCTCATTATACCTGGTGGGCAACTCAGGGAATCTTGTGCAGCTGAGTTAGGACAAAATAGAAATGCTAATTCAGAATTTGCATCCTTAAGAGACCTTCAATATTGCCTTAAAAGCTCAAAAATGACCCAGTTTTACCAAATGAAAAATACAGTATGTCCTCTACACAGGTGGTTGGAAACTCATTTCAAATTTGTCTTTATTAATGAACTCCTGATATTTAGCTCTTTGCTAGTCACATTTGGAAATCCTTAGAACTACATGAAATAGACCTTTTCTCGAAGACTTTGCAGTCTATATAGGGAAGCAATTTATGCACGCAAAACAAATTAAAAAATTATATCAGAAATTATAACCTAAGGTGACAACTGACACTATTAGGGAAAGAAAAGATTAAATTGAGACCAAGAAGATGGGAAAAATGGCACTGAGTATCCTTAATGTGGGAAATGCGGAGAAGGATTTGGCTATTTGGATATGGTTCAGGGATCCCATATGTTCTCTCAAGAGAATTTTTAACATTGCCTAATTGATCTCCAAGCAGAACTCAGTCCTTTTCATGTTTAAGAGCCTCCCTGGCACACAGGGGCCTGTGGCTCCCATCTGCCTTCAATAAGCAACTCACACTATGTGGCCCAGAGTCTTCACATGATGAGGCTCTCCTGAGGAAGCAGACAGGGGATGCGTTCTGCCAGCCAGAATCCAATGGTCATTAAAAACAGTGAATCAGAATTACTACTCTCAAACTTTTTCTAATATATATCCCACTAATTTTTTAAATTATAAAGTTCCATTGGCTTCCTTGCTTTCTCTGATGACAATCAAAAGCAAAATAATGCAGACAAGTCCCTGATGATCGCTCAAATATGTGGCATCCCTATTCAGTATCTTAGAATTACCCTGTATGCTTAGACAGGATAGGCCAGAAAATTAATTTAAAGTTCTGTGACATATTAAGATGTTGACAGTGTAAGTACCCTCTCCTTTCACTTTCAAGACCAATGGATTTGCAGTGATAGATTTATGTTATTTGGGCTTCATTATCATGAATCTAGGTCTCCACAAAGACACCTTCTTCAAGTTCTTTACCAGAACTTAATCATTCGATTCTCTAGTCCCATGTGTAGCTCATACCCAGAGGGAGCCTCTATCTCTAACCTAATCTAGACAAGAATAACAGCAATAATAATAGGACATTTATTGCATAATTATTATGTGCTAATCTCTGCACCATGAAATTTATATGTATATGTATATGTATAGCTCATTTAATCCTCAAAATCATGCTGCCAACTCACTCTTCTACCTCTATTTTATGGATAGGAACCAAGGCTCATAGAGTTGAAATGACTTACCCAAGGCCACTTAAGTAAGGTAGATGCACCAGAGATTTCTAACTCATTTCTGGTGCTGGGACTGGCGTCACTGTTTCACATTGCTTGAGGATGAAAACCAAGTCTTTCTTGTTTTTCTGTCACAGAGCAGTGCCTGCCCATATTCTGTCTGTCAGAGAGTTTCATAAGACACTTTAAGGGAGAATGTTGCTTCTGCTCCATATACTTTGAAGACTATGGAAAGGCCTCCTTCAAAATCATAAAATGCTAAAGGTGAAAGATACCTTAAAGATTAACTAGCCCAAAATTCATAGTTTTTAAAATTGTCCTTAGCATCAAGCAGTTTCTTACCAGCAGAGCCGAATTAGAAGCTATAACCTAATTTCAGATCTAAGTGGTTATTCTTTTCCTGTTAGCCTCACATGGCTGCCATGTGACTTTAAACAATTTTCTTCCTGAATTACTTATCACAGTAAAGATATTACAAAGATGTTGTAACAAATAAATTCCAAAATTGCATTGGCTCAACATATCCATCATTCATGTCAATCCCATGTGGGCATTTCTGAATAGCAGGTGGCTTTTCTCCATAGGGTGACTGAGGAACCAAGGCTCTTTGGATCTCATGGTTTCACCTTCCTCTGAGATCTCAGCTTCCTCTGCTTCTAGCCAGTGGAAGAGGAAATGAGATGAACAAGACATTCTAACACATTCAAGTAGAAGTGACATCTATTTTTGCTCACATTCCACTGGTGAAAACCAGAAACATGGCCACACCTGGATGCAAAAGTTTCTGGGCAATGTATTCCCTGTTGGGTATCTGCTTCCATGCCAAAACACCACTCCCTGGAAGGGAGATCATACATTTTTGGTGGACAGTTCACCATCTCTGCCACATGCTTCCTAAATAACACACTCCAGTTTCAAACAGCCACTGGTGGGTTGGAATTAGAAGACTGTCCCTAAACTTCAAAACTTGAGTATCCGTAGGTTGTATTATTTTTCCCAACGCTTTGCTCCCTACCTTAAAAGAATCATACACTCATGACTTTTGTCATGAGTCCATATGAATTGTTTCACATATGGGCAAAGAATACATCCCCATCCATTGAGGTTGGGCATAATGAGATGATTTGCTTTGGCCAGTGAATGTAGGTGAAATGATAGGTGCCAGTTCTGTAGTAAGGCCTTAGGAAAATTTATTATCTGTTCATCCTCTTGTCTCTCTGCCATCCCATGTGAGAACATGCCACAAGTTGTCACTCTTTCCAGAACAAGGAGTTATGCGAAGCAGACCTGAATCCAACCTGCAATCTAAAACCAAGCCCAGCTAGTTTCAGCCAAACCCTACAAAATCTGGAGAAAAAAAAAAAATTAGTGTTTGCTTTGTAAGCCATAAAGGTTTGGTTGACTAATACAATGAGATTTGATCATTCTATGAGTATAAGTAAATAACCATCAGTCTTCTATGAAGGACTCTGTGGGCAAAGTGAGCAGCTTGGATTTTAAGGAAACCAAAGATTTTACCAAAAAAAAAGTGTTTTCCATTGATGTGCCTTGGAGCCTTTCATTCTTTTTAAGAGTTCCAGAAAAAATACTTTATTACCTTTTACTATTGGAGAGAGCCATGTATACATAAGCTATAACAATATAGAATTTTTGCTTTCACTTTTCATAGAAACATTTTCACATACATAAAGATTAGATCGGTAGCCATGAGTTTACCTAATCCAACTGACTCAAAGAATAATAAAACTTATTTTTTCTCCCCCAAAGCCAAATGGTTACATCCCAGGATAAGCTCTAAGTTACAGCTAAAAATGACAGGGGGACTGGAGCATTATCTTCTCAGGTATTTATGTGTCAAAAGAGATGAAGGCCAGAACTTGACAACTTTAGGTTGTAGATATGTGGGGCTACCTGGCTCCTGGAGAGATTTTATCAGCATACCAAAATGCTGGAGTTAGGACTCAGGCCCATTACATGTCCAGGGACTTCCTTCTAGGTGGAAAGGACACAGTTGCCTCTTTAACCTTCAATCCTCACTTATCGAGGGTCTGGTTACTCACATAAGGCATTTGACCTGGTTTTCATCATTATGCCCCAGGGATAAGGCCTGATACAAGAGAGGCTGATGCACTTATTATTTACTCTGAAGTAATTCATAAGAAATCTGTCTCTGATCCTTAGAATTTTATATGCACATTCAGGATAAAATTAATAAAGATGAATATTAAAAATCAAACAACTAAAGAAAGTGATAAATGACTTTTGCCAATTTTATATATTTTAATTACTTTAAAGCCTTCTAATTTTAACCTTATTTTCAGGGCTAGGTACCTGCCCTATTTTTGTCTGAAGAGTCCTGAATAGGAGACAAGTGTAGACTGGATGTGAACTGAATCTCATATCACAACAGCCAGCAAGGAACTAAAGCATCCTGCCAGCAACTACTGCATGAGCTTGTAAGCAGATCCTTCAGCCCCTGTCAAGCCATCAGATGACTGCCCACCCCCCAACAGGTTAACTATAATCTTATGAAAGATCCTGAGCCAGAACTACCTAGCTAAGCCATTCTAGGACTCCTAACCCTCTTGTGTGAAGTAATGCACACTTACTGTTTTTAACTGCTAAGTTTAGGGGTAATATCTAGTTTTGCAGACTAGATAACTAGTACACACATGTAAAATATTTTTGTAGAGATGCAGCATAGTCAGACCTCAATAAATGTTAGCTTTCTACTAGTCAATAAGACTGTGCTACTTATCTCCTAATCAGGATGCTTTTTCACCTGTACCCTCCCCCCAACCCCCACCCCTAACATACCATCTCAGAAGTCCCTGAAAGCAAAGAGAGAGTATATCAGAGGCAATATTTCCAAGGGTAATGACTCAGAATATTCCAAACTAACAAAAGAGACCACACCATAGATCCAAGAAGCCCAAGAAATTCCAAGCAGGCTAAGTAAAAGTGGTATTTATAACTATACATATCATAGCAAGACTACAGAAGGCTGAAGCCAAATAGAAAGTCTCAAAAGCATCCAGAGAATAAAAAAATCTTCTAAAATGTGATTATTTAACTGCTGACTTGTTCTGAAGCAACAATAGAAACCATAAGAGAATGGATTGATGTTTCTCTTCTGTCTACCCAGAATTCTACATCAATTGAAAATATCTTTCAAGAAGGCAAGCAAAATAAAGACATTTTCAGACAAGGGAAATACTGAGAGAGCAAAATACCAGCACATTTAAACTAAAGGAAATTCCAGTGGGTATGCTTCAGGTACAAAGAAATTGATCTTAGATGTAGGTTCTGAGAAACAAGAAGGAATGAAAAGAAAAAAAAAGTTGTACCATTTAAGAAACTCGTAAAAAAATAACTGTAAGTAAGTATCTTCTGTGGATAAAAGAAAATTAAATACACAACAGTTATATATAAGTTGGGAGGGAGTAGATGAAATTAAATTAGTCTAGGTTGCTTTGTTTTATCCACAATTGAATTTAGACATTGGGAAGTTAGTTAAGAAGGGATATCATAATTTTCAGAGTAGTCACTAAAAAAAAGAAACTGCATAAATTTTGAAATATTATGGGTAGAAATGGAAATATAAAGAATCAGTTCAAAAGAAGGCAAGAAAGCAGACAAAACATTCAACAAGTATGATAAATGGAGAGCACAAAATAAAATGTTGGATTTAAACCCTCTATATAAGCAATTTATATGAAATACAAATGCATTCACTGTTCTAGTTAAAAGACTGGTGTTCAGACTGGGGAAAAATACCGCAATCCAACTATATGCTCTTTATAATAGACAAACCTAAGACATAAAATCCAGAAAACTTGAAAATAAAAATATGGAAAAAATTATGCACCATAAGCACCACTCAAAAATAAAACTTGTATAGCTACATAAATATTTTACAATATACATCAAGGTAAAAGACTTTGTTAGAGATAGAAAGGCCCAATGTATATGGATAAAAAAATCATATTAATTTTGAAGATATAACAATTTCTACTTTGTGTGCACCTAATAACATATTTACCAAAATACATAAAGTAAAATAAAGAATTTCAATGAAAAATAGACAAATCCACAGTCATGATGGCAGATTCTAACATTCCTCTCAGAAACTGATAAGATAGAAAAAAAAAAACTTACTTAATCTAATGGGTATATTTAGAACATTGCACCTAACCACTGCATTATGTACATCCTTTTTAAGCATACATGGAACATTACAAAACTTGAGCATAAACTGGGTCATAGGGTTAAGTCCCAACAGCTTTCAAATGATTGTAATAATACATAGTATGTTCTCTGGTCAAAGTGGAATTACTCTAGAATAAAAGACAAAGACCTATATATGTGAAAATATATTGAAATAAATAAACTTCTAACTATCCCATAAGCCAAAGAAGAAATCATGACAGAATTTAGGAAGTATTTTAAACTGAATGGTTATATATTACATATCAGATTTGTGGTGAAACAGTTAAAGCAGTACTTAGAAGAAAAATTATTGATTACATGTGTTTATTAATTTTAAAAATGTTTCAAAATTAATATAGTAAATGTCCATATAAAAAAATGAAAAGAAATCCAACAAAGGTAGAATGAAGGAGATAAAGAAATAAAGATAAGATGAAAACTAATAAAACAGACAGACATATAATAGATAAGAAAAAAAATCTAAAAGTTGGTTCTTTGAAAAACATTAAAGAAAGCACAAATAACCATTACCATGAATGAAAAAAGAGACACCACTTCATATCCTGCAAATTTCTTTTTAAAAGAAGTTATTATAAACAGTTTTATGTCAATAGATTTGAAAATCAAGGTGAATGGGTTAATTATATAGAAAAAAATACTTTTGTAAAAGACATAAGAAAAAATAGAAAATATTAATAGTTATATAACTATTAAAAACATTGAATTAGTACTCAAAAATCTTTCCACATTGAGAGGATCATATGATTCTTGTTCTTTCTTTTGTTAATGTATTGTATCACGTTGATTGATTTGCGGATGTTGAACCAACCTTGCAGCCCAGGGATAAATCCCACTTGGTCGTGGTGAATAATCCTTTTAATGTACTGTTGGATCCTATTGGCTAGTATTTTGGTGAGAATTTTTGCATCCATGTTCATCAGGGATATTGGTCTGTAATTCTCCTTTTTGATGGGGTCTTTGTCTGGTTTTGGGATCAAGGTAATGCTGGCCTCATAAAATGAGTTTGGAAGTTTTCCTTCCATTTCTATTTTTTGGAATAGTTTCAGAAGGATAGGTATTAATTCTTCTTGAAATGTTTGGTAGAATTCCCCTGGGAAGCCATCTGGCCCTGGGCTTTTGTGTTTTGGGAGATTTTTGATGACTGCTTCTATTTCCTTAGTGGTTATAGGTCTGTTCAGGTGTTCTATTTCTTCCTGGTTCAGTTTTGGTAGTTGATACATCTCTAGGAATGCATCCATTACTTCCAGGTTATCTAATTTGCTGGCGCTGTGAATTGTGCAAGACTGTTGAATCTCAGATCTGTACCTCTGAAACAAATAATGCAATATATGTTAAGAAAGAAAAAAAGAAGAAGAAGAATATAGCAGGAGGGGAAGAATGAAGGGGGGAAATCGGAGGGGGAGAAGAACCATGAGAGACGATGTACTCTGAAAAACAAACTGAGGGTTCTAGAGGGGAGGGGGGTGGGAGGATGGGTTAGCCTGGTGATGGGTATTGAGGAGGGCACGTTCTGCATGGAGCACTGGGTGTTATGCACAAACAATGAATCATGGAACACTATATCTAAAACTAATGATGTAATGTATGGGGATTAACATAACAATAAAAAAAATTTAAAAAAAAAAAATCTTTCCACAAAGACAACTTTTTTTAAAAGATTTTATTTATTTATTTGACAGAGAGACAGTGAGAGAGGGAACACAAGCAACAGGTGTGTGAGAGGGAGAAGCAGGCTTCCCGCTGAGCAGGGAGCCCAATGCGGGGCTCAATCCCAGGGTCCTGGGTTCATGACCTGAGCCAAAGGCAGACATTTAATGGCTGAGCCACCCAGGTGCCCCCACAAAGACAACTTCAAGCCATGGGTACTTCTCTGGCAATTTCTGCCAGATATTCAAACAGCAATAATTTCAATACTGCCCAAATACATCCAGAAAATAGGGGGTGAGAAATGAAACTCTTTCCCAACTCTTTAATGAGGCTAGCATAATCTTGATAAGGAAGGCCACATGGACAGTACGAGGAAAAAATTTATAAACTAAACTCAGTCATGAACATAGATCCAAACATCCTAAATACAATAGTAGCAAACAAAACCCAACCTATATAACATAGATAAAATAGATAATGCATTGTGACTGAGCCAGATTTATTCAAATAATTTGTTTGATTTAATATTTTAAAACCAAAGTAATTCACCACATTAACAGATGAACAGAAAAAAATCATAATCTCAATAGATGCAGAAAAAATTGATAAAATAAAATTTTAAAATATTTGCAATTAGATTTTTAAAAATGAAGTAACTAGGAATCAATCTTTGAGAAAAAAATAGATACAACCTTATTAAGAGATATTAAAGAAGATCTAAATATATCGGGAAATAAATCATCTTTAGAGGTTGCAAAAAAATCAGTATTGTAAAAATGATCACTGTCCCCAAATTGATCTTTAGATTCAGTGTGATCCCAATTAAAATTTCAGCCATTTAAAAAATATATTTGAATATAGTTGGCACACAGTGTTACATTAGTTTCAAGTGTAAAACATAGTGATTCCACTTCTCTGTATATTATGCTATGCTTACCACAAGTGTTCCTATCATCCATCACCATATAACACTACTGCAACATCATTGAAATTTCAGTTTTCTTTGCCAGAAAGGAGAAATGACTATTAAAATTGATATCCCAAGAAGAGTCAAGTCAAGACAACAATTGAATAAGAAAAACAAATTTGGAAAACTTACCCAACTAAATATCAAAATTCATTATAAGCACAGTGTAACATTGGTGCAAATCAAGAAAAACAGATCAATGAAACAAGATAAAAAGCCCAGAAGCACATGTATGGACATTTGCTTTATAAGAGGAATATTAGCGGTAAGGAGTCGGGGTAGAACAGACTTTTAAACAAATAGCATTGGAACAATTTGATGTCCATATGGGAAAAAATTAAATTAGACCATGAAGTCAGGCCATACACATAAATTAATTCCAGGTAGATTAACAAGGTTCTAAAGATTAAATAAAATATTATTAAGATTTTACATGATAATAGAGGAGAATATCTGCATGACTTTAGGGTAGAGAAAAATTACCTAAGCAAGTCACAAAATGCACTACCAGAAAGGACAAGACTGGCAAATTTACTACATTAAACTAAGAACTTCTTTTCATCAGAAGACATCACAAAGAGAGTGAACAGGTAATACAGAGTGGAAGAAAACACTCACAATAGGACTCATATTCTAAATACACACACACACACACACACACACACACACAATTTTGAAATGGGCAAAAGACTAAAAAAATTTAAAAAAAAAAAAGAGAGAGAGAGCCAAATGGCTAATAAACATATAAAAAGGAGCTTGACCACACTGGTAGCCTGGGAAACACAAGCTAAAACAACCACAATGAACTAATACTCTATGCTCACAGACTCCTAGGTATTTATTCTAGAGAAACTCTGGCTCATGTCCAAAAATGTTCATAGGAACATTATTCTCAGGAGCCCCAAATTTAAAATATCTATATATGCACTAGTCATAGAATGGATAAATAATTATGGCAAACTGGAATGCAGTATTAGGAACTACTTGAAAGCAGTAAAAATGAATAAACTAGGGCTACATACAACATGGATAGATATAAATAAATATGGATAGATATACATAAATATAAAATTGACTAAAAGAGAAGACACAGTATGATTCAGATTCAATTATTTAATTTAATAAAGTTCAAAAATACATAAAATTAAATACAGCTTAAACTATATTTACTTTTATGCATGCATAAATACTTTCACTTACACATACATATGTGATAAAAATATGAAGAAAAACACAGAAATGGTTATCATACAATTCAAAGTGAGTAGTCATTACCTGTAGGGGAAAAAAAAGAGTTCTTAATAATAATGAAGAAATGCATAGGGGACATTTTTGGTCTTGGCAGTGTTCTGTTTCTTGACCTTGGCCACAGAAACATGCATGTTCAATTTCTATTATTTATTAAACCATTAATTTATGATTTACATATTTCTCTGTATACTTACTACACAAGAAAATGTTTTTAAAACTTAGATAAAAAAAACTGTTCTGTGCTTATTTGTTTTTTTTTCCCCAGTGTATCAATCCTAAAAGCTATTCTATTATTTTTTTAAATTCCCATATGGGATAGCATATATGTAATATATAACACGCCAGTGGATTTCTTACAGAGACAAGAAAGGAGATTGTATCAACAGATTCATCCAGGCACTAAAAATGTATTTGTAAAACCCCATATACTCTTTGGATAAGTAATCATGATTTTGCAGCATTTTAAGTTTCCTCTGAGGTAATTCAGTGATGTGGAACTGAATCATTAGCCAGTTCTTCAATGTGTAACTTCTCTTACCTGTGAAGAGAGGCAGAAAATGAAGTGTTTGGAGTAGAACAGAAAATTCTCGTTAGCTAAATGCTGAGAGAATGACACAAGTGGCTATTTCTGAGATTCAAATATCTCTTAAAGAAGTCTCGAGGGATGTGGCAGCTCCTACTTCTCGCAAGGTTGATGACTATTACCTGGAGATCTTTAATAAGCACAGCTGGTGAGCAATGGGACATAGAAGTGTAAAGAGGCACAGAGATAATTACAAGAACAGATATGCTTAGGGACATTCCTCTCCCGCCCCTGCTTAAAGCCATCTTTTCATCACACTTCTAACTACCTTTTCTGTTAACACGTATTGACCTCTCACTAAATGCTGACCTTTCTTTCACCTGTCCTTTTAGCAGTCAAGGTGATGATGAAGAACTGAGGAAGAGAGGGATGTCAAATGGCATCAACCAAAGATTTCTGATTCCAGCAAATATAGAGTAATAGGGACCACATTTACCCTGTTAAACAACTAGAAAACAGGACAAAATTTGTGGAACAATGGTTTCACACAGCAGTCTACAGGGAGTATGGGACTGTGACCCCTGAGAGAGATGAAACCAATAAGGTGAGTCCTGGCATGTCCCCAGCTTACTGACTAAAAATTGTCCAGGCCACAGTGCAGGGAGGAGGGATACAGAGTTCAGTTGTCACACTGAATTGTGGAGACGGAGATTACAGTTTGGAAAGACCAAGACAGCTAGCATGTGCAGGGCAAAGCAGCAGGGAGGAGGGGGCTGGACAGAGACAAAGTTCTGCAAATCTACAGAAGAGTTACTCCAAGACTTTTGCCAAACACTGCTCTGTACATGTATGAGAAAACCTACCTAAGGCCAGGGAAGGATACACCAAAAAAGAGTAACTGAAACAATATGTAAAACTTGCACAAGGTTAGAAATACTTTTTGTTCTCACCTACCAGGTGATAAGACATGCGGCATTGGGTAGAATGCTTAGAAAGTATTAGTAATGGAGCTAAATCAGCACAGGACCAAAGACTGCTCGGGATCTGCCCTATAACACCTTAAAAGGAAGCCTCAGAATGATCCAACTGAGTCCATGTGTTTATCTGCACACCAGAACAAACACCGTCACTATTTAGAGGAATTAATAAAATCCAACAACCAATAGTGTAAAATTCACAATGTATGTCATCCAATCAGAATTCACATAGTCTGGCATTCAAAGAATAGTAGTACCCTTTGCATATTATCATACATGCAAAGAAGCAGGAAAAATATGATCCATTACCAGAAAAGAAATCAATCAATAAAAACTGGCACAGAAATCACAGAGATGATAAAACTAGCAGACATGGATATCAAAACTACTGTTATAAATACACTCGAAACATTAGAGAGAGGAAAACATAAATATGATGAGGAGAGAAATAAAAGATATTTTTAAAGGACACAAGTGAAATTTCTGAAGATGTAAAATGCAGTATCTGACATAAAAAATACACTGGATAGAGCTGGTGGCAGATCAGATACTGAAATAGAAAAGGTCAATGAACTTGAAAACATAGCAATGGAAACTCTTCCAAAATGAAGCTATAAAAAGGAAAAAAATACTTAAGAAATGAACACAGCATCGGGGACCTTTGGGACAAATATCAAGCAGTGTAAAGTGTGAAATGGAAGTCACAGGAGGCAGAAAATATTTGAAAAAATAATAGCTGAAATAGCAGAGTCAATCTAAGGATTTAAATGGAAATCAAATAAAGAAAGCTGAACATTTATTTAATACAGGGACTAAGAAATAAATTTTTAAGAAATATGCAAAGTCAGAGATATGAAAGGAAAAAATCAGATTTGCCTCAGTGTATAACAAAACAATACAGCAATATCTACATAGTAAAATATTATCCCCAAAAATGAGATTAATAAACTGCAGAAAATAGTTCTAATTATTATAACAGAGAGAAAATATCCTTAATGAATAAAGTGTTTGTCTTCACTTGTGTTCTATAGAATCAGATCCTGAGACAAAAATTTGTGGGAAAGTAATTTGTGAGGAAGAGTTCCCAGGAGAAAAAGTGGCAGAAGAGTGAGGCAGAGGGACAGGGAAGCCAGGCAAAGGTAAAATATCCATCAAATAACCTGTAGAAGGTAACCTTGTCTCATTCATACAGGGGACTCTGGCCACAGTGCAGGTCACACTTCAGGGTTGTCCCCCACAGGGATCAAGGAAGCTGCACTATTTGTATCTGCACATTTGTTAGTCAGCCATTGGTTAAGGGTACCACCTCCCACTCCCTCACACACACCCAAGCCTCCTAGCACACAAGCAAAACTATTTCTGGAATCCTGGATGTAGTCCATCTGCAAAGACATACATACTTTGGTTGTCAAGAGCATACTCAAAGCCAGGGTCCACAAAAATGGGAAAGAAATCCAAGGGTATGCTGGTGGGGCACCAATGTTTTCTGCTATAGTGTTCTTTAAGTTAAATGAAAATGACAGGATTCTTTTAGGAAAACAAGCAATTCACAGAAACAAGTGGAAATAATCAATGAGCCTAACAAAATATATTAATCCTCACAAGTAATCAAATAACTACAATTTAAAAAAATAAGGAAATACCATGTTACACTGATCCCAACTGGCAAATTTTAAAAGACTGATGATATTCTTATTGAACAGGGGAAGAGATATTCTTATTGAATGCTAGTGAGAATACAGGTTGAGGTAAACTCAGAGCAGGTAATCTAGAAACACACCTTAAATGATATACACCATTAAGCCAGCAATCCCACTTCTGAGATCTTGTCTGAAGGAACTAATTGTACATGTGGATAAAGATGTGTGCTGGAAAAAATATTATTTATAATAGGAAAGAGATGAGAAGAAACTGAATTTCTCAATTTAGAGAGGTGTTTTTAAAAATTAAAATGCATCTATATAGGGGCACCTGGGTGGCTCAGTCAGTTAAGCATCCAACTCTTGATTTTGGCTCAGATCATGATCTCAAGGTCGTGAGATCGAGCCCTGCCTTGGGCCTACAATCAGCAGGGAGTCTGCTGGAGATTCTCCCTCTCCCTCTCCCTCTTCCTCTACTCACACAGGCACACACTATCTCTCTTTCTCTCTCTGTCCATTATATATATATATATATAAAAAACATATATTAAAAATGCATCTATATCATAAAATTAATGCAGCTGTTAAAGTGATGGTACCAATTTGGATTTGTTTTTTTAAAAATGGCATTAACAAATTCTATCTTATACAAATACACAAATACACATACACACACATTCACCCTGAATTGCTTCTAGAATTGTTCCTGGCTTAACTACACTGTGTCTAGTCCATAACCATATTCTCAGTCATTCCTGAAGTGACTCTGCATTTCTGAAGGAAATTAGTCTCTTTATTTAACTATAAGACAATTTGAAAATCATCCAGAATGTTGTGATACAGAAATGTACTTATAATTAAATTAATTAAAATTGTTATTGTGTTAAGAAATTTAGAACATCCTTGAGTAAATAGTGATTCAGCAAAAATATTTCTTGGTAATCCCAGAATTTCTTCTGCTCCGTTTGAAGTCAAAGTTCTTCAGCAATTCTCTCATTTTTCTCCTGATTTTGATTGATTCTTTGGGCCCACAGCCACTGAACAGACATCACACAACAGCAGAAAGCAAACTGCCTCTGCTAGGAGACAAACTCACAGCTTGCTGAGACAGTCTGGGACCTCCTTCCAATCCTGTGGACTGGGGCTTTATGAAAACAAACCAACAGAAGCACACATTACACTTGTTCTTCCCTAAAATGATCATCTGTCAGCTGTTTCAATCACAGCTCTTATGACCTCCTCACTATCAGCACCTGAAATCTTTAGTTTAGCAAAGCCCCTTCTAAAATGAAATATAGGCTGTACTGAGCATGCCCAGACATAATTGGTGTCTGACTCTCCTTGACCTACAATATACTCCAAAGTTTATGAATTCTTAGAAAGAGTGTCCCTGTTGATTTGTTTTGGATTTGTGTATTTTATACAAACTACTATCAAGTCAAACCTAGCCACATACTTCATGAAACTGACTTAAGACATTTATCTCCTATTACATTTCTTTTTTCCTTAGTCTATCAATATCACTCTAATTCTTAATTCTATAGTCCAATATATTCACTATTCAGCTATTTGTAATCATAAATTTCATAAATAAGCACTCTTTGTTTTCCTCTTAGTATGTATAGTGTAATATAGTATGGTATAGTATAGTCTAGTCTAGTCTAGTCTAGTATAGCATAGTACAGTATAGAAAGGTGTGGTGTGGTGTGGTATATTAAATATTGAGACAGGAAAAATTCAGGGACAGATCTCAGTGGCAAAAATTTTGAAAAAAGAGAGATCAGGCAGAGAAAGAAAGGAAGATAGAGGTTTTGAAATGCTGGTAGAGAGGAGGGATTCCAAGTTTCACTTTTGGTCTTTGGAGCCCTTGTCACGGGCTCTTAAATGCATATGCATTGTTTAGTGGCTCTAAAAGCAATGACTCCTCCTCCTTCCAAAAAAAAAAAAAAAAAAGCTTACCTGAAATTATTCAGCATTTACAACTAAAGCAAAATTCTGCCTAAAGCTAGATTTCAACCATAATTTATTTTTGCAATTTCTAGTACATTTAGAAAATAATAATGGGTGGCACCACCTACATATTTATAGAATTAGTACATTTCAATAAAATATGTTGTGCAGCATCTCCTGAGACAAGAAACATTATGGTTCTTTGTATGAGTACCAGTGGTAAGACTTCTGCTGTGGAGTCCGTTTTCAGTTTATTATCTAGCTCTGATATTTACTATGTAACTTCAAGCAAGTTATTTAACCCTCCTGTGCCTCAGTACCTCAGCTGACCCATCTGTAAGAATGCTGACGTCTCTATAAGAGCAGATCAGAGCTAACATTAAGTATTTATTATGTGCCAGAAACTGTTCTTACAGCTTTAGATATTTTGATTCATTTAGTCATCGCAATAAGTAAGTACCCATTTCACAGATAAGAAATATGAGACCAAGAAGTTAAATAATTTGCCCAAGTTCACACATGTATGAGTAATGAATGGTCCCAGATTTAAACCCAGGCTAGTGCTTTTATTCACTATATTTTCCTGCTTCTCTAGAGGGTAAAAATGGTGCATACCTCAAAGGATTGCTATGAGAATTACAAAAGACATTATAAGGAAAATAGTTGGAAAAATAAGAATTCAAATATGTACCTACTGTTATTGTTTTAAAACCAGACATCTTTCTGCCTCTAATAGCACATTCCCCACACACCTTTCAAGGCATTTTCAATGCAGCTCAGGACAGCTTATCATTTTAAAATACTATATCAATTTGAACAGTTTCAAAATGATCATTCATTTCAAATATGTTTTAAGTCTAGTTGTCCCTGTAACTTGCAGCAGGCACATGTAATAATCCATACAATGCACATTGACTGAGTATCTAAATAGAATTTTCACAAATAGGATTAATTTGAAATGCAGTTGGAGAGTTTAACATTTAAAGAAATCCCAAGATAAATGCTTTTTCAGAAAGTAGTTCTTTTGAAACGAGAATAATTTACCTCACCTGCCCATGTAAATATATGCTCAGTAGTCTTAAGGCAGAGCCAAACAAGATGATGTCAAAAGACAAAAGTAGACAGATCCTGAGCTATCAGCTACCTAAGGCCACAGAGCCACGATCGTGCTCATTAAGCAAGCAGCCGGCCACCTCGTCTGTGGAAGAGCCTAAAAGAAAAGAAAAAATTGCCATCTGGCTAGTACACCAAAGCCATGTGCTTCTGCAAAATGTGAAAATGGAGAGGAAGAGAAGTAAGAGAGGAAACACATCCCCTGGTTTTGTCATTGTGTCTTCTGCTGGCAAGTATGAGGATTTCTTTGCTAAGGAGCTGTCTGGGCCTGGGAGATACTCAAAGGCATAAGAAGTGTAACACTGTCTCCTTCACAAAGGAGGGGATTGAAACAGTGACCAGCATAACCAATAGGATTAGTGAGCCAAAGTACAGCATGGACAAGGAGCCAGAGAAAAGAAGCCAGGAAGGAAGTTTATGAGTCCCTGAACAAGACCAATAAATCCTTCAGCACGTGGGTGTCAAGGCCTCAGTCTGTGCACCAGATGCAGCCTGATGGATGGGTTTATCTGTCCCAAAAGGCAAATAGAGATTGTTCTGCTTTTGGCCCCACACATAGGTGAGACAGAGCTCTAGTGTTTTCACCCCTCTGGCCTTCTTCAAATGTATTACATGTGTCCCAATCAGTATTTCCATTTCTTTGCTTTTTAGTTTTAGCCCTGAAAAAGCAACCTTAGATCATCACTGTACAAGGAGTATGTTGACTGTTCTGAGACTGCCAGGACATCCTACTCTTGAACTAATAAAAAATGTATATAATATCTCCTTTAATTCAACTCACTTGAAAGAGTGATATCTTCTCCGTGCTTTTGACAGTATTCAGCATCAATTCAGACACTTTGGACCTTCTTCCAATGTTCTTCACAACCACTTATAAAAGATAGCATTCACCAATTCAGACCCATGGAATATTAGAGTGTGGCTTAGGCACACTCTGTTTGCTCATTCCTAGATACAAATCAGGGTTGAATGCTGGCCAAGAGGTCCCAGAAACAAATTATTCATTTTACCATAGGAGAATGTCAACCCACAAAGATGTATCTTTATGAACTAGAAAGAGGACCGAATTTATCTCTGCCTCCAAAGATGTGAAAGAGGGTCGAATACGTGGTCTGAATGGATAGAATTAGGGTAGAAGATACAGGGAGGTGTGCAAAGAATGCACTGCCTTGAAAAGCACTGAGCTCCTAGCCTTGTGTAGTGTTAAGTGCCTGACATTAAGCTTTTGATTGCCAAGGCATATATTTCAAAAATATCCATCTTGGATAAACATAGTTCCAGCTACTAGCAAACTCACTAGATAAGAAAACAGGTGGCCCCCACCCATGAATACCCCCTTTTAGAAAGCCCTGGGTAGCCTAGATAACTGCCGTTTGAATGACCCTGCTTCTCACTTCCTACTCCCTAATTCCTGCTTTTGTTTTAAATTCACCAATAGAGTGAACCTATGAAACAGACATCCTCCTACCCTTGGATACTAAAAAAGACAGAGCCCCAGGTCCTACTCCCTCCCTCTCTCTATATCTGGACCTTGCTGTGACTTGGGCATGCAGTGTACCCTCTGGGGTTTGTGAGTAATAAATCTTGTTCCTCAAAATGTCCAGATGGTTGTTGCTGAGGTGTGTCCTGCAATCATAAGGACCACAATGGCAAATCCAGCCACAGCTTGGCTTTGGTGGGGGAAATGTCTGTGGGGATTGCCATAAGTAATACAAGCCCAGGTGAGTCCTCAGGCATTCCTAGCCAAAAGCATCTCTATTGAGAGGCTGAGACCAACACAACACCTGGATAATCTGTTGCCAGAAATGTACTAGATGAAGTAGTGTCCTCATCAGACCATGCTATTCAGTCATCTTCCAGATGGACCCAACACCTTGCTGACCTTTGTATTTGTGGGTCCCTATTCCTGAAATCTTCTTCTCTAAGACATTTACATATTTTTTCTCCTTCTCTTCATCTGTAATCCTGTTATATTTATCTCAAGAATGCAAAGATGGTTCATATAAAAAATAATTAATGAAATATGCTATGTTGAGAAGTTACAGTAGAAAAAACTAAATGATTGGCTCAACAGACACAAGATTTTTTTTCACAAAATTCATGATTTAAGATGGAATTATTATAAAAATATAGTGCTATTCTAGTAGAAGGAAATTTCCTTAGCCTGCTCAATGGCATCAATCAAAAATGTGCAGCAATCAGCAATCTGTGACCAAATTGATATTGAGATCAGACAAAAAACAAGAGAGCCTTCTATTCCAGTTTCTATTCGACATTGTAGTAAATATACTGATGATGCAATAAGACAAGGACAAGTAATAAAAAGCATAAAAATTGGGAAGAAAAACAAAAATAATTGCCTACATAGAAAATTCAAGAGGAATTACCAATAAACTATTAGAGCTTTTAAAGAATAGATGATTCTTATAATAAATATAAACAAATTAAAGTTTTAAATGGAAAAAAGAGCCATTTATAATAGCAATCAAAACTTTGCTACTTCGTAATAAACCTAAGAAATGAGATTTAAGAACTTTATGGAAAAAATTATAAAAATATGAGGAAAATATGAGTGAAGCACATAAAACACAATGTGAATAAATAGAGCACTATCACATGGTAATGGATTAGAAAACAATATTATAAAAATATCAGCTCTTCCCAAATTAATCTATACAGTCAACATAGTCAATTTAATATGCCTACAGAATTCCTCATGGAACTTGACACATAAAAGGGCAAAATGTCAAGAATAGATAAGATCATTTTTTTAAAGAAACAAAGTGGGAAAACTATTTCTTACAGGTATCAAGATGTATTTTGAAGCTATTTTGCAATATGGTATTGGTGCAAATATATTCACAGTGATAAAACAGAAAGAAGCCCTGGTGTATATGGCTATTTTTCATATGACCGAATTGGCATTATACATTTATGAAAAAGTAAAACACCCTGCTCAAAAAATTTTGCTGAGATAATTGGTTATCTATATGGGAAAAGAGAGAAACACACTCTATACCATAAACAATAACAAATCCCAACTGAACTTAAGATCTATATATAAAAATCAACACTTTGATATTTTTCAAAGAAAATGTAGGCATATGCCTTTACCAAATTGCATTACAGCAGAATTTCCTAGCCAAGGTGCCAAAAAGCCTAATCCATAAAGGAAACAACTGATACACGAAACTAATTATAAAATTCAAAAACTTTTTCACAAGAGACAACATAATCCAAGTTAAAAGATAAGTTACAGATTTGGAACAGATATTTGCAATCTATAAAACCAATAGGTAATAACTACGTAACAAGATTTAAAGAACTCTTTCAAATCAATAAGGAAAAGAAAACTCAGTAGAAAAATGGGCAAAGGATAGGAACAGAAGAGGAATCACAAATGGCCAATAAACATATAAAAAAAGCTTTCAGCCCAACTGGTAATAAAACGTAAACAATGAGATGCCACTCACTCCCATTTCACACCCACCAGATTGGTAAAAATGTTAGAGTTGGCAAGGATGTGGAGCAATGGAAATTCTCACACACTGACATTAGGAGCATGAATTGGCCCAACTGCTTGGAGAGCAATTTGGCAATATCAAGTAAATCTGTTGGTGTGCATACCCTGTCAGCCAGGAATCCTTCTGAGTAGTCATCTTGAGATATTTTTGTATATTGTATTCAGGGCAATGAGTGCAAAAGTGTTCATTTTCTTATTGTTTGTACTTGTCATTGGAAGAAGCAATTATCCATCAACAAGGGAACAGAATAAATATATTATGGCATATGTAGACAACAGTATATGTTACAGCCATTAAAATGAGCAATGATACAGCATTTAAGATAATCTGTCATATACAGACCTCAAAAACGTGTTAACGATAAGAGCAAATACACAGTATTTACAAAGTGTCTTGTGTTGTTCTAAGTGTCTTACATATATCATTTAGTTTATACAGTTAATTCTCTTTACATTTATATTTGATATTCACCACAAGCCTAAGAGATGGGTACTATTATAGTCCCATTTAAGGGATGAGGGAACTGAGGCATAGGAAGGTAAAGTGACTTACCCAAGGCCATACAGCTCGTTGGTCATGAAGGAGTATTCCAATCCAGTCTAGCTCTTAACTTTGGTACTATATTACTTCTGGTTTTTCTTTAAAGTGTATAATGTAATACCATTTGCGTTCATTTTAAAAACTGCAAAAAATCATAGAATGTTCAAAGATACACAGATACGGTATAGAATTATAAAAACATCAAGCCTATTTATATTTGCAATCTAATTTACAATAATAACAACATTTTATACTACTTTATAACATAAATGCTACATTCTAAATGTTTTACTCTATCCTTTACCCTGATTCAAATCCCTCCCACATAAAGAAACATGAGGTCATTGGCTGCAACTGAAGGCCTCATGATGTACTTCCCGCTTCAGTTCACTCCCTAAGGCAGTGAGCAGCTGTGGTCGGGTAAAGCAGTCACTTCCAGCCTCAGTGTCACCGCAGCCATAGTAGAGCAGTCTTTGATATGTCTGCGACTATAGCAGGAGTGTTTGAAGAGACTAAGAGTGGAGAGAGGTGGGGGTCAAGAAAGGGAAGCGAACACCACCCCTTCTCATATCCCGCTTCAATTCCACCTGTCCCAGCTTTAAATGGGTTTGTGCAGTCAAAACCACCAGTTTGGGCTTCACCACAGGTTCAGCCTACAATGTGGACACTTCAAAGACTTCAAAGGTAGGGGACACAGTACTGTATCTGGAGTGAAACCAAAAATGTGGGATTTAGCAAAGCTTTCGGAGGGTGGTTCAAGGGCTTCAAGTGATTTCCACTTAAATACACTGTAAGTGAGTGAACAAAAAAAGAATAAAAAAATAATGGGCCCGAGGAAGGAAAAAATCTCATTTTTCTTTTTTGTTAATGCTATAGAAATATCAATCCTGAGGGCTTGGTGAGATTTTTTTAAAGCCTGATCCATGAAGCTGAGCCTGACTTTCAGCAGCAAAATTCAGGAGGCTCTACTTTTATGCTTTCTACCCAATTCCATTTTTAAATAATTGATAGGTATAAGAAAGGAAAATTTAATAGGAGATGGCTCTATGCCAAGTTGTACGCTAGCTGCTTTCATCTGTGCTTTTTATCACCTACTCGTAACAATCCTATGAGGTAGGATAATTGTTTCCCATTTACAAATGAGTAAACTGAGGCTCTGAGTGGCTAAAGCAACTTGCTCCAGTAAGGCACAGAATCGAATTTGGTCCAACATTTTTGAAGCTGCAAAGTTCACGCCTTACTACCATGCCATGCAGCTTTATGATAATTAAATATGAAAATGACCTAACCTAAATAAGCCAAAATACAGCAATTACTCCTAGTTAAAACACTCATCTTTAAATTTTTATACAAACTAAAAATGCTTGTTGGATCCCCTGAAAAATTCACTGGGGGTGGATATTGTTTGATTTTGGTTTCCTGCTATATGCTTAGTGGTTTCATAAGGTTTTAACTAGTGCCCATCAGTAGTAATGGTGTGTGCAATGGGGGCTCAGGGGCTCTGAGTCCATCCTCTGAAGGTTTTCTGGCTTCCAGGGTTTGGGTTCTAAACAATTAGGAAAACTGGACATGGTTACAATAAGAGCTTTTCTAATTGAAATATATAGGGTTTTTAAAACCAATTTCTCTACAAACTGCCCTGAAACAATGAATATTGTTTAATTTTCATTTTGAATTAAAGACTTGGAAACCTGGGTAATATAGAAGCTAATGATAAACCGAGCTGAGCAGAGTTTCCTCTGAGAGCCATAGCAATGTATTAAAACAAGAATTATTTTGTACACTGTGCTGTACTTCAACATTGGATCCTCAGCAGACTGCAAAATCACTTCCTAGATAATGAAATTATAAGAGAATTTTAATTTC
Source organism: Phoca vitulina (assembly GCF_004348235.1). Lineage (NCBI taxonomy): Eukaryota > Metazoa > Chordata > Mammalia > Carnivora > Phocidae > Phoca > Phoca vitulina. The sequence goes on from NW_022589714.1 coordinate 1,424,105, forward strand.
ATGTTAGAACTTGTATTACAAATTATTAGGAAAAGAAACAGGGGAGAACATAATTTTCAAGCAAATTCCTCCTGTGGATCGCCAAAGTGGATGGACATTTTGCTGAGAAGACTTGTGAAAAGTGTTATCAGAGGCAGCAGAAATACTTTAAATTTTCAAAACGCAGATTCTGTTTAAGGGCAACGTGAATGTATTTAAATGTCAAGGACATTTAAGGGCTATGATTCAATAGCACTGAAAGGGATCACTTTCAAAATTAGGCTAGATGAACATCACATGATTTCGGGTACCATAGATGCCTTACTAAAAGGGGTGATTTGACGAAGGATAAGGCAGTCTTCCCTCAGATTGAGCACACAGGCCTAAACAACCCTAAAATAACATTCATGCATCTGTGGGGGCTGATACTGAGCAACCACATTCACATGGAGGTTCTGAACTATCCCATTTCCCTCAGAGCAGCTTCCCAAACTGCGGCTGATTCCTCTGTACAAACTTGAGATTTGGTTTATGTGAAATAACTTAAAGCATACTCAGTTTCGTGAGGCAAATGGAATTTCCTCAAAAGCCTAAGCCAATACAGGCCAGCTCTACAGAAAAGGGGTGCTTGGCAGTTGCTTTCTAATGGCTGGAATTTTCCCCATCCTTAGGGATTGGAATTCCTTTTGCCCCCACTTCTCAATACCATTGAGGACAGTAGGTGTTCTCCTAGTGGTTTCCTCACACCAGAATGAGGCATGAAAGCCCCTTCTGGTAGGCAGTCAGGATTTCTGCTGGCTATAGACAGAAATGCCTGCCAAAATCCCAAGCTGATTCCAGAATGTCATAGATGTCCTCTCCCACAACAGGACAAGGGACCACATTCAGGTTGTCAAATATATTTCATCAAAATGTTCTTAGCACTCATTAAATTAAAACAATGTGGGTTACAAATAAACATAACTGCTAAGTAATATATTTGAAACATTATAACATCATGAATATATTGAAACATGCCAAATGTTTCTGCTGAGGAGAACGCACAGCTATATACCCATATACGTATATGTGTTCATTCACATGTATGTATATTAAATTGCATAATTTGAAAGCTTTGTAATGTATTTGAGGGGGCAAAGCACTAGATAGTAAATGAGCTTTCATGGACATAGGTAGATTTAGGCTACAGTTTATCCTTCCAATCATTAGCCTAAAGAGAAACATTCAACAAAATTATGCATAGAATTTTTCTCTAGAAAACAAATTGGCAACTGAATCATCTCATTCTAAAACTGACTTTAAATGCGTTACATAAATCTGTTCAAAGCTAAAACCTCCCCTAGACTGGGGAAAAAAGTAGAAACGTGACAATAAAACAAAAGTAATATTCTTGGTTTCATATTGGGAACTGCATCCATTTTAGAACCCATGTTTAGTTAAACATCAGCAATATAATCACATCTTTTAAATCTGATATTTTATTCTAAATTCAATTTCAGATTCTAACCACCCTTAATGTATACACATGTGATGAGCAACGCACTGGAAATTTGCACCTGAAGTGCTTTGGTGGTAAGGAAAAGAACCAGCATGCAAGTTTTCTTCCCGTGGCTCTGCAGCTGACAGAGGGCAGTGTATCTTAGTGAAAAGCCTCACAGCTCCCAAAGAAGGAAGAGTGATTTCTATGAAAGAGGCAAAAAATAAGCAAAGGGTTAAAAGCTGGGCTCTGGAGACAGAGCAATTTCAAGTAGGACCTACAGGACCTCAGGCAAGTTACTTAACCTTATTTTTAGCTACAATTTCCTTATTCTAAAGTAGGGACAATAGTGCCCACCTCATGGGGCAATGGAAAGAAAATGAGATGCAAATACTTGTGAATTGTTCAGCTTCATAGTGGCCTGGCATATAGTGAGCATGCAAATGATGAGTTCTCTTCTTGCTAATGTTTTAATTATTATTTTAATTATTATTAGATACATATCTATTGAACCATACAGGCACTCACAGCACCCAGTTTACTAGATTGGAAAAAAAAAAAAAAGCACATACACGGTAGGGTAATCTTTGAGACCTTGTGTTTCATTTTCAGTATATTTTTCCTTTTCCTGGTCACAGAATGCCTTTGTGTGTCTTGTGTTGTAGGGCTGAGAGCAAAAGTTAGCTAAAAGCATCTCTTGACCACTCCTGGGCTTTTGGTTTGAAAGATGCAACTCAGAGAGAACTTTCTTAAAGTTTTTCCAAGATCAGGCAGGAAACTGAAAATAGTAGAATCTGTGTCCTTCTCCCCCAAGTGCCCCAGGAAAGTCTCAGAACTTGAGACCAATAGTTTCATGGCATCCCAAGGAAAGTTGGGTCAGGGTTCCCAGGCTCAGCAAAGATTCCCAGAACCAAGCCTGGCCTAGAATGAGCTGAACCACCATATTGAGAACCATGAAGATATCAGGTTAAACAATGTGAACTGAAAACTAACGGGCTCTCCTTGAATGTGTTGTTACATATAGAATTCTGGGCTCTCTTATCAACCTACTCAGGAAGGGAGCCCCAGTAATGAATGGGACTGAATTCCCCACCACCTTGGTGTGGTGAACACTCAGCATAACACTTTCTCAGTTTTTAGAAAACTAATATGACATTTCTTACACAGTTGAGTGTGTATGTATATGTGTGTGTATGTGTGCATACACACAGATATATGTGTGTTATAAACACAAATACACATATATATAAGTATAAATGTAAAGATAAAGAGAAAAATGTTTCTGCACTTTGATACATCTAGCAGATGATGCAATTCTTAGGTACTGAAGTGAAGAGATGACAGTGATAACGGCTTATCTATTCTCCACAGTATCCATACATACCAGAATTAAACTGATTTAACTTCCAATAAGTTTTTCCCCTTCACATTACTGTTTTTGAAAATATATCTCAGAAGGCTCAGTAAGTCGATTGCTTATTGACTTTCCAGTGGGTCCATATAGTGTAATTAGTCTTTATATCTCTATTTTTAAATTGCTTATTGGATTTTCAAGATTAAACAAAACATATGAGAAAAATTACAATGTTGGAAATTGGGAGAGTTGGTCAAATGAGTATCTTATTATCCTACCAAAATTGTATTTAAACTTTCCAGAATGAATATTAAACACTACAAAGGTTGCCTTTAAAAAGTTCTTACAACAAGCAGTTCTTTACAAATTGGCTATCTTTTTAAAATTTTAGTTACTACAATATGAACTTATATCCTCATATAAAAGTCTAATGGTCTTCTCTAGGTTAGGTAATAAAGTCAGTTCCCAACTTGAATGAATTTGTGTTATTATATGAGTCATAATGAGATTTTCCCTAAAAAATGTAAAAATAGTAGGGAAAAAATGAGAACTTTTGGCTATGATACAGTGTAATCAGAATATTATTACAGAGGCAAAACTGATAATGACACCCCTCTATTTAAAATACTTCTAAGTTTTCCTGTTATTCTTAGGCTAGAGACCAGTATTTTGAACAGAGCCTGTAAGCTCCAGCATGGCCTTACCTCTGCTTACCACACTAGCCTCTTCCACTTGCTTTTCATCTCAACAAGCTTTGTTTTCTTAGCTGGGACACCCATCTTTTGTCACCTGCCTCCTTCACCTAGCTAACCCTTTCCCATTCTTTCTCTTATCCTCTAGATTCTTCTATAGGGCCCTGTTCACCTCCATCACACTCATTCTTCAATTTGTTCCATGTTTGACTTCCCCTAAGAGGTCTATTTATTCACCATTGTATTGAGCCCTAACCAGTGATTCAGAATCATATCTGTTGAAAGAGACTTCAGATGACACCTGAGCCCAGCTTCCCCACTCCAACAGCAATAAAACCCTCTCTTCCACCACCATAGAGACAATGTGAAGAAAGTTCCCTTCTTGCAATGACATAAAAGGAATCTCATTCCTTACCATGTGTTCTTGAGTTAAGAGAGGTAATTAAGGTAAAATGAGATCACATGAGCTGGTCCTAACCCAAAATAGCCAGTGTCCTTATAAGAAAGAGATTAGAACACAGACATGAGCACATAGCAAGATGACCACGTGAAGACACAGCAAGAAGGTTGCCATCTGGAAGCCACGGAGAGACCTCAGAAAAAAACAAACCTGCTGATACCTCATTTCAGACTTCTGGTCTCCAGAATGGTGAAAAATAAATTTCTGTTGTTTAAAAGAACAAAGCAAAAGCAAATAAACAAACCAAAAAACCCCTATTAAGATTTAAGCATTTTCTTCCATCCTTTACATTGGGAACAATAGTACTGAAGGGTGAAAAAGCTTCACGTGGAAGACAGAGAGCAGAGCATAAAGAATATGATGGAAAGCTGTATGGTACCCTAGTATAAAACCCATTTTTGGGGTAAACAAATGGCCTTTATAGATTTTTTAGAATCAAGGAATCTACATTTGCCAGAACAAATGGCCCAGAACTTGAATGAACTACATAAACCAGAAGGTAATCAGTTTTCGCTCTACCTGCTTATTGCTTCTGATGAAATTTTCTTACCACGTCCTACTAAATTTGCCATTATCTGCCATACCTGAAATAAAATGATTTTTAAAATTCCCTCAATAATATTTAAATGCATTTTAAATATAGGATCTATTTGGCTAGTGTTCTATATTCCGTTTTATGTATTTATTTTCATAGTTTTCTTTACTTATTTGGCACAGTTTAGTTCAAGTTGTACTTGTAAAACCTAAGATAGACAAATGTTTAGGTCACTTTTACTCTGGTCTTTTAAACCATTCTGTTGTAACTATACAATGAAACTAAAAGAGATGTGGTTTGAGTAGCTGTGAGGATTTCTATTCATTTTTGCCAAGTTTCACATTATACTTATCTCCTTGCTATCACCCAAATACAGGCTCAATTCATTCAAAAATGGTCTTTGTGCTACCTCTATGAGTCCATTCTTCTGGCCATATAAAATTAACTCCAACTTACCCTTGCCTTTGTCTCAAAGTTTTGTTTTGTTTTGTTTCTTTGATTCTTTACTTGTATTTCTTCTATTGCTCAATGAATGGGGAAAAAAACATAAGAATTCAATTTGTAAATTCTGAGTCTCAGATCCTCAGGGAGCCTATCTCTGCCTCAGGTTCCTTAGACGATGCAATAAAAATTCTCCATGAAGTGGATGTTTTTAGACTGTGTGAAAGGGCCTCTTTTCTCTTAGCCTTAAATTAGAGGATTAGAAGAGTCAGGTTAATTTTCATTCAACCTTATCTGTTTGGAGTGGAACAGTTCAAATTTAAAACCATTTTTCTTTTCATAAGCCTCAAATGAATTATATTTCAACGTGTTCGAATATAATAAGTCCAAGAAAAGTAACAGTTGATTGTGTCATCTAACCAGAAGATAGCAGAAATATACCAGCTCGGGTTGAGGTCCAAGATTAGGTCGTGTAATATGATGACCCAAACTATCATGAGAACCAGAAATGCCAGTTTCCTAAATCAGGACAACCATGCCTGAGGGGAACGGTACCCATCCACACAAGATGGCTTCCCCAGCTTGTCTGGCAGAGCTATTTTCCTGAGACAGCACGCAGGATCTCTAGTGAAGAGACTTCCCCATTTCTAACTACTCGTGTCAGTAAAGGACTATGCCACAATGGGGCGAAATGCAAAGATGCATTTTCTTAAGTGGGGTATAATTATGTTAAATAGATATTTAAAATAGTATAAAATGAACATATTCTTGTGTTCCTTCTCTCGCTGTGTCTCTCTCTGTCAAATAAATAAATAAAATCTTAAAAAAAAATAATTGCCTAACTTAAAAGTAAGATGAAAAAAAGAGTTAGGGACTTAGGACTCCAGAGGATGATTAAGCTAATTGAAATAAGTGTATTTAGAAGCTAGCATGTCAAAAAGCATACAAAGGTTATTTTTGGTTTCTTCCTGCCCCTTGTGTTATTTCCATGCTCGATTATGTTTGCTTCATGGATAGGGTTTCATTAGTTATAAGCCATACTTATTAAAATCTGAGAAAATGAAAAGCCTAATTCTAGACCTTGACTGCACTGGGTCAGACTTCTTAAAGTGGCACAACATCACCATCTAGTGTCCAAAACCTAAAACTTAAGTCAAATGTCACTGACCTATAAAATCAGACAGGTGCCTAAGGGAGAGACAATTATTCAATAGATAAGGAAACTGAAATTCTGAGAGCTTAAGTGATTTATTTGCTTGTTCTTAGAACTATGAGAAAACAGATCTCTTGACAACCAGCCCAGTCCTGGTGATCCCAACCCAATTCAGTGACAAGTGAACATAGCAGTCATTCAGCATTCATACGTTCTCAGTAATATCCTGTAATGTGTTAAAGGAAACAGCCACAAAAGGGGGGAAATCCTCTTTTATACTAGTCTACACCTCTAATCAACAGACCTGCCCTCAAGTTAGAATATTTAGGTGACAAATGGAAAGTTATCAAAAGTGGACAACCAGTTAAAAGGGACTTAAATAAATACAGATGTAATTAAATAAGCACCCAACTAGTCCTGGACCAGAGTAAAACAATAAGGGCATTAGGTAAGGCCAAGTTATTTCCCAAAAGGCTTTTTGTTTAGGAGCCTACAAGATTCAGTGTGTCAATATTAAAGGACATGTGTTACCTTACTCACATTTAAATATGTTGTTTACAAGTAAAAATAAAATTTTTGAATATTTGTTTATCTTCACCAGCTGTTTTATTTCATCAAAACTTCAAAAAATAGATCATAATAAGAATTAAAAACAATGGCTATGATTCTTCCATTAATAACTTCGATTATACTGTTAATTTCCTTCTTTAAAAGTCTTATTTTAGCCCCTCATTTGTCTAATTTGCAGACACCCTAGCCCTATTATCAATGAACCCATATTTAGTAGTATATCTCCTTGTCAGTGACGTCAGGAGACTATGGCTGAGGTTGAAGAAAAGGTGAGAAAGCACCTAGATGGGGTTCTCTTTTCCACCTCATTCATAGATCCAGTGTCGGGTAGATTAACTGTAAATCTCCATCTCTGCTTACACCAAAGACCTTCAACCTCCTTCCTTCTGGCTCCCGCTGGGTTATCACACCCAGTGTTCAGTACAAATGGTGGAGGCAGCTAACAATGCTAATAATGCTGATGGTGCCTGTTATACTTCTGATTATCCATGCCTTAGCTGACCACTTATGACAAAACCCCCTGCCATCAGAGCACTAGCTTAGCTGGAGGTCCTGTTAGGGCCTCTCTTGCCCTTCCTGCCCCAATTCCATGTTTGCCTGAGGGTTACAAGGTTTTAATCAAAGGCATAAAGCCAGGATTCTCAAGAAGGGGTAGGGAGCTTATCAGAATCACCTAGGGAGATTTTCCTAATTATAGCCCCCCACACACCTCATCTTCTCCTTACAGAGGGAGTGTTTCATAACCCTCAGGTATGTTGGGAAGGGAAAAAAGAAGTTGAAACCCATTGGCTTCAAGCAATGAGAGTGGTGAGGTTAATCTTCTTTTGATTCAGATGGAAAATACTTCAAAAGAGGGAAATGAAACCTTGTCTCCTAAGGATGAAACTATAATAAAACCTTAATTAATTTGGACCCCATTAATTCAAAACGTTTGATAATTAGAAAAATGGTTAGGTTAAAGTTTACCTTTCCTCTAGCTGGGGGAAAAGTGGCTGAAGATTACTTTCCTCTACCTAGGAAAAATGAATTTGCTAAGCAAATTAATATTTCCAAAGAGAAAAACATTTCACTGATTGAGCAAATAGTTGTCAGACAATTTAGGTACATTTAACAGATAAACAAGTGCTATTGTAATTATAAATCACCTCTTTCTCGTCATCAGAATAGACTCCCCCAAGGACCCAAGGACCATTTCTAGGCAGCACTCAAGGAATAAAAGTTATCTCGGGAGGTAATGAAATTAAATTTCTTTCCCAAATTTCCACAAATCTGACTGACCTTCCCTTCGGTTAGGCCAAATTTCTATGGTTTTACTGAATCACACCTGCTGATTAAACTCAGAAAGCAACCCTAGCATCTTTTACTGCTTATGTGTTTCAGCAGTCAAATGGTATCTAAGTATGTTCACATCCTTATTTCAGGAAAGAGCAAATAGACAATACTTATGAAAAAGTGAGAGTTAAAGGTGGGAGGAGACTGGCTTTGCAATAATGTATATATACAACTGGTTCAGTATCAGTGTTGGTTTAAAAATATGTGTATCCATGTTTCCTCAAATGTTTTTAGCTCTGTATCTTGTGAAAAGGTGTTATTTAGGGGTAGAAGTTAGGGGGGAGGAATAGGGAAAGAAGCCCTGTGACAAGAACATTTTGGGAAATGATAATTTAAACAGAGTCAAGAAGGTTGCCTCACTGAAGGACTTCTAAGAGCCTTTCTTAAGCAAATGGGCAATGTCTATCTCCAAGAGAATGGTACCATGCAATACTTTCTAAAGTTACTTTCGAAGGGAATGCTTTCTTCACTGAGCAACCTGGAACATTATCCCAATGCCCCATGAACACTCTTTGGGAAACACTAAACAGTTGTGTAGCAATTAATGAATATCCTCAGAATTCCAATAGTTAACTAAAGATTTTCTGTTGCCTAATTATCTCAATCCGGCAAGCAGAAATAATAACAAAAACCTATACCCTGTATTATTATAGTCATCCACCCTATTCCATTTGAGTTTCTTACAATTGCTGGCTGTACCCTGAGGCTTTATGAACTGAAGTTCCTGTGGTTTGATTTAAAATATTTTAATTAAGTGAAGCTTTCTGCCCTAAGGCTTTCTAAAGCAATTTTCAAAATCTCAGAAACAAACAAACATTATACCAATGGCGCCACCATCCACAAACCACAACCATTTTAGACCCTCATTTCTTGCTTTGTTTTACTCTGCATAGAATTATTTTACTAGAAATGACAATAAATCACGGAGTTAGGCAATGTAGTACCAAAGTTACGTGCCCTGGGCAGGGTGGGAACTATGAAGTTCACTCAAAATACTTGCAGCCACTGGAGAAGTCATCTGCTATGGGGGTTGTCGGCCAGTATCTAACTTAGCCTAGGATCATCAAAACTTTCCTGGTGGAGGATTATTTCTGATTTCCCTCCAAAGTGTTATGTTTTCCTTTTAGGAATATACGCATGCATTTTTATGTGGTTTTTGGAAGAACTCAAAAGGATTTGAGGAGATATTACAGCAGAGTTTCTCAAAGTGTTGTCCCAGGACTAGCAACTTCAGCATCACAGAACACTTAGAAAGGCAAATTCTAAAGCATAAGCTTTGAAGTCATAAATAACTCAATTTGATGTTACTTAATCTTACTTAGTTATCTTACTTACTTAGTTTCTTTTTTTAAAAAATATTTATTTATTTATTTATTTGGCAGAGAGAGAGACACAGCGAGAGAGAGAACACAAGCAGGGGGAGTGGGAGAGGGAGAAGCAGGCTTCCCGCTGAGCAGGGAGCCCGATGCGGGGCTTGATCCCAGGACCCTGGGATCATGACCTGAGCCGAAGGCAGACGCCCAACGACTGAGCCACCCAGGCGCCCCTACTTACTTAGTTTCTTAATCATAAAATGATTTTTTACAAATAATATTACCTATCTCAAAGGGTTGCTTGGGAAAAAGGAAAAATGAGATGATATATGTAAATCACTTTCTGTAGTATGTGGCAATATTAAGCAATTTATCAGCCCACTATTTAGGGGAGAGGGATAGATCTGCTTTAGGGGGAAAACAAACCTATCTTTTCCCTACGAAGCTCATTCTTGAATGGCCAGCTCAAGGCACCCTAGTATACTGTGAACCCTTCTCACCTGTGCCCCCAAATTTTGTTCAATGTATGAAATTGGTCTTTGCTACCCGTGTAGATACATTTTTACTACAATGACTATCAGCCAGGACATTTTGGTGAGCTGGTTGTGTGGTCCGGTAAGAGCAGAACTATAACTCACTGTGACTAAAGTAAGAGACAGCACACCTTTGCCCAAGAAAGATCTGGCGTTGAGTGGAAGCAGGTGAGAAGTTGGTCTCTGGAATGCAAGAGAATGCTATCAGGAGGGCTGAGGAGCAAGGGGTCAGCCTGATAATGTGCATTCACAAGAGCCAGGGGCTGTGACCTCTCCACGGGTTGTTTCAGTTAATCTTTCTAACACCCCTAGGAGGGAGGTCCTACTCTTCTTCCCCGTTTTACAGATGCAGAACCTGATGATTAGAGTCATTAAGTATTGGGCCCAAGGTCATGGAGCCAGTACCCTGTCTGCCCTCCCTCTGGCTCCTCACCACATGCCCCACTAGCTCTCAATCCCTGGGGTGCTATTCTGGACACTGCCATTATCGTTACACTACAGCAGTGATTGTGTTGGAATTATTGCTGAATTGCTTAGTTTTGTTTTGAGCTTTTCAATTCCTTCAAGTACACTACTAAAATTTCTAATATCCCAAAGTGTGCCAAGAACACAGAAAGGATGATAAGCACCGGGCTAGGTTCTAATGATAAGTTTCTACTCAGGTATTCTGCCCCTGTGCCTTGCCTTTAGAAACCACATTGCAACGCTCTGGCCTCCTCTGATGCTGTCTCCTACTAAAATGAGTTTCTCTAGAGCAGGTTTAAAGCTCATATTTGTATTCTACCTTGAATGCCTACAGTGACCCAGAGTCTCATTCCCCGTCTTCCCCTTTGGAATTCTCCCTGTGGCTTCTGTTTCCTGCTTCCACAGTCTGAACTCTTAATTGGCCTTATCTCCAGCCACCAGCCCCCCATCACCTCTGGCCCTGCTGGTAACCGGTCCCTCAGGAAGAGCCTCATTGTAATAGCGCAGGGAGTGCTCTCTTTCCATTTGCTGGCATAACCTGGGGACTGCAAGCCGGCGCGCCAGGAATCAATTGAACCCATACAGCTTAGCACTTTTGCAGCTTTTCGACCCCCCGCCTGCTTTTCCAATATCATCTTATCAGTTCCCTTCTGATCCAATCCATTACATGAAACTGAAGTATACTTCATTTATTAGCTGCTCTTTTAAAATTCTGTTAAGACTTGGGGAACGGAAAAAGGCGAAATGATAAACGCTCAAAAATGGAAATTTTGGTCATTTTGGGAAAGGGGTGTTGAAGTCTAGGTACTTGAGGGGCTTCATTATATACTTCAAAGTAAAATTAACACTATTTCTGGGTTTTATTCATGCCTTTTGAAATACATATCCATGCTGGCAGCATCCCGTCTCTTACTCTTAGTAAACTCGTATTTAAGACTGATTGATCCTCTTATCTTTCACTAAGATTTCTTGGCCTTTGAAGAGCATTTCCTGTGTCATTAAGATTTTCATTTCCAGTTCTTGAAATAGACAACAAACACCACTTTTCTAGTTTTATGGGACAGTTGGGCCCTTGTCATTAGCAAACACTTCAGGTTTCTGAACTGACATTTTGCTCAAGAGGATATCAGAGGAGCTAATTACGCTGCATCTTTTTGCCGTAGAGCTGTTGGCCTTGGTAGAGCAGCTCCTATATTCAGAACTTTGCGAGTTGGGTTAGGTTGTTCTCAGGCCAAAGCAATCCTTATGATACCGTGTCAAGAGTCCATGGTATTGCTGCCTCGGCATCCATTTTGTGTGGCCAAGTGAACTCTGGGGGCCTTAAACTGACACTAGCCCCCCTCGTGCAAGCTCTAGATAACAGCCCCCAGAGTCAGAAGTAAAAATTCCTCATGTGACTTCCCCAATAGCACTTGTGATCAGCAAGCTCCCCCCCCACCTCTCAGGGCCTTTCCCTTATGTGCCCCTTAGATAAGACCCCCATTGGGTTTACCAAAACCCTGCTCTTTTTGTCTTAAATTGACCAGTCAAGCCTTAGCCCAGAAACCCCAAAGCATTCCACCCATGGACCTTAATAAAGGCATATGCCCCAGGCCCTGCCTCTCTCTGTCTCTGCCTGTGCTCTGCCTTGACTTCCCCATGTGGCTCCTCAAGGCGTAGCGTGTACTTCCTCCAGGTCCTGCAAGTAATAAACTTCTCTATTTCAATTTCTCTTTTGATCTTTTGTTGAACCATGGCTCACCATCCAGCACCTTATGCTCCACTTCATAAATGTCAATTTAACAAAGTCATAACATACAGTGACAGAACAACCAAAGGTCTATGGGACACTTCTGTGTCTTTATCAAAAATGACCCCAGAATTTATCTGCATAGACAATATGAAGAGAGATACAGACAAGGTAAAATGTGTGGGATTTTTTCAGGTATCTCCCTATTAACTTCGATAAAAGGTGGAAAAGAACAAATTACATTCTCAGAAGAAATGTTTTGTTTTGTTTTTCTCGCGCACCTAATTATTTGGTTTTCAAAAAACGGCATGCATTGTCAGTTCTAAGAACTTTCTCTGAAGCAACAGAACGAGGGCACTTGGTTTTAGGAGATTATTTGTCTTAATTTTGAAATCCACCTTGCACATCATCGCTGGGGATTTAGAGAATGCTAAGCCCCTCCAATTCTTGACCCAGAAGACATACAACATTTCTTTATGCTGTAGTTAATGTCATAACCTATGTGTTGAAAGCATTCCTGACACTTCTTCTAAAAGTTAATCACAAAATCCTAGTTCCTCTAGCAAAGCATTAACTGAGACCTCAAACATTTGGCGATTAGGCACCAGCTGCATTTCTGATGTGCCCTCCTGCTGAACCTCCTCCATATATCTTAAAGAGGAAGCCTCCAGCATCTTAATCCTAACGTCATGTCACCATTCAAAAGATTACGAGGTCCAGATTTTCTTCATAATCTTCAAACACAAAAGTGGGTATTTTCTACCTAAGCTGGAGATAGGGAGAGAAAGACAAAGCTCTCCCTCTGTTCACAGCTCAGGCTAATCAAGGTTTCAATCATCCTCAGGCAACTTCCTGGACAATACCAACCAGATCTTTCATTTCTTTATCTACCATGACCTCGAGATGGCATAAACCAGAGTGCCGTGGATTGTTTTCCTTATGATTCATGGAATCTTTCCTCTTCATCTTATGTTCACAGTATTCTCTTGTTAACTGAATGGCAGCCCCTACTAGATAAGTAAGTGACAGCATTCCCAAGAAAGAAAGAATAAGAAAAACCTCTGGTCTGAAAAACAAAAACAACAGATATTTTTTTAATGTGAAATTCCTGTGCTAGAACAAATATACAAAGCTCACTCGAGGTGTTTTCCTTTTCCTCCCAGGACTTCTATCTCTGATGGGATATGTTTTTCAATTGTGGTTATTATTTTTGTTTTCAGTAAATGTTACCTTAGCCCATCAGAAAAAGGTAAAACCCAGGTAATTCCCCGATGGGAACTCGTTGCAGATTCACTTTTCATTATGTCTTTAAATTGATACGTGGTAGATATATTTATGGCACTGGCGATTTCTGTAAAGACAGCAGCCATATAACTGACCTAAGAATGTAAAAGAAGGAAAAAGTAATCTGTGATTAAATTCACATTCCATAACTTTCCAATCAGCCACGGGCTAAGAGAAAAAGTGCCTTTCAGGTGTGGTGAAGGAAGTTCAGAGACATGAGGCAGGCCGGGGCAGGCACTTTTATGTGCTTAAAGTTAGGTCAGAATTTAACAGTAAGCTATCTGGCGACACCAACAGATCTATGAACAACCATTTTCCCCAACTGCTTCAATCAATACTCACAACTGGCCATGTATCCTTCATGTAGATGCAGTAATTTCCTTTAGAATTTTAGTTAAGTGTGGCCCGCTAAGGATTTTTAAGAGTTATTTTGGAAACTCATTACAATGCTGGGGCTCATTCAAGGGCCACCAGCTCCTCATTTCCACTTGTATTAGTTTTTCTTCATCGACCAAGGAGAGCACAGTGAAGTTCACCCATCAGCTAATGTGGCACATTTGGGTTGTGTGCCAGTGAATTTGCACCTATTTAATTATGATACATATACAACATGCCACGTCCTGTTGACATCATCTTTTTTGCTTTTGACAAAAAAAAAAAAAAAAATCCAGAAAAAGCCAAAGTATCTATAATTCTTGGCGTTTTAAATGTTTGTTCTCATTGACAATTCTTTCACAAAGCAAATGGTATTGTTTTAAAAGAAAGCTTTATTTGTTAGCATATATCCAGTTGTCTTTGCAGAAGAGGATCTTGCTACCATTCAGTAACTGTTCTGGGACAATGGTTTTTCATGAGCTCCAGGAAAAAGATAACACTGTTATCCTTTTCTCTTATTATTTCAAGATTTACATGGAATATTTTACTTGAACATTTTTTTCCCCATAAGATTCCCTTCTCAGTTGTTCCTTCATTACTTAGGAATTCTCTATCTTAAACATTGCAAGGAAACATTTGCCAGATTTTCATGGTTAGCATTCAGATATTCTGATCATAAAATAGCACAGTAAGTACTATTTCATAGTAAACCATTTGGATTTATATTTGGTAATATTATTCCTACTCATCATTTATTTCTTTAGTCCTGTGCATATAATATCCATTCAAAATCATTTACGGGTCAAAAAAAATCATTTACGGATCAATTAATGGATGGATGAATCCATGGAAGCCCATGATCTATCAAAAGTTATTTTGACTTTTTTTTTATAAAATATGAACATCCTAGGCTGTCACTATTTCTTTTCCTTCAACTTCCTCAGAGATTTATATACTAACAGATCTATATACTAATGTCATCAAAGAAAATACAGACTTTGGATTTAAATTCTAGCTTATCCACTTGCTGGTTGTATGATATTGGAAGTAAAAAATAGGAATAATAATATTTACATAGTAAGGTATTCTCAGAGTCAGAAATAAGTTGCTTTAAATGTCTGCCACACAGCAGGCATTCTATATGTTGAATTTAGTATTGTTTTTGCAATAAAAAAAATCTAAGAAACCCTTAGCACTTACTACACTCACCAACTAAGTTTATTGCTATCCTTTCTAGATGCCTAAATCAAGGTTTTTGAATCAAAGCAGCAGTCCAAGGGCTGGCCAGCAGCCTGTGCCATTACTGAGAGTGAGAAATAGCAAGACAATAATAAATAGTGATAACCAAACCATCCTATCAGATCTTCTCAGGGAGTTTGAATGTAAGACACCCAGAGATCAGATGTGGAGTGGAGCAAATGTGAATGAGTATGTGGAGAGATGGTAGTATGCAAAAGCCCCGAAAAAGCCAAAACAAGAGGAGAAGTCAGGAATGGGATAGAAGCAGATCCTTTCAGTAGAAGAGGCAGAAAGAAGCTGACTCTTGGCAATGAAGGAGCAGTGGAAAAACCCATTCCGAGAGGGGTTCATGGAGGTGCTATTGCTCCTCTAGAACATGTTGGGTCTCCTAGATGTTCAGCTGTGAACAGCCCCTCGTCAGTGCTTCTTTATTTCCCATAATATTTATCCCTTGTAAAAAAAATTTCCTCCACAGGGTTTGTCTCTGTGCCTTGTGAACAATCTGAGCATCACTCATATGATAATGGAGAGTGAAAGGTGGGAGAAGCCAGGGGGTACAGGTTGACACATGGTAGAGCACCTCATTTCTTTTTCAGCTCTTTTTTCTTTCCCTTTTTGTCTCCATTCTTTCACCTCCATCACTCGATTGATCTTTGTGTTGAAAAGGACCTTAAAGGTCACATAAGCTAATTATCCACAGTGACATTTGCTGTTCAGTTCCTACCATTAATCCTCCTTCCTAATTATACCTCAATTTTCCCCTTTGAAAACTCTACCTCTCCTCCTCTGAGAAGGACGGTGATTCCAATGCCCTCAAGATCCTCTCAAGATGCTGAAGGAATCTCTAGAAAGCCTTCCTACCAGCTTGTGCCTGTTCTTTTCCTTATTCAGCCAAGAAATGAGCACAAATTTTAAGTTCACTTAATATGATTCTCTCTCCAGAGACCTTACATCTTAAGGGGAGAGACTAAGGTCAGAGGAGTAATTGACATTCTTTCATTTTACCACTTCC
The DNA here is from genome assembly GCF_004348235.1 of Phoca vitulina. Classification (NCBI taxonomy): domain Eukaryota; kingdom Metazoa; phylum Chordata; class Mammalia; order Carnivora; family Phocidae; genus Phoca; species Phoca vitulina. The sequence continues at coordinate 1,440,048 of NW_022589714.1, forward strand.
TTCCCCTCCATTCACTTTGTTTTAACCACACTCCCTCCTTCTACACATTTGGCAGTTGCTTTTCCATCTCTCTGCTATACTTTTGCCCCAAGGCATCACATGGCTCATTCCATCCAGGTTTCTAGTACCTTCCTCATTATTCTCTTCCCTTACTGTGTTTCCTTTCAGAACCTGTTTTGTTATCTTAGTTATTATCACTACTTAGTGTTATCACTACTTAGTAGTTATCACTACTCCATGAGTTGTATATTTATTTATTAGTTTAATATCTGTTTCCTCCACTAAAATATAAGCTCCACAAGACAGGGCCTTTGTTCATTCTCTATAGTATCCCAGTGCCTGGCTCTTATGGATACTTAATAAATATTTAAGTAAAGCAAGCATTTATTCATTTCTGTGATGGTGTCTGGCCTCCATTGTGGAGTGCTTATGCTAACTAAACCTTTTGACTGGACTTTGTCTGTTTCAAACCTGGTCCATCAGACTCTCTTAGCAATCCCTAGCTCTCACAAAAATTTCCCTCTTGCATACATTACCTAAGATGTTTAATTTGGCTTTTAACAAATGAACTCCAGTGTACACACTTCTTCATTAATGTTTGAATTTCTTGTAGCACATTCTTCCCTGAGTAGACACCAAAAGAAACTGGAAACTCACCATCCTACAACTTTCCATATTAGAAAATCCTTCCCTTCTATTATAGATCCTAGTTCTGCCCTCTGGAGCAAAAGTAAACCAACTTTATGCCTCTTCAACTAATAAAAGTAAATAAGATTAAAGTAATCAACAAGGAGATGGTATGAATGGTCAATATTATTAACCTGTGAGTAGTTATTTGCATCTCAAACAAGAAACTTATTAATCCAAAAGAATTTAGAGTTTCTGAATAAACATTGGATGAGAGGACAAGTTATTTGGCATAGGTTCTTGTTCTGCTTCTGCCCTATTCTATCTGCTGATCTTTTCCCAACATTTTGTATACCATCTTCTCTCTGTTAGAACAACAAAAAGAAAGAAAAGAGGGGAAAAAAAGAAAGAAAAGAGGAAAAAAGAAAGACATGCCAGAGCAATGCAAACATTGTTTAGCAATTTTCATCCACACGCTCCTCTCCACTTATTCCTCATGAGTCTGAATCCGCACTATTGTGATAGATTATATATAGCACCTTATCTATAATGTGACAACCTGGCTAGGTGTGACCTCAGTCATCTAAAACACACTTATTGAATAAATAAAATATCTTCTACTTCCTAGAAGACTCAAAACTTTGAAATTTTTAAATTAGAAGAGAATCAAGGTTTTTAGCTGAGAGAAACATGTTAGATAAATAGAAAAATAACCTGATTTCTGAGTCAATAAAATGAGGCAGTAGACTAAGGAATTTAGAACAGAAAAACATAGTCATAAACAGATCCCTGAGAAGAATCTCCAAAGTGAAATAGGATTAGGTTTTGTATCCTAAAACTGCATTTACCTATTCCTTATGTAGTTTGCACCTAGATTAGCTTTACGCCTGTAATAAAATGGTTTTGACAGCCCATGAGCATGTCACTGCTGTGACAACTTACTAACCTGGAAAGGTAAAGGAAAACAAAAAGTTCTACATGCCTAAGGCCAAAGCCATGAAAGAGAACTTTAACCGGGCATGAGCAGTAAATTGTCATCACAACTCCTCTTTCTTTTCAGAACCAAGCTTCACATTGTTTCACATACCCCTAGCCTTGGGTATCTCTTATTTAAATTGTGCTCTACTACCCTGCTTTCTAGCAGGCATAAATAATTCTTGCTCCCACTATCTCCAGTCCTCTTATTTCCTTCAACAAAACTATATTAATATGAATTCTTCTATTCAACTGATTCTTAAAACCAATTGTATACAATTATTAGCCAGCCCACTTAGTGACATACTTTTACTATATCGCTAACAAAAAAAATATGGAAAGTAGCAATATGCAGCTAAAGCATTGGACATAACTTGTAAAAAAAAAAAAAAACTTGCTTTCACATGGATATTTTTCTCTCATATCTATACTCTCTCTCTACTTCTATAGCTATGGTCTGGTTCCGGCTTTCATCACCTCTAAATCAGACAACTGCTAACTCTAACTTAGCCTCCTAAGTGCCTCTTACTTATAACAACAAAGCCTTCAATTCACCTCTTATAACATTAGGCAGTCTTTCTAAAATGCAAGTGGAGAATACAAATTCTATTCCAGGTACGTAGATATATAAAATACTACATTTAAAAACATCTGAAAGCTGCTGAATAAGAATTCTCATACTTTAGGATTTAGAAAAAGACACATCAAAACAAGTAAATTTTTAAAAATCAATTTAGAAGTTTTGCTATGGTTCATAGTAGACATAAATAAACAAATAAAACTGCATTATGCTAATGCCTTTACAGCTATTATAGGATAGCATGGTGTCTTGTATTCTACAGTCTTTGATTCCAATATTCATATTTTCCACATTGCTATCCTACTTATGTTCACATATGATACAGTGAATTCTTAGAAAGTTCAGGTCAAAAATTACTTTTTTTCCTTCAAAACTCAACTCAGTAACTAGAAAATGGGAATAAAATGTAAATTTTTATTTTAATTTTGTATTTTCATTTTGGAGCCTAAATTGTTTTTGGAGCAGAAGTAGAAATACTCCACTGTCTGTAAACAGGATTTAAGTCAGGAGCTTGTAGTGGTCATCTTTTCCACCACATAATAGAAACCCCATCTGAAAATAAAGGCTTCAGTAAGGAAAGCAGAGCCTAGAGAGGGACAGAAACAGATTCTTGCTTAGATTATCAGAGTAGCAAAATCTAGCTGTGCTTGGAACCAACATATTGTCTAAACATGTTGGAAAAATCATGCAATGCCATGTCTTTTAGCAATATGAGTTCAGTTTATAGCACTGCAACCCGAACACTTAGGACTAATACAGCAATCTATTCTTTATGAAACATCAAGGTGAGAAAGGAAATCTAGAAAAGGAATGAGTGGTCTTCCTCCTATGGAAGATATACTCACTAACATTGAAGATTTGCCAGGCTTTCTTTGTGGAAATTGTTAGAGATTCCAGTCATTTCTTCTTCTAATCCCTGTACCCTACTCCAATCCCTCTTCTAATAGAACTTTCCAGAGCCTGCTTCCATACCTTGATGAATGAGCAGTTTCAGGGCCTCCTCCCAGTCACAGCTGATTATACCAGGAGTAGGCACCATATTCAAATTGACCAACCCAATTCTTTTTCCTAAAAAATTTGAAATTGTCTAATCTCTGGTAACACTTAGACTGAAAGGACATAATTTGGCATGCACATTTTTACACATGCTCATTAAAAAACAAATCAAATAAACAAGGAAAAAATGTGTGGCAGTGATAGTAAAGGATGAAGCTAAATATCCAATATGCACCAAAAGACACAGAAAGACAATAACTCCCTTGGTCTCAGACTTGTGATCATTCCATATGCTAGCTATAGTGCTCCTAATGTCTGACTACGTTCAATATATTCTCCTCTTGCAACTTGAGCTAGTTTGAATGGGTTTCAACTACCTGCAGCCAAACAATCTCTGTCTGAAAAATGACCCATCTAGTGTATGTGAATTATTTTGAGATCCTTTACATAAAAGTTAATTCAATTTAAAATATGAATAAATGCATTCCCAACTTTTTCATTCAACTCATGCTTTTGGTGACCTCATCTTTAAGACAAATTCCACAAAGGCAAATTCTCTTGCCTATATACACTGTGGGTTGTCCATTTCGAGTCCTTAGCATTAGCTGTTTGGACACTGATGGAAACCATCAAATGATTCAATACAAAGAGGGAAAATGAAAAACAGGTATAGGAACTATATTTTTAAAGCATGATCTCAGATGTACTTATGGGTACTTGTCACCAGAGTGATCCTTCTAAAGCCCTAAATTGATCAAGCCATTCCTGCTTCAAGTCCTCTCACAGTGTTCCATTTCCTTTAATATAAAATGCAAACTTATAAATGCTTAGTGTCTCCCTACCTCTCCAATTCCATGTCCCCCCCCAATTCTTCATGTACACCTTCTTAGCACTCCTCAAGGTTTTTCAACACAGTATACCAGATGCTAGAATAAAATCAACACATCCTTCTGGGGTTTAAAGGCATTGCCAAAAGCTGCTCTTGCAATCACAAAATGTATATGAAATATTCATGTTTGATTGCATAAATCTGTATATTCTATTCAATAATATATACATAGTTGTTTTGAGATATATTTCCCCAGAACTGACAGTCCATGGTGAGTTTTAAGACTCTCATTTTTTTCTCTATCCCTAAAGTCTGTTAGCGTGCCCAGCACAGAGTAGGTATTCAAAAATATTTGTCAAATAAGTAAATAATAAACTTTTATTAGATGAATAAAGTTGTATCTATTCTGTGGCCTTATATACCCTGCACAGAACTCTGTATGACCACTGAGGAGTAGGGCTCTGGTCATTCTAAAGTGCTTGTCATCTCCTGACTCACCAACACACTCTTCAAGATACAATAATTGTTGTCTACTTGGAAGCTTTCCTCCACTACTCAAGGAAAGGTATCTCTGTGCTCTATGAGCACCTCTATTATGAAGTTTAGTAGCCTGTATTATAGTTATTTGTCTGCTCAACTGTCCTCCCTACAAGACTGGAAACTCCTGGAAGGGGTGATTCATGTTTTACTCCCTCAGCAGCACCAGCACCTGGCCCACAGTAGCCTTTAATGAACATTATATTGAATGAATGAATAAATGAGGGAATGATCCAGATAACCTGGAATAGATACATGACCACCATCATTAGAGGTCTTTTCAGGTTACCACTAAACACAAAAGTCAGCATAGTGAGGAACTGTAAAACCTAGGATATGCCTCTCACCAAAACATTATCTGTTACCTCTCCCTTAGAAAAACCGAGAAAATGATGAAGTTATGACCACAAACAATTTAAATGCAGAGACATTTCTTAATCACACCAAGAACTACTATACACTACTATTTCTTCCACCTCAATGGACCTTACAACTAAATAGTTATGAACTAAAAGAACAAAAACATCCTTCTTCCCAGATCCTTTCCTTCAGCCACATGTCCTATTACTCACAGAGGCCCAGTTAACCCCTGCCAGAATCTACACCTGATTATGAAGGAATTTCAAACTATTCTTAGCACAACTAAGCATTTAAATGTGTTAGAAAATTAAACACTAATGAATTTGTCTGATAGCCCAAATATTTATCTTTTGCTTTATAAATACCAAGGGGAGAAAATAGAAGTTTATGGAGTGTGGGTCATGGGCACATAGAATAAACAGTCAATCTCCAGTGCAGTTTGTACCCTACTCAATGTTAGGAAACCCTTCCAACATTACTGTGTCCTTTATAATCTATAACACTTTGGGGAATCTGAAAATTGTTTTGCTGCCAAAGCATAGAGGGGGAAGGAGAGGCAACATGCCAGCTCCTCTTAAAAGCAAGCACAAAAGTGCCATTCTCTCATCCAGCAAAACAATAAGATTAGCTCTTTTATCACTAATTTTTCACTCTCCTTGCCTACTTGGTAAACACGGCATGGATGACTTTGCTCCTTATCAGCTGCAAACTGAATCTGCCTTTGTTGAAGCACAGTCAATCAGCAGGCGTTCTGTGCATACACTCAGTGATATACCCAGCTGAAAAAAAACAGACTTTCATTTTCCCCGGCAATATCAGAAAAAAAAAAAGGAATGAAAAACAAAAAGGACTCTTCTGTACAGTATAACCTAGAGTTCATTTACTCTGCCAGACAGAATGAGATTAAAAACCAATGAAGGTCAAAGCTATTAACATTTGGATCAGAGGGCACTTTGCCTGTTAGGATCTAGTTAGACTGGGCCTTTGTAATTGCCCAGTTTGTTTCCAACATGTCATGTAAACACTAACATTAGCTAAAGCCTGGGTGGTCTCAGGCTCCACACAGGCAGCTCAAAGGCCAGCTTTATCTTTGATTAGCAGCAAAAACATGCAACTCTTTATATACCAATTTGAATAGTCAATGAACCTCTTCATTTTTGCTGGTGCCACTTGGTTGTGACATTTCCAAATGGACCATAATTTGATTTCCCTTTAGAACCCTTCTGCTGTATACTTTTTTTAAGTATGTGATTGACAGCTTCCTTGCACACTAGGCAACTTTAAGGGCCAACACATTAGACTTAACAAAGAATGCCCTTGATCATCAGGAGAGTAAGGAAATTTGAGTGCTAGTCCAGAAGTTAACCTTTTTTATTAAATTACTGTCAACACACCATGAAACAGTTTCTTCCTCAAGCTCTGGCAGTAACATCTTTCCTTTGCTCTTATGTTTCCCCAAAATTGTAGCTGAACTCTGAGAGCATTTTCTAGACTAAATTTATTACTCTCTACACTTATTGCCCTTTGCTATTCCAAGCAAATAAGGCATGGAAAAGCTATATGTAACTTTGAATGCATGCCCAGGCCCTTCAAAAATAGCTGAGCAATATTTACATTTTTATTAATATTGGTACATGTAAAGGAAGCTCTTCCACCTTCAATACCTTCGTTTTCTTCTCTACCCACACACAACTTAGTCCTCAAATCCCAAATCCCTCTGAAGCCTTCCCTAACTACAGTGACTAGCTCCTGTCAGGAGTCCTCCAATGTTATATCAGTGTTTATGTATGAACTGGTATGGTTTGCTATTGTTTCTTGTATACTTATATCAGAGTCTTAAATTGTAATTATTTGTTAATTCCCATTTCTCCTGCTAGACTCTGAGCTTATGAAGGACAAACTCTGTGGTCCATCTTTTAAAACCAACATCCAATGCTTGGGGCTAACTTACTAATGAATGAATCTTGAGAAGATACCATTTCAAAAAGAGTACTCCTGCTTTACTCCCAATGGCACTGATGTTATTTAAATTAAGCATACATGGATGTATGTATTGAATATAACAATGGTGTAACTATTCTTAATAAAATCTTATATATACTAACTCATTTGGGACTTAAAAAAATTCCACAGAGTCTACTTACCCTCTTAGGTTTTTTTTTTTTAATTAGACAAATATTATTTGTTCATTGTTGTTACTACCCTGCTTTGGTTAAACTGTTTAATTACAATGAGACAAACCCCCAGTGAAGCTAGCTTTAAAAATCGGGACTCTCAAAAAACATAGCCCACACTGGGGAAAACTGCAGTCAGGCATCTACCCTTCTGTTCCTGTCTTCATTTTTGCTTCTCAAGTAACTATTCCATTTTCTACTCCACTTTTACATAGTATATCACTGCCACCTCAACATGGTAGCTTCAGCCCTTGAGTCTATATAATATTTCAGATCAAGAACCCAGAGAAGTCTGAATTGTTCTATTCATGTCTCAATCCAATTTTGGTAATGGAAAAACTAGTTGGCCCACTTGATATATGTTTCTACTTCTAGTCCAATCATTTATGGCCAAAGTCACAGGAAACATACACTACCCCTATCAAGGCTATGGCTGGCATATGTTCTCTGAAAAGGGAACAGAAGAAAGCAAAAAAATAAAAGTCATCTCCATTACACATATTTCTGAACATTTCTACCTTGCACAAGAAAATCTGAATTCATTGTTTTATTATGTGTTAATCCAACCAATATTTATTGAGCATTGACGGTTCAAGATTCTAAGATAGATTTCCAGATACCAAAGGGACTTGCAGACTCAGTGTCGAAGAAATACACACTTCCATGGGAAATCAGGCATAGAAAGACTATAAAAGATTTAGACAAAAACAGGAGAAAACCTTCATGACCTTGAGTTAGGCAAAGAGGTCTTAGATATAACACCAAAAGCATGATCCTAAAAGAAAAAACATGATAAATTGAACTTTTGCTCTGCAGAAGATACTCCTAAGAAAATGAAAATATAAGTTATAGACCTGGGAATAAATATTGCAAATTACATGTGTGATAAAGGACTTATATCCAGAATACAGAAAGAACCCTCAAAACTTGATAGTAAAAATAAATAAATTCAATTTTTAAAAAGGGAGGGGCATAAGACTTAAATAGACACTTCATTTAAGAGAATATATGGAGACAAATAAACGTATGAAAATATGTTTGTTTAACATTAGATAATCCATTAATATAAAGATAAAAAACAAATTATTGTCTCAACTGGTGAAATTAATTATTAGTTAATTTAATTCAATATTTCTTCACAACAGAAAATCATACTAAACCAGGATTAAAAGGACAATCTGGGAGAGTGAGACCAGCATCATGATAGGTGTATAATGGTGAGTCATTCCTTTGTTCTCTTCCCTTCGATTTACAACTAATCAGATCCATAACCAAAAAAAAAAAAAAAAAAAAAAAGGCACCTCAACACAATATACCAGGACATTTGAGAGATCAAGCCATCTGTGCCCCTGGGTAAATGGGACCATGGAGGAGATGGGGCAGAGTTGGTGGTCACAAAGAAGGCAAGAGCAGGTCCAGCAACAGAACAGAAACTTTGTAGCAAAGGAGGTGAAGGGTGAAGGTGTGAGTGGGGGTCTGCCTGGCTATATGTTCTAAAAACATGCTAGAGGGATCTGTAGCTCTCTCTGAGGAGAGACTGCAGTGAGTAGAGGGAAGAAAAGGAAAGAGAAATAGGCAGACAGAGAATTAAAGGAAAGTGTCTCCTGCTGTATTCCAGGGATTCTGGCAAGAGCATTGCTCATGGACATCTGGAATCTGTACCCCCCACCAACCTCACTCAAGGATTCTTCTACTAGTCCATGAACATGCCCAAAGCCCTAGTTGCTAAGTATATACTGCCCACCACTCTGACACCATCTTTTTTAATATGTACCCTCATAACCTTAGCAGTAGTCAGCTGTGATTAGAGAAACCAAAAACTTCTGGATCACCATCACCACCTTCTGAAAAACAAAAGGAAGGCTCCTAATTATCCAGCTGATATTAGAATCAAAATAAACAAAACCTTGCCTAAATAAGAAAAGTGTTCACTACTTCAAATGTGGCAGCAGATGCACTTTTTGTCGAATGTCATGAAAAAATCACAGTAATATGGTATCACAAAAAGAAATAACAATTTTCCACCAAGTGAACTCAAAGACATGGAATATTGCAATCTGATAAAAAAAATTCAAAATAGCTGTTATGAAGAAATACAATGAGCTAAAAGAAAACTCAGAAAGGCAAACAATGATTCTAGGAATAAAATTATAAACAGAAGAAATACTTTACCAAAGAGATTGAAATCCTAAAAAAGAACAAATCAGAAATTCTGAAGTTGAAGAACAAATGAGATGAAGAATGCATTAGAATGCTTTGCAAATAAAGCAGATCAGATGAAAGAAAGAATTAGTGAGCTGGAAGATAGGAATCTATAAATAACCAAGTGATATTTACTCCTAGAATGCAAAGATGGTTCAACATACTCAAATCAATAAATGTAATACATCACAATAAATCAATAATAATAAATAAATAAATATAAATAGAGATAAAAATCACATGATCACCTTGATAGATGCAGAAAAAGCATTTGACAAAATACAACATTGGGTATAGAAGGAACACACTTCAACATAATAAAGGCCATATATGACAAACCCACAGATAACAATTTGCTCAACAGAGAAAAATTGAAGGTGTTTCTTCTAAGATCAGAAACAGGACAAGGACATTCACTCTCATCATTCCTATTCAATATAATACTGTAAGTCCTAGCTAGAGAAATTAGGCAAGACAAAGAAACAAAAGGCATCCAAATCAGAAAGGAAGAGGTAAAACTGTCATTATCTGCTGACGATATGATATTATATGGAGAGAATCTCAAAGAGTCAGTTAAAAAACTATTGAAATTAATCAATGATTTCAATAAAGTGTCAAAATATAGAATAAACATACAGAATCAATTGCATTCCTTTACACTAATGATAAGGCATATGAAAAGAAAGAAAAAGTAAAACCATCCTATTCACAATGGCATCAAACAATACATTTATTAGGAATAAATATAACCAACAAAATGAAAGATCTATACATTAAAAACTGCAAGACTTTACTGAAAGTGGGGCACCTGGGTGGCTCAGTCGTTAAGCGTCTGCCTTCGGCTCAGGTCATGATTCCAGGTCCTGGGATCAAGCCCCGCATCGGGCTCCCTGCTCAGCGGGAAGCCTGCTTCTCCCTCTCCCACTCCCCCTGCTTGTGTTCCCTCTCTCGCTGTCTCTCTGTCAAATAAATAAATAAAATCTTTTAAAAAAAAAAAAAAAGACTTTACTGAAAGAAATCAAAGCAGATGTAAAAAAAAAAAAATGGGAAGACATCCCGTGTTCATGAATCAGAAGAATTAATATTGTTAAAATGACCATACTACCCAAAGCCATCTACAGATCCACAATCCCCATCAAACTACCAAAGGCATTCTGCAAAGAAGTAGAACAATCCTAAAGTTTGTGTGGAACCAAAAAGATCCTGAATAGCCAAAAAAAATCCTGACAAAAAAGAACAAAGGTAGAGGTATCACATTTCTGGATTTCAAACTATATTACAAAGCCATAGTAACAAAAACAGTATAGTACTGGCATAGACATATTGGCCAATGGAACAGAATAGAGAGCATAGAACTAAATCCCAGCATACACAGTCAACTAATATTTGACAAAGGAGCCAAGAATGCCCCACGAGGAAAGGACAGTCTCTTAAAATGGTTCTGAGAAAACTGGAGAAACACATGCAGAATGATGAAATCGGACCCTTATCTCATAATACTCATAAAAATTAACTTGAAAAGGATCAAAGACTTAAATTTGATATTATAAAACTCATAAAATAAAACATAGAAAAGAAGCTTAATAATATTAGTCTTGGCAATAATTTTTTGAACTGATGCCAAAAGCATTGGCAACAAAAGCAAAAATCAACAATGGGACTATATAAAGCTCAAAATGTTCTGACCAGCAAAAGAAACAACTAACAAAATAAAAAGACAACCTGAAAAATGGGGAAAAAATTACAAAACATATATTGAATAAGGGAGTAATATCCAAAATAGACTAAAAATCTCAGTCAACTTAATAACAAAAAAATTTCAATTCAAAAATGGGCAGATTCAAAAAGAAAGAAAGAAAGAAAGAAAAATGGTCAGATTCAGAACTGAAAATAGACATTTTTCCAAAAAGGACATCAAAATGGTCAAGAGATACATGAAATGGTATTCAACATCACTAAGCATCAAAGAAATGCAAATCAAAATCACACTGAGATATCACCTCACACCTGTTAGAAAGGCTTTCATCAAGAAGACGAGACAACAGGCACTGGCTAGGATGTGCTGAAAAGGAAACACTTATACATTGTTGTTGGGAATGTAAATTGATCTAACTACTACAGAAAACAATATGGAGGATCCTCAAAAAAATAAAATAAATCCACCATATGATCCAGCAATTCTACTGGTTATACGCCCAATGAAAATGAAAGCAAAGTTTTGATGAGATATATACACTCTGATGTTCATCTTATTATTCACAATAACCAAGATATGTAAGCAACCCAAATGCCCATCAACAGTTGAATGGATTAAAAAGATGTGGTATGTATACACTATGGAATATTATTCAGCCATGAGAAAAGAGAGTATCTTTCTATTTGTGACAACATGGATGGACTTTGAGCACATTATACTAAGCAAGATAAATCAGACAGAGGAAAACAAATACTGTATGATATCACTTATATGTGAAATCTAAAAAATTTAAACCTGTAAAAAACAGAGAATGAAATGGTAGTTACCAGGGAAGGGATGAGGGAGGGGTGTGACAAGAGTGATAGTGTTTAATGGTACAAATTTGTAATGAGTAGTAAGTCATAGAGATCTAATGCACAGTATGTTGAATATAGACAATAAAATTGTGCTATAATGTTGTGATGAATATCACCATATTGACAAACATATTACAATATATAAATGTATCAAAGTAACACTGTACACCTTAAACTTACATAATGTTATATGCCAACTTTGTTCAATAAAAAATAAATATAGATTTTAAAAGAAAATAAATGTATTAAAAGAATCTATAATGAATTTTATATCACAGATCTCAATATAAATAAATGAATGAATACATGAATCAAAAAAGAACAATCTGATAGAGTGTCCATCAAAAACCTATAGCAAAAAGCATACTAGATATTATTTCTTTTAAAATCATAAAACAATTCTCACTTTTATCATTTCTGTCCTACAGCTCTAAGCCAGCACCATAAGGAAAAGAAATAAAAAATGCTGCTCCTCGGCTTGTGCTCTCTGACAAATAAATAAATAAAATCTTAAAAAACAAAATTAGAAAGAAGGAAATAAAACTGTCACTAGTCACAAATAATAAAATTGTCTTATTATTTATCTTTTTTTTTTTTTTTTAAGTAGGCTCCATGCCCAGCATGGAGCCCAACACAGGGCTTGAACTCACAACACTGAGATCAAGGCCTGAGTTGAAATCAAAGTGGGATACTTAACCAACCGAGCCACCCAGGTGCCCCTTATTATTTACCCTTTAAAACATTTTAAATTCTGGGGGTGGGTGGTTAAGATGGTGAAGTAGTAGGGGGACCCTGAACTTGCCAGTCCTTCTAATAGAGCTAGATCAACATTCAACTATTTTGAACAACTAGGAAGACAATCTGAGAATTAAGGAAATAATCTGCACAGTTGAAGTGAGAGAAGGTGGCAGATGAGAGGCTCGGAGCCATGAATTGGGAGAGAGGAAAGCCGCATGGGTGTGAAGGGGAGGGAACCCCTTTTGGGGAGCAAAGTCAGGAAGATGGAGAAAGTAGGAAAGAACCCAGTGGGTAGGGACCACATAATAAGCCACGGTGAGAAGATCCCTTGGGTTGAACAGGAAGAGATTGCTCCCTTCCCTGGAGGACATTTGGAAGAGCATATTTTGCCTCTCCAAGGACAAAAGGCCAGTCAAGGAGTCTTTGAGCAGTGTTCAACAGCAGGGTCAGAGGTGCACACAGAGGGCTGAAAATCTCTTAACAACTTTTGGCTGTGAGCCACAATAGGCTTAAACTTCTGTGGGTGTGCCGAATGGCTGCTTTGCTGCAGCAGAACTAAGCAGAAAGCAGAGACTGGAGCAGATTTCGAATAACCTGGCTGCCACTTTTTGCTGTCTGCCACAATAGATTCAAGCCTTTGCATCAGCTCTTTTGAGACAGAAGGGAGTAGGGGACTGAGTCAAGTGCAGACCCCCGATAACCTGGTTCCAGCTTTTCACTGAGCATTACAATAAACTCTAGACTCTGCATGCACTGTACAATTACTTTTCAGGGATGGAACAGTGCTGAGCAAGCCCAGAGCCTCTCTGCAAGGGACAGGAATGCACCTGCACCTTACCAGGCCTTCTAAAACTTGGAGCTTTGAATATTCCTGATGAACATGGATGCCAAAATTCTCACCAAGATATTAGCCAATAGGATCCAACAGTACACTAAAAGGAATATTCACCATGACCAAGTGGGATATTTTTCCTGGACTGCAAGGGTGGTCCAATACCTGCAAATCAATCAATGTAATATACCACATTAATAAGAGAAAGAATAAGAACCATATGATCCTCTCATAGATGCAGAAAAATCATTTGACAAAATACAGTATCTTTCTTGATAAAAACTCTCTGCAGTGTAGGGATAGAAGGAACATACCTCAGTATCATAAAAGCCATATATAAAAAAACCACAGCAAATATTATCCTCAACAGGGAAATACGGAGAGCTTTTCCCCTAAGGTCAGGAACAAGACAAGGGTGTCCACTCTCACCACTGTTGCTCAACATAGTACTGGAAGTCCTACCCCCAGCAATCAGACAACAAAAAGAAATAGAAGACATCCAAATCAGCAAAGAAGTCAAACCTTCAGTCTTCACAGACATGATACTCTGTAGAAAACCCAAAAGACTCCACCCAAAAACTGCTAGAACCAATACAGGAATTTAATAAAGTTGTAGGATATAAAAATCAATGCACAGAAGTCAGTTGCATTTCTATACACTAACAATGAGGCAGATGAAAGAGAAATCTAGGAATCGATCCCATTTACAATTGCACCAAAAACCATAAGATACCTAGGAATAAACCTAACCAAAGAGGTAAAAGATCTGTACTCTGAAAACTATAGAACACTTATAAAAGAAATTGAGAAAGACACAAAGAAATGGAAAAATGTTCCATGCTCATGGATTGGAAGAACAAATATTGTTAAAATGTCTGTGCTACCCAAAGCAATCTACACATTCAATGCAATCCCTATCAAAATACCATCAATGTTGGGCTCCTGGGTGGCTCAGTTGGTTGAGCATCTATCTGCCTTTGGCTCGGGTCATGATCTCAGTGTCCTGGGATCAAACCCCTGCATCAGGCTCTCTGCTCAGTGGGGAGTCTGCTTCTCCCTCTGTGCTCTCCCTCCCTCCCTCCCTCTCTCTCTTTCTCTCTCTCTCTCTCAAATAAATAAAATCTTAAAAAAAATTCCACCAACATTTTTCACGGAGCTGTAACAAACAATCCCAAAATCTGTGTGGAACCAGAAAAGAGCCTGAATAGCCAGAGGAATGTTGAAAAAGAAAACCAAAGCAGGAAGCATCATAATTCCAGACTTGGAGCTGTATTACAAAGCTGTTATCATCAAGACAGTATGGTACTGGTGTAAAAACAAACACATAGATCAATGGCATAGAATAAAGAACCCAGAAATGGACCCTCAACTCTATGGTTAACCAATCTTTGACAAAGCAGGAAAGAATATCCAATGGAAAAAAGATAGTCTCTTCAACAAATGGTGTTGGGAAAATTGGACAGCCACATGCAGAAGAATGAAACTGGACCACTTTCTTACACCACACACAAAAATGAGCTCAAAATGGATGAAGGACCTAAATGTGAGACAGGAATCCATCAAAATCCTAGTGGAGAACACAGGCAGAAACCTCTTTGACCTCAGCTGCAGCAACTTCTTGCTAGACATGTCTCCAAAGGCAAGAGAAACAAAAGCAAAAATGAACTATTAGGACCTCATAAAAATAAAGTTTTTGCACAGCAAAGGAAATAGTCAATAAAACTAAAAGGCAACCTATGGAATGGGAGAAGATATTTGCAAATGTCTTATCAGATAAAGGGCTAGTATCTAAAATCTACAAAGAACTTATCAAACTCAACACCCAAAAAACAAAAAGTCCAGTTAAGAAATGGGTAGAAGACAGGAACAGACATT
The DNA here is from genome assembly GCF_004348235.1 of Phoca vitulina. NCBI lineage: Eukaryota > Metazoa > Chordata > Mammalia > Carnivora > Phocidae > Phoca > Phoca vitulina. The sequence continues at coordinate 1,455,326 of NW_022589714.1, forward strand.
TCTCCAAAGAAGACATGCAAATGGCCAAGATACACATGAAAAAATGTTCAACATCCCTTGGCATCAGAGAAATACAAATCAAAACCACAATGAGATACCACCTCACATGGGTCAGAATGGCTAAAATTAAAAACTCTGGAAACAACAAATGTTGGTGAAGATGCAGAAAAAGGGAAACCTCTTTCTTACACTGTTGGTGGGAATGCAAACTGGTGTACCCACTCTGGCAAACAGTATGGCGGTTCCTCATAAAGTTAAAAATAGAAGTAACCTACAACTCAGCAATTGCACTAATAGGTACTTATCCAAAGGATACAAACATAGTGATTTGAAAGGGCACATGAACCCCAATGTTTATAGGAGCAATGTCCACAAGACCCAAAATATGGAAAGAGCCCAGATGTCCATCAATGGATGAATAGATAAAGAAGGGGTGGCATACAATGGAATATTACTCAGCCATCAAAAAGAATGAAATTTTGCCATTTGCAATGATGTGGATGGAACCAGAGGGTATTATGCTAAGGTGAAATAAGTCAGTCAGAGAAAGACAAATACCATATGATTTCACTCATGTATGGAATTTAAGAAACAAAACAGATGAACATAGGGGAAGGGAAGGAAAAATAAAATTAGATGAAAATTGAGAGGGACACAAACCATAAGATGTTGAACTCTAGGAAACAAACTGAGGAGGGAAGGTGGGTGGGGAGAAGGGATAATTGGGTGATGGACATTAAGGAGGGAATGTGATGTAATGAGCACTGGGTGTTATATGCAACTGATGAATAACTAAATTCTACCTCTGAAACTAATTAAAAAAAAACATTTTAAATTGTTTCTGATAACCCTAATATCTGGATCACCTCCAGGTATGTTCTTATTGTCTGTATTTTGTCTTAGTTTTCATTCATTTGATTCTGTTTCCTGGCATGCCTGATCAGTTTTCATTGAAGGTTGCACATTGTGGATGCACTTTTGGAGAATCTCTGAATGACATCTCATTCTCTAGTGAAGATGCAAATTTCTTCTAGCTGGTAGTTAGAGTTGGGGCAGATCACCTCAATCCAATCATAAAATGAGCTATTTCAAATCTGTTTTATCCTTTGTGACTTGGTTCTTAATTCTAGGTGTAGCTTCCAGAAGTCTTAACTGAAAGTATGAGGTATTTACCAGGACCTCTGGTGGAATTCAGCTATAAAACCATTGATGCCTATGTTTTCTCTGTGGAACACGGTTAAAATACTAATTTCAAATTTCATGATATTAGGGATATTTAAAACTTAGTTTTTCATCTTATGTCAGTTTTTAATACATAATATTTTTTCCCAGGAATTTCCCCTACTCTGCTTTCAAATTTATTGAAAATAAGAAAATTATGTTTAGTATTCTAATATTATCTTTTTATCTCTGCTGGCACTTTTTATCCCTGTTCATTCTATATATATTTCTTCTCTCTCTCTCTCTCTTCATCTTGGTCAATCTTGCTAGAGATTTGTGTATGTTATTTATTAGTCTTCAAACAACCAATTTTGGTTTGGTTGTTTCATGCTATTGTACCTTTGTTTTCCATTTCTTTTCTTTTAACCTACTTTTGTCATTTCTCTCATCCTATTTTCTCTAGGTTTATTCTGGAATTAATTTTCTAACTTCTAATATTGGCAACTTGGCTCATTAAGCTTTAGCTGTTCTTTTAATTAACTACTATAGGCATTTCAGCCTATAAATATTTCTTGAAACACACTTAGATGTACCCAACAAGTTATAAAATAAACTATTTTCATTAATATTCAGCTTAAAATATTGTTAGTTTTTGTGTTTTATTTCTTATTTGGATAACTTTTTTGAAGAGTAGTTTATTAGTTTTCATAAGTATAGAGTTTTTATGGGTATCTCTTTGCTGTTAATTTTTAGCTTAATTGCATTTTGATCAGAGAATTTTACTTATGTGATACCAGTTTTTGAAATATGTTTAAATTTGCTCTATTGCCTAGTGTATGGTTATTCTTTATAACAATCCCATGTTTGCTTGAGAAAAATACATATGCTATAATTTCAGTTTCATTAAACCCATCTTGTTAATTTACTTATTCAAATATTTTATAACCTAACTGAATTTTTTGACCTATTGGTTATGGAGAGATGTTTTGAAATTCCTTGCTATAATAATGAACTTTTAAGTTTTTGCTTTATTTGTTTGGAGGCTCTTTTATCAAGTGCATGTAAGTTTAAAATTATCATATCCCTCTGGTGAATTGAACCCTATATTACTCTGTGATGATCCTATTATTCCTACATATGGTTTTGGTCTTTAAATCTACTTTTTCTAATGGTAGTTTAGATACCTCAACTTTCTTTTGGTTAATATTTTCTTGATTTATATTGTTTCTATTACCTTCAGCTTTCCTGTAACCTTATTTTTTTAAGCATCTCATAAAAAGTATATAGTTTCATGTTTTTATATACCATTTGACAATCTATATAAATTGGTGATTTTATTTTTTTTAAAGATTTTATTTATTTATTTAATTGACAGAGAGAGAGAGAGACAACGAGAGAGGGAACACAAGCAGGGGGAGTGGGAGAGGGAGAAGCCGGCTTCCCGCTGAGCAGGGAGCCCGATGCAGGGCTTGATCCCAGGACCCTGGGATCATGACCTGAGCCAAAGGCAGTCGCTTAACCAACTGAGCCACCCAGGTGCCCCTAATTGGTGATTTTAATGCAATATATTTATATACTTGGCTTTTTTCTATTATAGTTATTATATTTTTGATGTTTCATGATTTTACTGCTTCTCTTTTGGGTTCTTTCACTTTTTACATTTTTATTACGTTTTTTCCTCTTTGGTAATTTGGAATTTACATATACTATTTCTATTCTTTTATTAGTTATCCTTGATATTTTGCCATGTTATTTGGAATAACAACGTCTATTGTTAATGTATGTCTCTACCCTTCTTCTAAAAATTACTAGGATTTTAGAGTACCATAACTTGATTTAAACCCCTAGATTACATGCTATTATTGTTTAGTACTTTATATATCCTTTGTTTGTGTTATCATTATTTCAATTCCACAAATTATTTCTGATTATTATTCTTGTCATTTGTGTTTTATTAATGTTGATACTATGTTATTTGGCACATAGATCGTCATTGTGAATTCACCCTTTATAAAATTCCCTTCATGTTGTTTAATGCTTTTTGCCCTGAATTTAATGCAATGTAATATTAAAATTTTAATCTCTCCCCCGACACACACACTTCTTTTGTCTTTTTGGTACTTCTTTACAATGCTTTTGCTTATCCTTTAATAGCCAGTCTTACTTGCTTACTTGGTCTTCCTTGTATGCAGACACAGTTGGATTTTAGTTAACTACTCTTAAATCTTTCTGTCTCTGAAAAAAAATTTTTTTCTAAGATGATTATTTTTTCCTTTTAGGATTTAATATAGAAGAATATACCCTGAATCCAGAAATAAATGACTTTTAGTATTGATCTGCTTCTAATTAACTTTCTGATTTTTGAAACATCCATGAAACATGCACTTACATTTTCCTGTTAGATTTGACAATACCTTCCCTATTTACCATCAGTTTTTTAAAAAATATAAATATAGGGAGGTTACCATGCATTAAAGTTGTACATATGCAATACCATCATTTTAAAAAATACATTTTATCTTTCCCTGTTAGCTTAATTGGAAAGAGTCAAATTTAATCTCTTGTAAATTCATTGTTGTCAGTGAAATAGTCCAGTAACTTCTCCATTTTATTACGTTGTAAATGATGGTAGAAAAGCTGAGACTATTGCTCTAAACCACCAGGAAGTAAGATTGCTTTGAATACAAGAGATATATCCATGCAATGCATTCATTGCATAATAACTAGTCAGTTAATTCATTGTTACTGATTAAATTGGGACAAATGTATTTTGAGGTTTTTTCTTAATTCCAGTTCTTAATTTTTATTTCTGCTTTTGGAATACATTTTTTGTATTATCTGAGGATCTTTCATTTAAAAATGTTGTTTTGCTTTCTGATTCTTATAATTTCTCTTTCATGCCTCTGATTTCTTTTACAATGTTCTCATGATTCATGGTCTGCACCTTAAGTCTCTATTATTCTTTGCCTCACCAATATATTGAGCTTGTTTTATGATTCTGCTTAGAAAGTAATATACGATTGAGTGTAGCTTCTCATATATTTCCCAAGTCATTTAGCCAAAAATTTATTTTGGCCTTTATTTCAGTTCTATAGTTCATAGCCATTGTTTCACTCAATAAGGAAGATAGAGCTCATGGAATTTATTGACCAAGAAGTAAAACTTAAAACACTGATTAAGGGGAGCCTGGGTGGCTCAGTCGTTAAGCGTCTGCTTTCAGCTCAGGTCATGCTCCCAGGGTCCTAGAATCGAGCCCCGCATCGGGCTCCCTGCTCGCCAGGAAGCCGGCTTCTCCCTCTCCCACTCCCCCTGCTTGTGTTCCCTCTCTAGCTGTGTCTCTCTCTGTCAAATAAATAAATAAAATCTTTAAAATAAATAAATAAATAAATAAAATACTGAATAATAGGATGCCTATATTATTTTCTTATTATCCCCTCCCCAAGAAAGTTAAAAGCCAAGAATTCCAGGATATTTATTAAGAATGTAAATTACAACTTGGTCAACCCAAATTATCAGATCTAACACAGAAACATTGGAAAGATGACTATATCTTGGAAAACCTCAAAGCCTATTATGAATTATGGCTTCATAGAAGGGTATTTCTAATTTCAATCTACCATCCCTACGCTGGGTAAAAGAAGACAAGGTAAGAGCTAAAAAATAAGTCTGGAGTTTTCCTAGCCAAAGCTTTTTTTTTTTTTTTTCCCCTATGAAACATAGACATTTTCTTCTTTCAGATTAGAAACATTTTCTAACGTATTTTCTGTCAACTTTTAAACTAGGTTGTAGGTTAACAACTGAGGGAATTCTGTGTGATCATAGAGTACTCAATATGTACTCTGTATTTCAGGTCTAATATTTCAAGTCTGAGAGGATCCTTGGATGTCATTTAGCTCAACTGCACAGTAAATCTGAGGTAAATTATTAAAAATAAAGACATGTTTGAGGTTACATTTCTAAAGAAATTTTATAAAGAATATTCATTACAAGCATGTGAGAAAGAATTTGTACACCTAGCTCTCTATTATCTGTCTCATACCCAGTTTAATTTTCCTATTACACAAAAAAAAAACAATGTCAACAGATATTGTAAGAATAAAGAAAAGAACCATGATCCAAGAAATCTGATCGCAGCTTAAGTCCCCCAAACTACTATAGACTTGGATCCCATATGTTCTCAGTATTTCCAGGGAGATTGTGCCTAACATTTCTCTAAAGCTGATAATGGGTGTGAACCCATAGTTTAAAGGAACAAAATTCTAAAATAAATCATGTTATGGGTACTAAGGGCAAACAATATTCTTTTAAAATGAGGCAAAAATTTTAATTGGATTCCTGAATTGCCTCTCAACATAGACTTGCAGCACCATTAGTAAGGCATCATTCTTTCAGATGACAGGAAAATGTTCATGTTTGTGGCCTCTTGGTACCTTATTCCCATGTTTCTGTCAGAGGTTGGAGTTGCTTTATGAATTCCAGAAGTTATACCTAGCAATCTATATCTACAATACAATAAGAGAAACACAATGATGGCTATTCATAGTAATGTTGTAAGAGATTCTGTTTTTACTATTTCTGCTGTTAACTTACTAAATGGTTCTCTGCACTTTGTAGATGCCATGAGTTGACCACTTCTGCCTTAAATCTTTTCCTTGGAATCATTTTGAAATAAGTTTTAAAAAGAAGATAGGAGTAACAGAAATTTCTATTAATTTTGGAGACTTAGGCAACATTGTGAAATGGATGACTGATTCCTCCCTTTAACATCTGTGACCTAGCTTTACTTTTTTGTTTGTTTAGGTTTTGGGGGGGGGTTGGTTTCTTGTGTTACTGTCACCTATCTTCCCCTTGTTACTTTCTCGCCCTTTAGAACAGTCTTATCTAATAGTCTCCCAGGAAACACATCCATTCTCTCATCCATTAAACATGTTCTTTGAGAAGGATCTGGTAAATCATTTACCCTGAAATACAAAGGTCAGGTAAGGTTTAGTGTGCCAACCTTCCTAAAGGCAGTGGTTACATTAGAATAGGGAAAGCAACACTTTCAGTTAAGTATAATATAAATGACTAAAGTTCTCATTACAGAATGCTAAATATCAGACAGTAGCTCTATATTTCTTGGAAAAGGTAAAGAGGTGTTTCAGTACCCCAGAATACAAACTGCTTGTTACTAGATCAAAAATATTACTATAGATAAAAGTTGCATATTAGTTTGTGAAAATGATGAAATAAACAAAAAAAATTTTTCTGCAGTTCTGAATTTGAAAAAGCAACAACAACAAAAACAAGTTAAGGAATATTATTGTCCTCTGGAATCAGGTTCAGTGTCACACTTTTTTATTTCTGGAATGAACAGTCTCAAAAAATGTCTATAATGGACTTCAAGATGAGGTCAAGAATGAGGCCACACACACTGTTCCCCATTTCTGGCTGTGAATTGTGCTATATGTTCACATGTACCTCTTCCCACAGAGGTCTGATGTGAAGCAGGCTATATTTTGACAGGGTACTGTGGGATATAAAACAAGTATGGAAAATATAACCAAAGATATTTAGCTCAATAAATTAGTTCTTCTCTGAATATTCCCTTAAGAAGTGAAAAATATATATTAAATATGCCTTATGTTCCCAAAAACCTTAGTTTACTGACTCTAAATAATAACTATATGTATTGTTCTTCATGGCACTTTTGTACAGAAAGTATAAATAATTTCTCAGCACTAATTCATTAATCCTTGGACACCCAAAAGGGGGCTGGTGGGGGAAAAGCATGAGGGTTGTAAGAAACATGATAAATGTGCTCTCCTGGGGTGTTTAAGTTTCCCAGCACTGATTTCATTTTTGCCTTGAAACAGAAAATAGCATGTGAGTCCTGCTTAAACTAAATGTAGGAAGAAGAACAGCTCCTTATTGCTAGCTTTAAACAAGTCACTTTGATCCTTATGTCTGAGCTACATACATCTCTGAAATAGCAGGGTTTTGTAAAATAGCAAATTTTGTAAAATTTTTCCAAATTTCATCAGGCTTTGATGTGTTCAGATGAATTAAATTATTGCAAAGGCACTTGCGCCTGGAGGTGTTCTCAAATGGGTACTAAAACTTCATCTTAGAATGTGTATAGAAACTACACATACCCATTGTAACTTAAAAATTATGAGTGGGAAGAGACAGTGAGTATTAAGAAATGATCAATGTACACAAATGATAGTATTCTCAAACACCAGCACAGTGCAGATTACATAATTTGCCAGACAGGTATAAAATGAAAATGTGGGTTTTCTGGTTCAAAAAGCAAGAAAAAAAAGCTTCTTTCTTTGGCAGTCTCTTTTCTGACCTATGATGATGGTTTCTATTGGCTATACCGTTGCACTCCCTTGAGCATGTGGATACTCCTATGGAGAGTGCAGATCTTCAGAAGCACTCCAGGTCCCTGCCCAGCAACACAGTGCTTAAGGTGCAAGGGAAGACTTGATTTTTCCCACATCCAGGCCCACCTGGGGCTGAGGGTGGTAACAGTAGTTAAGCATGGGCAAGGACACTACCAGGCGATAACCTGTCCTAAGGAGGCAAAAAGGCGAGGCATGAACATGCATTGTGAGCCGTCTAAGCCCTGGGTGTAAGCTCTATTTTCTACCAAGCTTGACTTATTAAAACACAACTTCAAAGATAAAATTATTAAGAATTTCAAGACAGCCACCACAGAGCATTAAACCTGGTGTGCAGGGCCACCTTCTGAGCTAGTACATTAGTTGCTTGACCATGAAGCCAGCCCTGCACTAGCAATAATCAATTAGAAAGCTAAAAGAAAAGGAATACTATTCATAACAAAAATAACAACTTTGAATTAATTGTAACTAACACTAACCAAAAGTGTACAAGAAATATTTACAGAAACAAATGGTAAAATGCTATTGAAAGACACAAATCAGAACCTGAATAAGTAGAGTGATATACCATATTAATGGATGAGAAGATGGTCACTAAAACATGAAATCTTCCTCCAAACCAGACCATAAATTCAAGGCACTGCTAATAAGATTTCTAAATGGAATTGGGTACACTGATTTTTAAAATTCATATGGAAGAGGAAAGTCTGATAATATCAAAGTTAATTCAAATAAAGAACAAAAGGAGAGAAGGATTTTCCATATCAGATTTCAAGACATAAAGTTTTATTTATGCAGAGAAAGAACAATAGGTTAGTGAAACCAAAGCCTATATAGAAACTTGGTGTATAACAAGGTGGCATTACAATTCAGTGGAAATTATGCAATAAATAGTAATGAAACAAAGGGATTTTGGTCTACATAAGTATTAATTTAGATTCTTGTCTCATACCATATGCTAAAAAAATTCTATTCAGTAGTCTTTGTCTCTTAACATATGGGGTTCAGGGCAAAAGTTGTCTGTGCTCTCAGTCTTGATGCTTTTTTTTTTGGAGTGGGGAAGAACACATGAGATAAGGGACTAGAAGTAGCGAGAGAGTATTGAACCAAGACTCAAATCACTAAAACAGGCAAAATAAAAATTTTAAATTGTCATAAGAAAATACACGTAGTAAAGTTATGGTATCAGTGTATGAAATGATTTTTTTATTTATTTATATTTATTATTATGTTATGTTAATCACCATACATTACATCATTAGTTTTTGATGTAGTGTTCCATGATTCATTATTTGCATATAACACCCAATGATTTTTTTAATCAAGACACAAAAACACTATTTATAAAGGAAAAATTAAGATTGGCTACTTCAAAACTTAAAACCAGAAAGTTAAGACAAGACTGACTGAAGGTAGGTATTTGCAATGCATCTAATTGATAAAAGATTGGAATTCAGAATATATAAAGAATTTCTATACATATATTCACAATATAAAAACAACCAAAAGAAAACATGAGCAAAGAATAAAAAGAGCCAATACACAGAAAAGGAAGCCCATATGCCAATAACTATTTTTAAAAAGATACTCAACCTCACTTCTAATCAGGGGATGCAAATTAAAAGAATGAGGAGATGCTATTTCATACCAAAAATTCAGAAGTAATAAAAAAAAAAAAAGAATGTGGGTAGGCAGGAATTCTATACCCATAGATGTGAGAGTGTAGATTGGCCTAAGGACTTTGGACATCAACTTGATGATAACCAATCAAACAAAAACGTATATGCTCTATAACATATAAATTCTATTTCCAAGTATATTTCCTATTACAATCTTTGCATATGTGAACTAGGACTCATGTACTAGGTAGGATATTTATTGCAGCTTTGATTATAAGAGCAAAAGGTAGAACCTACTTACATATCTCCTTTTGCTTTTTTTTTAGAAAGATTGATTTATTTATTTATTTACTTATATGAGAGAGAGAGAAAACATGAGCAGGAGAGGCAGAGGGAGAGGGAGAATCTCAGATTCCATACTCATGTGGAACCCTACACAGAGCTCTCACAACCCTGAGATCATGACCTGAGCCAAAACCAAGAGTTGGACGCTCAACTAACTGCACCACCCAGGTACCCCAATGCATTTTACCCTTTTGATGAAGTTTTTATTCTACTTTGTCTCTACCTCAGAAGTTACACCTTCTACTTCTACTATTTTCATAGTGGGATTCAAATTTTTAAGGTGCTTATTCAAATTAGAAAAGTCATTAGTCATTCAGGACTTGATAAGCTCCATTAATTTTAGTAAGGACTTATGCCTTCATTCAAGCTGAGAAGTTCCTCACCGTTATGTTTTCAGCTGCTTCCTCGCCCTCATTTTCTCTAGCACTTCCTTGGGAAACCTATATAAGAGCTCCAACTTCTCACAGTGGATGCCACAACCAAATTGAACACCAGCATATCCATAGTGATATGAGCAAAATACCATCCCTGTGTGGAACTGGCTTCCAGATTTCCTTCAACACACAGTTGCCAGAGCCCTAGCTCCAGTCTTTACAGAGATCCAATATGGTATGAACTGCTTGAGTTTCTGTTATTGCCCACGGCTCTAAATTTACATTTCCCCTCTGTGTCTATCATCTATAAATATCCCACTATATGTTCTAAGATTAATATAAAATCAAACTTATTTTAGTATATTTTAAAAGTATATGTTGGAAGGGAACCTGGGTGACTCAGTTGGTTAAGTCTCTGACTCTTGATTTCTCTCCAGGTCATGATCTCAGGATCGTGAGATTGAGCCCTGCATCAGGTTCTGTGCTAGGCATGGAGCCTGCTTAAGATTCTCTCTCTCCCTCTTTGCCCTTCCCCTCCCCATCTCTCTCTCTCTAAAAAAATAAAAATAAAATAAATAAAAGTATGTGTTGGAAGAGGGGAAGAATTTGTCCTTCTACACCCCTACTCTATTAGGAAGACTTATACCCAAACTTCTAAACTGCACAAATTTTAAAAACCAGATGAAAAAGCTAATTAGAATTGAGTGCTATAAGTTATGAATGAATACTTTATATTTGTGTAGCTGAGCAGAAGCCTTAACCATCTGAATGATCCTCTGAGGAATTTTCTCTGTTTTATTTATTGCCATATTAACAGGAGACAAAGCCAAGAGTTCTCAGATCACCCCTGGGAGGGTGACTTGCTGATGAAGTATGGAAGGTATTTTGCCCCCACTCAGGATAAGTATGTCCTTAGTATTTCCAAGATCCAGCCCTTGTTTCTACAGTTCATCAAGCCATCAGGCATGCCCTGGGTCTAGCCTGAAGGGGAAGGAATTATAATTAGATTCATACTCCTTTGGAAGGCTAAGGGGGCCTGGGCAAGGAATGGGCCTTGCAGGTCCCTACTACGGTGTGGATAGGAGTACAGGCAGACGGGCCAGAGGGATAATGCAGATTCCCACATGGGTAGAGATTGCAGGGGTAAGAGAATAAATAGCAAGCTGGTTATAATTAAATTTTGGAAATTAACCTAAGTGTTATACAGTAGCTCATATCTATTTTATTAGGGTAGTTTTTCCCATTCAAACTAAAGTCTCACTATCTGAACTCAGAAACCTGAAAGATCAGATAAGAAGGAGGAAGTACAGACCCACAGAGATGAAGTGACTTGCCCATGTCAGATGAGCTGAAGTATATTAGCTTTAGCCTCTTTATATGCAGAGCATCTAAGATTTCCTGACATATCTCTGAATAAACACTATATGACTGAAGCTAAGTGCTGCCCCAATCACTACAAGGCTGAACTGTTGTGTCTTCTTTAAAGAATGAGGGGTAGGCTCTTTCATCCATCTATTCACTTGTTTTTCATACCTGTTTTCTTCTTGGATGTCTGAAATATTATTATAATAAGGAAACATGCTGCAGGTTGAAAGCTAATTATATAGGATTGTACATTTACGTTTATCTTTGTACATACGAAATAGAAATAATAATTTATGGAAATATCCATTACCATAAAAATCATTTTCCAACGATAAGCCCAGATAGCTGGTGATTTTTTACCTTCAAAGTGCAGAAATCTTGTCTTAAAAGAGCCATATGTCAAAGAAGAGTAGTTGGCCATTTGTACAGTGTGATCTAAGAGGCAAAAATACTCCCACTGATAGCTAAGCAAGGAGATGACATTTCTTACATAGGTACATGCCCCAAGAGGAAGTGGGCAAGATACGCCAGGCCTCTGTTAAAAAGGACAGAGGGAAGTGGAGAGAAGCAGCATATTAGTCAGGGTTTTCCACTGAAACAGAATCAAGAGGATATAGAAATAGATACATATAAGAAGAGATTTAATATAAGAATTGGCTTGTGTGATTACAGATGCCAGGAAGTCCCATGATCTGCTATCTGCAAGCTGGAAATCAGGAAAGCCAGGACCAGACCAAAGGCCCAAAACTTGAAGGGCTGATGATGTGAGCCCCAGTCTGAAGGCTCAAGAACCAGGAGAAGATGGGAGTCCCAGCTCAAGCAAAGAAAAAATTTGCCCTTTTCTTTGCCTTTTTGTTCTATTTGGGCCCTCAATAGATTGGACGATACCCACTGACACTGAGGAGGATGAATCTTCTTTACCCTGTCTACTGATTCAAGTGCTAATCTCTTCCAGAAACACCTTCACAGATTCACCCAGAAATAATGTTTTACCACCTATCTGGGCATCCCTTGGCCCAGTCAAGTTCACACATAAAATCAGCCATCAAAAGCAGTGTTCAGTGAGCCCCTACTATAGGGCAGGAGCTGTACTCAAGCCTTTCCTGCTAGTTCATTTAATCTTTATAATAATTTTCCAGTCTGACAGATGGGGCAAGGAGCAACAGGGGGTCTGAGAAGATAATTAACATAACCGGCACCACATAGAAGGTACACGGCAGAATAAAAGCATAAACTTATAAATGACTCAATCCAAAGCCCCTGCTCTTTCCATCCAGTCCTGCTACTACCTTAACAGCAACATAACACACACACACACACACACACACACACACACACACACACACACACACTCATTTGCCCAGGAGGCAAAGAAGAGTTCTTGGTGCCCATACAGCTGGAGCCAGGAGGACTCCAAACACAGGTTTTGCCTTTTTTTCAAGTTTGGCCTCCAGTCTTTTCTGCACTTGCTACTTCTATCCACTGTTCTCTCCAGCCCCTCCAGTATGCCTGAACCTATACCCCATAGTCTAAACATCCAGACGCAGAAATCTTCAAGGCTCATACTTAAAACTCTCTTTAAAAAAGTTCAACAACAACAAACTCTCAAAATGAATCTAAGCCTTTATTTCTTCTTATATGCATTCTTTCTGTTTGGATCACCCCAAGAAATAAAATAAAACAAAATCAATCCTATTTCATGTTTGGATTTCAGCAAACTGTGAGAATTATTTGAGCCATTTCCTTGTTCTATATAGGGAAATATGTTTTCCATGACATGGTTGGCTGGAACCATATAGGTAAAATAAAATCTTCAAACTACTTCCCTTCAGACCCAGAAATGATGAGCAATTTGACATCCTGTATCCCCCTGACTGCAAACCAGAAACCTCTCTGTCAGTAGCTATTCTTGCAATATTATACCTCTAATGTTGTGGGAAGTTGTTTGAGGCAAAAGGCAGCTGTAATAATGGGATTGTGTTTCAAAAAAGAGCTGGCTGTAAGGCCATGCTGTAAATGAAAAGCATCATAAAAGGAACATTACCACTCTTAAAAAACAGTGAGACTGCTCAAATAACTCATTGCAGGCAATTTTTATAGTCCCCTAATTCTGTTTTTAAAATCAAATGCAACTCTAAAAGAATAGCTCACTCCAAGTTGGGGAGAAGGCCAAACCACTTCAGTTTATGGAGAATCTCAAATCTTACCTGCTAACATTCATTATGTCATTCATCACTCACTCATTCATTCAACAAAGCATGTATTAAACACCAATTATATGGAAAATATTGAATTAAATGGCAAATTACTCAAACAGGGGTAATAAAATCGGTACATGCATTACTAATAGAAAGTATAATAGGATAAATATCCTAAGCTAGAGAGAAACAAGGGTGTGAAAGGAGTGAGAAGTTGGGAAAAGTCGGTTCTGGCTGTGGGGATTCTGGAATGGTTCACAGAGGAAGTGGCATTTAGGCTCAGCCTTGGAGGTTGGGGTCAGAGAACACCTTTGGCAGGAGAGACTGTGTGAGAAGGCAGAGCAACAGAGTACACTCATGGAAAGGCAAACAATTCCATTCAACTGGAACCTAAACAGAACGTGGGGACAAAGCCCAAAAGGCAGACTGGGGCAAGATCCCATTATGCTATGGTTAGTAGTGTGGCCTCCTGTCCTGTGAATTTGCTGATCGGAAAGTGGACCAGGAAGTTTTAATTGGATGCTGTGAGTCACTTGCTTTTTAGGGGAAGACTGGAAAGAGACAAATTTCATACAAAGAATAACTATGAAGACATTCTCTCTTTGCCTTGGTTGTTATGATGCTCAAACTCCTCTAGCGAAGAAAGAGGATCGTTGGTATTTATTTTATATCCCTCTCTCAGTTCTGGTTTCATCTTAGTCTTCTTAGTCCCCTTTTCCCTTTATTCCTAGTTCCTCACATAAAAAAAAAAATTACTACATGTGTTTTTATTATAAAGCAGTGATTGAATAAACAGATGCAACATAGAGATACAAATGAAGGAGAATTAGAGAATGGGAGAATATGCCTCCACATCAATCCATTTTCCAGAAGTTATATAAGTCATGCTTTTCAAATATACCATTCTACATATTATTCTCTGACAATCATTAACTAACAAGTTCTATAATTTCTACAGCTAGAAATGTTTTCCATATGTAATTTAATACAGCCCTTGCTCTATAAGTACAAGTGAACACTGCTTTATATAGTAACATGTTAAAAAAAAAAAAAAAAAGAAATGAGGTCTCTTAACATGGAATTGTTAAGCAGGCAGGCAAAAACATTTTTTTACCCAGTGTCAAAGAAACAGCCAGATCTGTTTCTGCAGTGCATCCAAATTAATGTTTATATATTAATGCTTATAAAAGCACTATGATATACCAATTTGGAGTGAAACATGCCAAGTCAGAGTAATCTGCCATGTCCAGATATTATATGACCATTGTAGTAATAGTGATGGTAGATGATGAAATATGTGCCCCAGGACATCAATGACCATTTCCAAATGACTCATTCATATCTCCCTAAGTGAGTGAATATTTTATTTACATAAAAGTATAAATCTTAGTATTAAGTATTCAATCCATTAATGTATGTCCCTAATGTTATCTTTTTTTATTGAAATATATATGACATGCAATATTATATTAGTTTGAGGTGTACAACAAAATGATTCAGCATTTGTATCCATTGCAAAATGATCACTACAATCAGTCTAGTTACCATCTGTCATACAAAGTTACAAATTATTTTTTTCTTGTAATGGGAACTTTTACGATTTACTTTCTTAGCATCTTTCAAATGTACAATACAATATTATTGACTATAGTCACCATGATGTACATTACACCATAATGACTTACTTATTTTATAACTGGAAGCTTGTACCTCTTGATCCCCTTCACCCGTTTTACCCGCTCTCCAACCCCCCTCCCCTCTGGCAACCAACAATCTGTCCTCTGGATTTATAAGTTTTGTTTTGTTTTGTTTGTTCATTTGTTTTGTTTTAGGTTCCACGTATAAGTGGAATCATATAGTATATGTCTTTCTCCGTCTGGCTTATTTCACTTAGCATAATACCCTCAAGGTTTATCTATGCTGTCCCTTATGGCAAGATTTCATTCCTTTTTAAAGCTGCGTAGTATTCCATTCTGTGTGTGTATATATAACACATCTTCTCCATTCGTTCATCCATCAATGGACACTAAGGTTGTTTTCATATCTCAGCTATTACAAATAATGCTGCAATAAACATAGGGGTGCATATATCTTTTCAAATTAGTGTTTTCATTTTCTTCAGATAAATACCCAGAAATGGAATTATAGATCATATCGTATTTTTTTATATTTTTTTTCAGAAAACTCCATACTGTTTACTGTAGTGGCTGCACCAATTTACATTCCCACCAACAAGGCATGAGGATTCCCTTTTCCCAACATTCTCACCAACACATGTTATTTCTTGTCCTTCTGATAATAGCCATTCTACCAGGTGTGAGGTGGTATTTCATTGTGGTTTTGCATTTCCCTGATTAGTGGCACTGAGTATCTTTTCATGTGTATGTCTTCTTTGGGAAAATGTTTTTTCAGGTCCTCTACCCAGTTTTTAATCAGATTTTTTGTTGTTGTTATTAAAGTTATAGAAGTTATTTATATATTTTGGATATGAACCCCCTACATCAAACTAAAAAGCTTTGCAAAGTGAGAAAATCCATCAATAAAAGGAAAAGACAAACCACTAAATGGAAGAAAATATATGCAAAGCTTTTTAGTTTGATGTAGTCCCATTTGTTTATTTTAGTTTTTGTTGCCCTTGTCTTGGAGTCAGCTCCAAATCCAGATCCATGCCAAGACCCATGCCAAGGAGCTTACTGCTTATGTTCTCCTTTAGGTGTTTTATAGTTTCAGGCATTATATTCGAGTCTTTAATCCATTTTGAGTTAAATTTTGTGTATGGCATAAGATAGTAATCCAGTTTCATTCTTTTGCGTGTGGCTGTCCAGTTTTCCCCACACCATTTATTGAAGACATCCTTTCTCCATTGTATATTCTTGCCTCCTTTGTTGTATATTAATTGACCATATAAGCATAGATTTATTTCTGGGTGCTCTCTTCTGTTCCATTGACCTGTGTCCATTTTTATGCCAGTACCATACTGTTTTGATTACCATAGCTTTGTAATATAGTTTTAAATCAGAGAGTGTGATGCCTCCAGCTTTGTTCTTCTTTCTCAAGACTGCTTTGGCTAATCAGGATTTTTTTGTGGCTACATACAATTGTTAGGATTCTTTGTTCTATTTCTGTGAAAAAGTGCCATTTCAATTTTGATAGGGGTCACATTGAATCTGTAGATTGCTTGGGTAGTATGGACATTTTAACAATATTAATTCTTCCAATCCATGAGCACAGAATATCTTCTGATTTATTTGTGTCTTCCTCAATTCCTTTCATCAGTGTCATAGTTTTCTGTGTATAGGTCTTTCACCTCCTTGGTTAAATTTATTACTAGGTATTTTATTCTTTGATGCAGTTGTAAATGGGATTGTTTCTTAATTTCTCTTTCTTAAAGTTTGATGTTAGCATATAAAAATTCAACCAATTTTTGTATATTGATATTGTCCCCTGAAACTTTAACAAATTTGTTTTTTAGTTCTAATAGTTTTTTTGTTGCAGTCTTTAAGGTTTTCTACATATAAAATCATGCCTTCCACAAATAGTAAGAATTTTAATTCTTCCTTTCCAGTTTGGATGCTTTTTATTTCTTTTTCCTGCCTAATTGCTCTGGCTAGGGCTTCCAATACAATGTTGAATAAAAGTGGCAAGAGTGGGCATCCTTATCTTGTTTCTGATCATAAAGGAGTATAATGCCACTGAGTATAATGTTAGCTTTGGGCTTGTTAGCTTTGGCCTTTACTATATTGAGGTATGTTCCATCTATACCCACTTTGTTGAGAATTTTTATCATCAACTGATGTTGAGTCCAGTCAAATGCTTTTTCTTCATCTGTTAAAATGATCGTATGATTTTTATCCTTTATTTTGTTAATGGCCCATTACTTTCTATTCACCTCAGCATTGCTCTAGTTGCAACTAGCAAATATCAAGGACGGTATCTATGTAATTGTATGCATGTGAGGCAAATTAAAAGTAAATATCCAACCAATGACCAAATGACTTGCTTAATCTAGTTAAAACATTGTTGTATCCACTTCAAGCACTAGGAATGAACATGAAAAGCAAGAAGAATTAGAGCTGAAATTCCTCTCGTCCTAGAAATATTTGCTCTGTGCATTGGGAAGAGATACTGAATTACACATTTGTTGGTTGTTTAACCTATTATACAATATCTTAGCAGCTATTGAAATACACAGCTAATTGTAAAATACATGCCTGTACCCTGGGTACTGGGGGTGGGGAGGGTGGAATCATGGGAGAAGTAGAGTGTGACTTCTATGCCAGCATGCCCATGTAGCCAAAGCAAATCCTTACTCCTAATATAAATACATTTCCTTGAGAGATTTTCTAGCTTTTAGTTTGACCCATACATACTCTCCAGACAATACCTCTCTCCCCAAAAAAGTAAGATAAAACATTAATAAAGGCAGGAAGCTTTCAAATTTCCACACGCATTAACATACCAGAGCATAATAGTTTTGAAACCATTTCTGCTTAATGAACACC
Organism: Phoca vitulina; assembly: GCF_004348235.1. NCBI lineage: Eukaryota > Metazoa > Chordata > Mammalia > Carnivora > Phocidae > Phoca > Phoca vitulina. The sequence continues at coordinate 1,473,276 of NW_022589714.1, forward strand.
CACATTTGCATTTCAAGAGTACCTTAGGGTACAATAAAGTCAATACAGCATAGATAATTCTGAAGCCAACGCTTCTCTCTCCCTAAAAGGTCTTTTAACTATAAAAACCAATTTTTAAAAAAGGCATCTGTACTCAAGATCCTCCACTATACAACATACTTCATCATAACATAAAAGTTTTGGCCTGAAGACCAACTTTAAGGAATTCACAGTAGATTAATATCATTATTAGTCATGACTGTGTAAGGAAAATTGTGTTCTTGCTGTTCTTCCAACATGAGTTAAAACAGGAAACTGAATTAAATCTGCAGGATAATTCCTTAGCTTTCCATCTAACCTGGTGACTGTATGAAGGTTGGGTTGAAAATTAAGGCTTTCTCATAATCCATTAAAGATACTGCCAAAGGTATTGAAGAGAAAACCCATATTTGGTCAGAAGTAACAAGGCTAAGTTAAAACACTCTAAACCAAACTCCAGAAATGTTTCTAGTTATAGCAGGCGATAGGAAAAACTAGGGTCACCCATCTCCACATGCCCAAGACCTAGACTGTCACTATCACTTCACAATGATGAAGCTCACAAAGAGTAGAAATTCATAAAGCACAGAAACTCATAAAGTATATACTTATATCAGATATTTAATTTTCATATATAATTTATAATGTGTACTTTCATACATATGTATATATTTCATAAAGACCTATACACAGAAATATAATGTGTATTTCATATATAATTTATAATGTATATTATAAATTTAATTTAATTCATGGTCTGAGCTATTCTTATATATTTTTTTTAAATACCACTTATTATTCTTTTATTTAAATTCAATTAGCCAACATATAGTATATCATTAGTCTCAGATGTAGTGTTCAACAATTTATCAGTTGCATATAACACCCAGTGCTCATCGCATCATGTGCCTTCCTTAATGCCCATCATCCAATTACCCCATCCCCCATCCACCTCCCCTCCAGCAACCCTCAGTTTGTTTTCTATACATAAGAGTCTCTTGTGGTTTTTCTCCCTCTTTGACGACTTCCCATTCACTTTTCCCTCCCTTCCCCTATGATCCTCTGTGCTATCTCCTATATTCCTATATCCTACATATGAGTGAAACCATATGATAATTGTCTTTCTTTGATTGACTTATTTCACTCAACATAATACCCTCCAGTTCCATCCATGTCGATGCAAATAGTAAATATTCATCTTTTCTGATGACTGAGTAATATTCCATTGTATAAATACCACATCTTCTATATCCATTCATCTGTCAATGGACATCTCAGCTCTTTCCACACATTCAATGAAATCCCTATCAAAATACCATTGATGTTTTTCACAGAGCTGGGAAAAAACAATCCTAAAATTTGTACCAGAACCAGAAAAGACCCTGAGTAGCCAGAGAAATGTTGAAAAAGAAAAACCAAATCTTGTGGCATCACAATGCCTGACTTCAAGCTATATTACAATGCTCTGATCATCAAGACAGTATGGTACTGGCACAAAAACAGACACATAGATCAATGGAACAGAATAGAGAACCCAGAAATGGACCCTCAACCCTATGGTCAACTAACCTTCAACAAAGCAGGAAAGAATATCCAATGGAAAAAGGACAGTCTCTTCAATAAATGGTACTGGGAAAATTGGACAGAAGAATGAAATGCAGAATGAAACTGGACCATTTTCTTGCACCACATGCAAAGATAAACCTTCAGTCTTAATACTTGCTACTTATTTTACTTTTACTCATAGCACTTACTTCCCATTGACATTTTTTATATTTTCTAAATTTATTGTGTGTCTTCCAACTACTGTATCCTTGTTAAGTTCCTGAATGGTCCCATTCACAGTGCCTTACATAATAGGCACTTACTAATTATTTGTTTAGTGAGTGAATGAATAAATGAAATAGTACAAATTTGATCAATAGGAGTCTCTGTCTCCTAGCCCCTCACTGTGAATTTCTCAACTGTGAGCTCCTCATGAACAGGTACTGGGGTACCAGGCTCCTAATGAGTATTCAGTAACTCAGTAACTATTTGGGGAGGAGGGTGCTGTATTGATTTCCTATTACTGCTATAATAAATTACCATAAACTCAGTGGTTGAAAATAACACAAATTTATTATTTTATAGTTTGGTAGACCAGAAGTCTGACACAGGCTAAAATCAAGGTACTGGTACAGCTGCATTCTTTTCTGTAGACTCTAAATTAGATCTGGTTCCTTGCCTTCTCCACCTTCTAGAAGCTATCTCTATCCCTTGGCTGGTGGCCCCCTTCTTCTGTTTTCAAAGCCAGCAATGGTAGATGGAGTCCCTCTCACTATTGAATCACTCTGACTCTGCTTTGTCACCTCTTTCTCTCTCTTCAGCCTCCCCCTTCCACTTTTAAGGACCCTGGTGATCATTTTAGGCCTGCCTGGGTAATCCAGTATAATCTCCCCATCTCAAAGTCACTTGATTAGCAACCTAAGTTCCAACTGCAACCTTAATTCCCTCTTGCCATGTAACAGATATTCACAGGTTCTGGAAATTAGATGTAGACACATTTAGGGGCTATTAGTCTATTAGTTTAAAGGGTTGGTGAGTCAGGGAGTGAGTATACTCATAAGCCAGAGAGAAGACTGTTCTAAACAGCACAGTGGCTTGTAAAGCTAGCAAGTTTTCCTAAAATAGTCAAAGATGCTTTTACTTGAAGAGAGGGGACATGGGAAATGCCTGAATCCACTTTTGATCAGAAGAGTTAAATAATGAAAGTTAAATTTATGGAAAACTAATCAAGAAAGAGAGTGCCAAGTGCTTCCAAGAAAAGCAAGACCACAGAGGGAACAGATGTAGAGGTTTGGGTATTAGGGATAAGAGTCTGAATTAGAGAGGAAGGGATAGATGTGAGAGACCCTTCAGAAAATGACTTAGTGTTGGGGTGCCTGGCTGGCTCAGATGGTTAAGTGTCTGCCTTCAGCTCAGGTCATGATCCCAGGGGCCTGGGATCAAGCCCCGCATCGGGTTCCCTGTTCAGTGGGGAACCTGCTTCTTCCTCTCCCTCTGCCATTCATTCCCTTTGCTTGTGCTCTCTGGCTCTCTCTCTGTCAAATAAATAAATAAAATCTTAAAAAAAAAAAAAGAAAATGACTTAATGTTGATGAGTAACAAAGAGAAGACGTGAGTCAAATATGTCTACAAGATGATGAGTCTAACAGATTAATGAAGAAACCAAGAAGTAGAAAGTGGATCCATTGTTCAGATATGAAAGACATGAGCTTGAGGTAACAAGATCTCCAGGTGGAAACATTCAGTTTCTATCCAACCAGAGTTTAGATAAGAACACAGGGCAAGAAACCATCACCTTAGAGTTAGACATGAATGATATCCCCCAAAAGGTAATATGGTAATAACGGAGCTTCCTGAACTAGCTGCAGCCAGGAACCCCAAGTTTGTTTTACCCAGAATGAATCTCACCTGCATTCAAAGCTCTTCGGTCTATAGTCTATCACCTTGTTCCCTTCTGTAGCTCAGAATGGCTCTCAGACACCTGAGGCTGATTTTTAAAGAGCAGTCACCTGTGCTCTGATTTCTGGTGCTCACCCATGTCTTGGTATTTCCCTGGATTCCAGCCAAGCTCAACTGGGAGTTTGGGTTACTAATTTCCGTTCCTGATATCTGACAGCTGTCACAGATGTTCCTGGGCCCATGTTAAAACTCCTGGTGTTTGAATTCTTGCTGTTTCTCAGATCTGTTGAATGCCCTCTCCTTGACTTCTCTCTAAACTTCCTGGACCTTCTGTCCATTCCTATTTCTGGTACTTCATTACTTGAAGTCCAGGTTTTCCCATTATTTACCTGTACCTTGATTCTGTTAACCTCTATCTACTATGAAATGGAGTTGGATAACCCAGATCTCCAGAATGCATGTAACAAAGCTCCCAGTTGGTATGCAGTAGCACATTGATGTGCCCAACTGGGTTTCAGGTATGCCAAGAAATTCATGTCCTCAGCCCACTCTCCAGTAACCTTCAGACTTGAAGTGGCCTCATCTGGAAACCCCCATGTGCTGCACAATTACTATCATCTACAAGTGTTACAGTTGGAAAGTACACATCTATAGTAAATACTGTGGAAGAGATGAAGAGGAGAAAGAGCAGTCAGAAAAGAAAGAAAGAGCCAGAAAAATAGAGTATCATGAAGCCAAAGGAGAAGGACATTTCAAGAAAGAGGGGAAGCAGCAGTGTCAACTGCAGCAGTGCAGCAAAGAAGAATGAGGACTGAGAAAAGGCCACTGGGTCTATAATTGGATAAGTTCATTTTTCATGTCAAGAAAACAGTAGATTCAAAAAGGAAGTGTAGCGCTAGAGGGAGCTAGGAAAAAGGTCAAATTGATGCCTGAAGAAGCAAAAAAATGTTAAAAGGTATCAGGAATGCTTTACTAGTAAGGCCTAAAAATATGCCAGAAAATTTAAGGCTATCTTCAACTAGCAATAACAAAACTGACAGAAATCATTTACATAACTGAGACAGCTTATTAAGCCAACCATAACTGTCAACATTTGCTTAAGTATCTCAAAACAAAAAAGAATGAGGCAAGAGCTTAAGATAAATGAACATTAATCCAATTCACAATCAAATGGAAATGCCATAAGTCCAAAGAACATTTATGTGTGGAATTTTGTTTCAAGACCCTAAATTTAACAAGCTGAAATTAAGTATCACGGCATTTAACAGTTTGAAGTGAAGAATTTCCTTTTAACGGGATATTTTAATTTCATTCAAAAAAATAGTAACAAAGCATCTTTAACTCACTTAATCTTCAGAGAAGCAAGTATTTCTTGTGCTATTAAGATAAGCTTTGTAATGGGGTAGAAGGGAAATGGAATTGTCCCTGCATACCCGACTTCCCACCCCTATCCAGGCCTTCCAACACAGACTGTTTCTTGCTTGCAAATGGAGGCTTACTGCTGCAACTTGTGCAAGCAGCCAGGTAAGCACAAGTGAGAACCAGTGTCTTTGAAAGAACAGCTAGCTCATATTTGCAACATCCACCTCAGTACACAGGAGCATTTCACCAATCCTCAACACCCAGGTGGCTGTCACTAATGGGAGGCAGAATGATAAAGTAGTGTTGAGTAAAGGCTTTTGCATTCAGGCAGAACTGAGTTCAAATATTGGCTCCAATACTCATGTGTGATCTTGGGCAAGTTATTTCACTCCTCCAAACCTAGACTTAACACTTTTAGTATCTACCTTAGCTGCTATGAAGATTATTGTATGTAAATGTTTTGTTACACAATTATCTGAACTAGTGCCCATCACTCTCCTTCACCCTAATCCATTCTCAGCAACCTCAAAACCTTTCAGCCTGCCTCAGCCAGTCTCCTGCTGCCCTGCCCTCTGTCTTCCTCAGCCCCACCCCAAGTGGTATAGGGCCTCTAAGTAGCTTCCCCTACCTGAGCCCTAGTTCACATTTCAGCCTAAAGCTCTATGGATATCTGGCTGCCTGGGGAATCTAATATCAATGGAGACAAAACATCAAGAGAAGGAGGACAGTTGAATGACCTACATAGTAATACTCATTCAACCAGAATTGCTGGGATGGAACAAACATCACCTAGTGATGAGCACAGCAGCTTTCGACTACCTGGGTAATGGCCAGAAAATTGGTCAATGCAGTCTTTTATTGTTTAGAAAGCTACTCTGGGGGCGCCTGGGTGGCTCAGTCATTAAGCGTCTGCCTTCGGCTCAGGTCATGATCCCGGGGTCCTGGGATCGAGCCCCGCATCGGGCTCCCTGCTCAGTGGGAAGCCTGCTTCTCCCTCTCCCACTCCCCCTGCTTGTGTTCCCTCTCTCGCTGTCTCTCTCTCTGTCAAATAAATAAATAAAAAATAAATAAATAAATAAAAAGAAAGCTACTCTGGCTAACTTATACCTCCACAGTCACCGTGGTAAGCAACTGTACAAATATATTAAAACTTCAAAGTCTGCAATAAATTTGAGGGGGAAAGATGTCCTGATATACATAGCATCCTTCTCATTGAGGTTTGCTTTCCTCACCTTAACTAAAACTCTCAAAGAATTGATCTAAACTTGATTATCTAGAAGCAAAACAATAACATGAAAGAATGTTAATTGATTTTTTGTCATCTTCTTTCATATTAAATTTGTTACTGAAAGTCTTATAACTGAAATCATGAGCTATGACAAGTAAAAAAGTTCGAGGAAATTGTGATTGGGTCAATTCCAGTATGGGATAGAGCAAAGCCACTTTGTTGGGCACAATCAAGCAATGAAACTACACTCTCTGTAAAGGTTAAGTTCTTGCTTGTTTTAAGGAAATTTGACAACATATTCTAAAAACACCTAAAATAAGTAATAAGTAGCTCAAATTGTAAAAATTGATGGAAGAGAATGTACCTTGAATCCTATTCCCAAAAGCCCAAACTCTTTTGAACCATTTCAGTGATATAATTAAGACCTCTATTTGCAATAAACTAACACATTCTTTTTTTTTTAAGATTTTATTTACTTATTTGACAGAGACACAGCGAGAGAAGGAACACAAGCAAGGGGAGTGAGAGAGGGAGAAGCAGGCTTCCCGCTGAGCAGGGAGCCCAATGCAAGGCTCGATCCCAGGACCCTGGGATCATGACCTGAGCCGAAGGCAGACGCTTAACGAATGAGCCTCCCCTAAACTAACACATTCTTGAGTCTGATTAACACTGCTCAGGACCTTACCATGATTGATAGCTGTTTGATAACACAAAGGTCTTTCCCAGAGAGAACATGTTATTCTAAAATAGCTTTTTGGATCTTCTAGCTAAGCTTGTGAGTCCAGGTTCAAAAGATTTATAACTTTGCACATCTTAAAAATAAAAATAAAATAGATAGAATTATAGAAAAGCAAAAAGTTGAAGTTAGGAGGGAGTTTAGATTTGAACCCCCACTTTTTATAGAGGAGAAGACTGAGACTTCAAACTTGCCCAAGTAACATACCTGATCAGTTACTGGTGAAATCACAACTAGCAAATGATCTACTGGCATCTGTTCCAGGCTCTGGATATGTCACATTACTATCACATGGCTCAGGCCAGCATCTGATGGTCCAGGGCTCTGCTGAGTCTGTTGGCTCAGCCATACGGTCTGTGTAGGGCTGTAGTCATAACTCATTAGTCTATTCAAAGTCTGGCCGGCCTTGTCCATCTGTCATCTTAGTCAATCACTATGACTTTCGCACAACTATACCAACCAATCTGTGGCAGAAACAGAATGGCAAAGTCCTCATTGATTAAAATTTTTTCAAGTGTTATATGTACATTATTTAAAAATCAAATTGTAAAACATGTTATGAAGAAAAGAAAGTTTTCTGCTCCACTCTCCACTCTGAGTTCTACTACCCTTTGGAGTCCCAGTTTAGTCATTGGTGATCATAAATATGTTAAACATATCTTTCATGATTTCTTAATTATAGACATTAACTTTTGACTCAATAATATTAAAGCTGAGGAAAGCAGATCAATTATACTTTCTCCTCTTTCCTTCCCCCATTAGGCTTTATTAGTTATATTATTTTTAGTCCTTCTACTGCTTAACTTTATAACTTAAAATAATATAGCTATATGTATTGTTCCATCAACTTTAAGTTATATATCTTGACCTTCCATTATATTAGATGAAGAAATTAGAATCCTCCTCTCCCCTCCATATCTTCCCACCATCTAGTCCCACCTCCTGACTTCTGTCAGCTCAACCATTACTTTCATTCTGTCAGGGTTTATAACAGTCACATTTTGTTCTATAACTATAATTTAATGTTTAATATTTTGTCTGTCAGTTGATCCTAAAAAGTAAAATCCAATAAAAATAACATATACAATATTGCAATGATGACTATTTTTTACTTCAGAATAAAGTCATGTCATTGGACCTGAAGAAAAGGAAATACAACTTGTACATCACTAAATCTCAAGGGAGAGTGATGCAAATGTAAGCTTTTAAGAGTACCAAGCTCCTCCAGTCTATGAAGAGTACTAGCATTACAGCCCACTAAAGAAATACTTTCTTTTAAGACTTTATTTATTTATTTGAGAGAGAGAGAGACAGGGAGGGAGAGAGTGAGCACAAGTGGAGGAGAGGGAAGAGGGAGAGGGACAAGCAGACTCCGCACTGAGCAGAGAGCCCAATGTGGGGCTTGATCCCAGGCCCCTGGGACCATGACCTGAGCCGAAGTCAGATGCTTAACCAACGGAGCCACCCAGGTGCCCAAAGAAACACTTCTTTTTAATGATCATCTGCTTGTGACCAAAAAAAAAAAAGGCTTTTTACTACCTCAGTACGTTTGCATGTCCAGCAAACATGTTAAATTCAGCTAACTGCAGCCAAACCTAGCTGCAGATATTTAAAGCACTATCTTAGATTTTGCATCAACAAAATAATATTTATAACAAAAAGCTTCTCTAGCAAAAGTAGGTGGTTCTGTATTACACAAAGGGCTTGTAGCTTCAGGTCCAAATTCTGTGTTTGTTAATAAATTGCTATGAAAAGAAGCAATTTATTCCCTGAGCCTCAGTTTCCTCATCTAAAAAAAATGAGGGTAATAGCACCTATCACACAGGCACATTGTGAGGATTAAGAATGAGAATATGTGTGAAAAAGTATTGCAAGTTATAAACTGCTATGCAAATACAGGGCATTGTTGTTATTAATAAGGAGCACAGGGTGCTGCTTCCTATGAAATTGAAATGCAATGCAGATGTCTAACATCAAATTAAGGCCATTTGGAGATAAAAGAATCAAAATAGCATGTGCACAAATTGGTGTTATACCCCAGGAAGGAATTTAAAACTGCTCAACCAGATATTAAGAAACCTGCTGCTTTAGATAACTTCTTCAATACATCAATAATTTTATGCAAGACACAGACTCAGCAAGGAGCCTCGTTCCTCCCTGCCAATCATCAAGTACAGTAGCCGTGAGAACTACCAAATGGAGCATTTCATTGGTCAAGTGAGGATAAAATAAAAATGGGTTTTAAGTTTTTGTGTCATGGACCTACACCTGAGTCCAAGTCAATAATAAGGAATTAACTCCGATATAATTTCAAGTCTCTTCAAAGAGAATTTTAAAATGTCCAGGAACCTGGATTGGTTTAAACACTCTTTAGCGCTGCTCTTTGGACAGTCTTGCCAAATGTTAATAACTACTCCTTTTATCAGGTTCAGCATATACAACACACAATCCTCTAGTGTTATTAGAATATCATTCAAATTCAAAGGACTATGGAGACCAAAGAGTCAAATCAAATTACCCTAGGGATGTAAAAGTGAATCTAGGTCTAGTGTAGAAATTATCCATGGCACAGGTTACTTTGTCATATTCTACTAAGAACTCCAAGTTCCAAGCAAGGAGAATACCCAAGAATATTATTCCCCCAACCTAGGGGGAAAAAGTTTGCACCTAAGTGCTCCCCATCAGTGTTCAGATTTGCTCCTTCCATGTTTGCCTTCTCTTAAGGTTAATACCAACAACCCTGGGGATACAAATCATTACACTGTTTCTGGGATCTGCTGAGACCAAAATATGCCTGAGAAACATGTGCATACCAACAAGCCAATTGCAATCCAGTACAAGATGATGGGACTCATTAGAGCTGCAGACCTGCTGAACTCCGGTCATCTCCACTCATATGAAAGAGGCTGTTTCTTTTACCCTTTATGGCAACTGGATTTTTCCTCAGCTGTTGATGAGAAGCTCTGTCTTTATTGAGTAGATATTTCCCTCAAGTGTTGCTCTCCTTAATGGCAATTTTACCCTATTATGTGTATTTCCCAGGGAGCCAAAGAATGTTAATGAATGTCAAGCCCACATTTCTCTCAGTGGCTGGATTTCCAAATGTGGTTAGAGCAGTGGACTGCTGCAAGCGCACATGCTAATCAGGCTCCATCTGCACAGGAGGCTGCTTGCAGAAACAGACAATTATTTTGCTCCATGCAGGGCTGCTTAGGGAGGGGGAGCAGCTGCAGAGAAGTAAATTCCCAGGGCTTATGATGATTAGGGGCCCCCCAAAGTACACTTAAGTCTTTGAAATAAACACCAAAAAAAAGTTCCCAAAAAGCATGAAAAGAAAATCTTACTCTTTGGGTCCCTTCACCATTTATTTCAAAGCGTTTTCCATCAGAGGAAATATTTCTCTCCAACTGATTCAGGGACAAGGGCCCAGGCATGGGGAGCTATCCCACCGTGTACTCAGTAGTAGGTGGGTAGGTTTCCCTTTCAACTTAATGAAGAAGTTCTGGAACAGGAGGCCACAGACAATGCTATGCCATTGACACTTGAGAGCAGAGAATATTAAATATCTCTCCTATTGAGTGATCGTTTCTCTACTGTGGTGTGCGCAAGAGGAGAAGTCATAAATGAATTACTGATCATCATAGGAATGTTGAATTTACAAACTACTAGACATATTCTCGGGTGGCCTCAGTTCCACAAATGGACAAATTTATGGCTCTTCAGGCACTGAGAAACTCCATCCCAAGTAATCATTTGACATCATTATTTTGAAGTTGAGAAGATATTACAAGCCCATGCTTCTCATGTTTCACTCCAAGCCACAAAATATGGTTTTTGGGAGTGGGGCACATGCACCAGAACAAAAGCAGGGATCATGAAGGCAACTTAATAACTGAAATGGTTGGATTACCTAAAGAGCTTCCCATTTCACAACATCAATAGACATTTGCCCAACACAACAGAGCCATTGTCACATCACCCTTTAGCCCTCACAAATTCTTAATATACTACTTTAGGTGTCTGAAGAGGAGCAAGACCAGATCAAGTAGCAGAGCTTCAGCTTCAATTTGGACACTTCTAAAAGCCTGGTGTTGGCCACATATAGGAGAACCTTGGAAGGTCAAGGTCTTGGGCCATCCTTGGTCAGTGAGGTGTCTCCTGGACAAGCCAGGAGAGAGCTAGAGCAGAACAGAGGCTGCCCTGTGTTTTGGAGCTTCCCAGGTACCACAGGCACTCCTGGAACAAGGCAAAATCCCCAAAAAGCATGACCCAGGCTCTCATTCTGCTCCAGAAAGGAGTAGCATCCCCATTCTGCTCCACTCTGAATTGCATCTCTGGAGGGGCCCAGAGCCACAATAATGACTCCCTAGTTAGGGCAGAAAGGAAAAGTACAGAGGAGTCTCCTAAAATAGATGGTTACTTGGCACCACGAAACAGAGATTTGTTTCTGAAATCCACTCAGTGTCAGTGAAGGCTTACTGGCCAAGGAGGCTGCCAAGCCTTCTCCAGAATGACCATTTAGTAAACTGATGAAATTGGCAGTGTTAGATTACACCTCCTCTGGAAGAACAGGCCTCACAGCTGCTGACACAGAAAAGCAGATGAAAGGGAAAAAAAAAAAAAAAAGATCTGCCCACCAACCAGGGAAGAAAAGGAGAGACTGGAAAAATGACAAATGCCTGTAACCCACAACCTGTCTCACATGCCTTGAACAGGAATAAAAAGAAATAGAGGTCTGAATTTGTCCTCCACAAAAAAATGACACATGGGGAAAGGAACTCAATTAATATTGTTAAAACATCCATATTACCCTAGCAATCTACAGATTCACTGTGACCCCTATCAAAACTACAGTGACATTTTTCACAGAACTAAAACAAAGAACTTTTATGGAACTATAAAAGACCCCAAAGAGCAAAAGCAATCTTGAGAAAAAAGAACAAAGGTAAAGGCATCATGCTCCCTGATTTCAAACTATACTACAAAGCTATAGTAATCAAAACAATATGGTTTGGGCATAAAAACAGACACATAGGTCAATGGAAGAGAAGAGAGCCCCCAAAAATAAATCTTTGCTTATATGATCAATTAATATACAACAAAGGAAGCAAGAATATACAATGGGTAAAGGGCTGTCTTTTCAATAAATGTTGTGGGGAAAACTGGACAGCCGCAGGCAAAAGAATGAAACTGGACTCCTATCGTATACCATACACAAAGTTTAACTCAAAATGGATTAAAGACTTGAATACAATATCTGAATAAAACTCCTAGAGGAAAACATAGGCAGTAAGCTCCTTGACATGGGTCTTGGCAATGATTTTTTGGATCTGACTCCAAAGGCAAGAGCAACAAAAACTAAAACAAACAAATGGGACCACATCAAAATAAAAGCTTTGCAATGTGAGAAAATCTATCAACAAAAGGAGAAAGCAAGCTACTAAATGGAAGAAGATATTCACAAATCATATATCCGACAAGTGGTTAATATCCAAAGTATATAAAGAACTCATGCAACTCAATAACAACAACAACAAAATCTGATTAAAACTGGGAAGAGGACCTGACTAGACATTTTTCCAAAGAAGATATACAAATGGCCAACAAGTACATGAAAAAATGCTCACCACTAATCACAAGGAAAATGCAAATCAAAATCACAGTGAAATATCACCTCACACGTGGTAGAATGGCTATTATCAAAAGGACAAGAAATACCAAGTGTTGGTAAGGATGTGAAGAACAGGGAATCCTTGTGCACTGTTATAACATAAATGTAATGTAATGAAATGAAATGTAAATTGGTGCAGCCACTATAGTAAATACTATGGAGGTTCCTGAAAAAATTAAAAAATAGAATATGATAGCAATTCCATTCCTGGGTATTTATCGGAAGAAAATAAGAACACTAATTTGAAAAGATATATGCACCCCTATGTTCACTGCAGCATTATTTACAATAGCCAAAATATGGAAACAACCTAAGTGATCATCAACGGATGAATGGATAAAGATGTGGCATGTGTGTGTGTGTGTGTGTGTGTATAATGGGATACTATTCATCCATAAAAAGGAATGAAAATCTTGCCATTAGCAACAACATGGATAGATCTTGAAGGTATTACACTAAGTGAAATAAGCCAGGCAGAGAAAGACAAGTATCATACGATATCCCTTATATGTAGAATCTAAAAAACAAAACAAGTGAACAAACAAAACAAAACTCATAGATGCAGAGAACAGACTGTTGGTTGCCAGAGAGGAGGGAGGTTGTGGGGTGAGCAGAATGGATGAAGGGGGTCAAAAGTTATAAACTTCTAGTTATAAAATAAATCAGTCATGGGGATATAACATACATCATGGAGACTATAGTCAATAATATTGTATTGCAATAGTTGAAAGTTGCTAAGAGAGTAAAAATATTGAAAGTTCTCATCACCAAAAAAAAAAAAAGAAAATTGTAACTGCTTATAGTGACAGAAGGGAACTAGACTTATTGTGGTGATCATTCCACAATGTATACAAATAGTGAATCATTAGGTTGTATACCTGAAATGAACATAATGTTATATGTCAATTATACCTCAATTTTTTAAAAAAGTGAGTCAAGGCAAGGAAATGGAGCTCTAACATTGTCTGCGTACCATTATTTAGCCACTGATATATACTCTAAATAAATAAAAATAAAGCACATTTGGGCTCAGAAACAAAAAAATATATATCATTTCCTAGGAAATGTTACAAACTCAGAGAGGAACATAAAAAGCAAGGGGTTGTGTTTTATTTTGCATTAATATATGACATTTTCTGTTTCATGAAAGTTAAGAGCTACAGTGCTCTTTTATTGTTTAGGTTTTGTGTCTGCGCGTGCACGTGTGTGTGTGTGTGTGTGTGTGTGTGTGTTTTACCTTTTTTTTTATATGCATTATGATTAGATGTAATGATTGTGAGTAAAGTTAATTCTTAGAAAGGAACAGTCTTACCTTATACATATTAATAAGTGCTTTCTTTGAGAAGCAATGACAGCCCTTGATACACTTTGGTGAAAATGAAAGGGGAAAAAAACCGGCACCACTATTAAGAACACCCCTGAGGTGATAGAGAGCCACATCTTTGATACATCAGCTCTTGGTCTCAATGCACACACTTATTAACTCACCTGTGCACCAAGAATTAGAATGAGCTCCTTCTTTAGACACACATTCTTAACAGCGGCCCCAACAGACATCCTGGAACCAAAAGCGGGGCTTCTGTGTGGGCTGTGGTGTCATTTTCTCAGTCTCACAGCAGAGTCTGTACTGACAGCACCTCACAGCAGATTAGAGACAGGCAGCATGGAAGTGATCGTTAAAGAGCCCGACAAGGCCAAAAGGGTGGAAAAAATATCTCGGCTCCAAGCAAAATGCTGTGCATTACTAAGAGAAGGGCATGAGGTTGTGCCTTCCAAATTATTGCCTCAAAGACACCAAACTATCTGAAATAGATACACAGGGATAAATGAGTGCCAACTCCAGATATCCACACTTATATGACTACCGTGTCTCTGCCTGAGAGAGACTTGGAGTGCTTTGCAAACACTGTCTCATTAATCCCCTCCAACTCCCTGAGAGGAGGTTGGGTGATGGCAAGTATTATTAGGCCAATGTAGTATGAGAAGCAGGAGCACAAAGGAACCCAACTATGTGCTGAAAAGGTCTCAAGAATGGAATGCCTCTATGCTCAGACCAAAAAGCATCCACTGCAGCAGAATTGTAATTTAGAAGAAATTGTGAAAAAGAAAGGGGATGCAAATTAACCTATAAGTATTTTGCTTTCCCTTTGCTATTTTTCATAAGTGCATTAGTCCAGATCCTTGAAATCACGAGAAAGTGACACCCACAATGTTGAGAGTTGATTGCAGTAACACTGGAAGGGGGGATGATGCAGCCTGGGAAACTGCCTTGTCTGCAGCTGGAGCATTAGGAGTCCCTGGGTTTCTGACTACACCTGGGGATGGAGGTTCAATGTCATCCACAACAATCAGCTGGCTCAAGGATGCTCTTTGCTCTTTGTTTGCTTAATAGTTCCTGTGTTTTCCGAAAAAGAATAGTAATAATACTAGCTAACTTCACTGGTTAGCTGTTGCTGCATAACAAACCACCCAAACCTCAGTTCCTTTAAACGATGATCATTTACTATCACCCATACATCTGCACATTGGTTGAAGTTCAACTGATCTGGGCTGGGTTCTCTGAACAGCTCGACTTCAGGCTGCAAAAGCTGGGGTGACTCAGTTCTCATTATGGGTATAGGGCAGTTGTGCTCCTTGTGTCTATCATTCTCCTTGAAAAGAGAGGTTGGCTGGCATATATTTTTTTCCATGGTGGTGGTCAAGAAAGAAGGCAGAAATAGGCAAAACTTTCAACACTTAGGCTCAGAACTGACACATAGTCAATTTCACCCATACGCCATTGGCCAAAGTGAAACATGTGGCCAAGTCTCAATTCAAGGGGTGAGCTTTACAATGACCCCAGGTTGAGGTCAAGGCAGGGTGTGGACACAAGAGGGATAAAGAATTGGGGTCAGTAATGTCATCTACCTCATTAGTATTATCAAATATATACCATGATTCAGTATTATGTTCAGCCTTATCCTGCACCATCTTACTCACCTAATCCTTACAACATGCCATGTGATAGGTAACGTTATGCTTATTTTAAAGATAAGGAGACTAAGGCTTAGAGAAGTTCGGAAAGGCATAGATTTCCACCATCTTATAATGGAATGACTCTTAAGACAGAATTCATGCAAACCCCCCTCAGAGGCAGATATCTGATATAGCCAGCTTCTATGTGGCTGCCTTCAACAGTGCCCAGACCCCATGGGCAATCAGCTGCCACTAGCTGGGTAGGACTAAGACTCTAAAACTATGTGGTTTGAGCCATAGCAACTCTGCTGGAAAGAACCTTTTGAGCCACTATTCTCAGAAGAGGGCTATAAATGGGCTTCATGACCTGTGCAGGAAAATGAGATTCTTTAATGTCCATCAATGTCCCAATAAACAGCTTCCAACCAAGTTGAAAAAGATATGCTAAGCATCTATAGCTATGTTAGGAGGCTTTGACCCAGAGTCGCCCTCAGGGAATCTACCAGGTGAGAGAAGTCAATACATAAATAGAATAGTCACAAAATAATATGTAACCAAGTACTTACTAAGGATTTCAAGGGTTTTGAATTAAACCATTGAAAATGAGCATGGCTGTTTTCTGTCTTCTCCTACCCCTATTCCAGCTACATGCAACACACACAAGCCTAGATACACAAAGGCATGCACACCCCAAGAACAAAGACAAAACTTCTTCCCAGGTTCAAGAAGGGAGGCTGAAGTCTGAACTTTTAAAAGGTATCAAGAAACATTTATCAAATGGCTCCTATATGTGAAGGAATTTACCCCCATTATCTTACTTAATCTTAATAACTTTACGAGGTATCTGTATTCTCATTTAAAACAATAACCTAAGACTTGAAAGATGTAACTTCCCCAGGGTCTTACATCCAGGAAGAGGTAGAGCCAGGATTCACACCCTAATATGTCTGTCTCCAAGTTCATGTTCTTTCCAATAGATTGAGTAGCACTGATTTCTAGAGATAAGTCATATTTTTCAGTTAATCAAGCCTTCAGTAGAAGTCTCTTCAAATACCAGCCTTGTATTATACTGCCTTGAAGGATGAGAAAAAGTTGGGGTCACCCTTAAGTGGAGTTATGTGAAAAGTAGCTCCATTAGCAGAAGATATAAGATGAAGAAGTGTCATGACTTGAGGCCGGAGGTGGAGGAGTATGGGATGAGAAGTGGCCACCACAAGAATGTAATTGACCCTCCCATCCTGTCTCCCTGACCTGCCTAACCCAAAAGTCCTCAGATTTTTAAAATAGTGTTATATCCCCTGCAGCTGTATATGGAACAAGGACTCCAATTATTTTATTTAGACATTTAGTAGGACATTTGGACCCAAAGATACCGAAAGACTTGGGTCTTTTGGGGTGTCCCTTGGAAATAACTTGAAATTCTTCAAGCCCAGGAGTCTCTATCACCACCTCAAAAATCTAGGAAATCAGACCATAATATTCGTCCATGTTGAGGAACCAGACTACTCCATCTCAAACTCAGCATGTGTTTCCACTCACTTCTCCATCTGTCCTAGAGGTTCAAGAGTAAACCACTGTAAAAATCAGGATCTCTTCTAATAACTTAAATCAAGGATGTTTAAAGACCATCAATTAGATGTAAGTTAGAGAGAAAGGAGTCAAATATTGGGGTTTGAAAACCTGGATGTTAATCATTGGCTCATTAATGATCCCCTTCAAGAGAAGAAACCGCAAAAAAAGAAAAAATAAATGTTGGAAGCAAGAACTAACTCATTCATTCTTACCACAAGTGTGGTGTCACCTCATGGTTTACATATATTATGGATGTCTACTCAGAACAAGAAGTCATCTTCACCCCGAAGAAGCTTAAAAATCAAGTAGCTTCATTATCATAGCACAAGCCTGTTCATTCTCATGATGGCAGATTCCTTGGCGGTTTCTGTGGGCAACAGCATGAAGTTTTCAAAGCCCAGGTCTGAAGCTCTGTGTGTCTCTAAGAATAAGTCTCCCATTAATCTTCACACAGATGATCACTTTCCAGATCTATACTAAATTAAGAAAAAGGCATTACAACATGAAAATGAGGGGGAAACAACCTTTCAAAACAGTGAAAAGTGCTGGGAAAGATGAATAGCAAGAAACAAACGGAAACCGAGAAAAGCGGCGAGGGCATTTGCAATTCATAAAACTAAAAAGTATCCCCAAAACGCTCACTATGAGAAGACTGTGGCAGATACGAACTTTCTACCTTTAGTGTTCTGCTTCATTTTAAAAGCTTAATTGGAAGTTTTAACATGTCTCCAGTTAAAAGTAGTCATAAGAAGTATTATTAAAATTCATGGATCTTTTTAAAGAGTACTGCTCACTTACGGTGACGTGACCACCGCGGCATGCAATTCGCCAGGCCAGATGCTCCACTTGTGATGGAAGCCATAACTGCCTTCATACGAGCTCGCAGAACACTGCTCACATGTTATCTCGCTGCTGCTGAACAGGGCCTTCAATTCATTTAATTAAAGCCTGAGGCACCAAATAATCTATTTTAAAACTAATTCTATAACTAATTTACTTTAAGTAGGTATCATTGAAGAATTCAATCCTTACTTTTAGCAGTTCTTACTTTTTAGTATAATGAACTTTAACATAAATTGTATGGTACCTAGGACCCATGACTTGACACTTGTAAGCAAGTGCCCAGACTTATCAGCTTGCTACAGAACCATTCCTGGTCACTCTCTCCCAAGAAATAAGCAAAAGAAGCCAGTTGGGATAGGCAGATGCACTTTCTCACTTGCTAAATCCATTGGCATCATTGCCATTTATCATGTTCATTTTACACCAAAGGAAATGGTATTGGATGATTAATTATATAGATTTTATGCACTTAAGTGGGACTGGAAAGAGAAAAAGAGAATTCCAAAAGGCCCTACAAGTTCTGAGAGAAAGTACCCTTGGAGGATTCTGATATTGAGAAAGAAATAGTCCTCAGATCCAATATATTGGAATATTTATTTTACCTAAGATTTAATGTATGATATAGTTGTGGATCAGACTAATAGCAAGATGCTTAGCACTAAGAATAGTATATTTACCAAACGAGCCATATCATATAAATACATGTAGAGACTTTCTCTACTTAAGAATATCAGATACTTTTGATTTCTAAAGCCAATACTGGCTCAAAAGGTAACTCTTATTTCATAGCCATTGTACTTTTTTGTTTTCTATGCCATACTAGAATTGCTAGGAACAGAAAAATCTGATCAAATTCTGAAGAGAAACACAGTCTCAAGGCCTAAGCCTTCCTAGCACAGAAATCCAGATTGCACCTTATTAAATCAGAGAAAGAGCTGTGAGATACGTACACTCTGCACAACTTCCCTAAGTGATTCCCAATAAGAACTCAGGCAGAATTCAGGCACAATGAGTTAGAGGTTCAGAACACACCTACAAAGGGGTTGAGCTCAAAGAGGAGGAATGGGGAATCATTTGGGGAATGATAAAATAGAGTGCAAAACCCAAGGTATGGGTGTTTATACTCATGACACTGGTTTATTTATAGAAAAATTTGAGAAGACTAATCCTGTTTTTCACAGATGCAAATAAAAATGGCTGTGGGAAGGCCTGAAGCTGGTAAGGCACTCAGCAGTCTCCAAACTAGTCCAGAAGAAAATAAAATGATGAGCTCAAGGAAATATGTCAAAAAGACAGGAATAGATTTGATCTAAACAAGGGAACAAAGGCCACTACAGAGATGGGGGAAAGGTGCTTACACGCTGAAGAAGAACTAAATGTTTTCATCTTTTCTATCTTAAAAAAAAAGTCACTACACCATTATGCATGGAATCTTAAAAAGAAATCAATACTATAGTATTGCAACATTATACATTCCCTGCAGGATCAGCAGAATAGTTTTTGATGCTATATCTACTTTATAGGTATAGGGTGTGTGGCTAAGAGGAAGTGAATCTTAATAATTAAAATGTACTTCATCAAAAACAATAATAATAATAACCTTCCTCTACTTAGCAATGGTATGCAGCAATTAATGATGTGATTAGATTTCTCAATATGCTGTAATTGCAAATGTTTGACTCTTCTGAATCATTATAATTCTCATATCACGTTATCATTCCAGTTTTAAATAACCACTGGGATAATCTTTTCTAGAGAAAAAATACTTTCTTCTTTTACAATTTATAGATTAAAACAAAGGAATTTTATGTATTTGTTTTAGCGAGCAACTTTGGGTGGTGAGGGTTTTATTATGTTACTAAAGATGACTTTTTAAAGAGTAACTAGAGTGTAAATGGTATAGTTTAAAATCAACTGCATTGGGGTGCCTGGGTAGCTCAGTTGGTTAAGCATCTGCCTTCAGCTCAGGTCATGATCTCAGGATCCTGGGATCCGGTCCCTCACTGGGCTCCCTGCTCAGCAAGGATCCTGCTTCTCCCTCTCCCTCTACAGCTCCCCCTGCTTGTGCTCTCGCTCTCTCTCTCAGATGGATAAATAAAATCTTTAAAATAAAATAAACTGTGTGGCCTAATGGGAAAAACAAAAACAAAAACAAAAACAAAACAACCTCAACGTATAGTATATTCCAGTCTCCTAAGGGAGAATATCTTGAAGATTCATTTGGGACAAATTCTGGAATGCTGTTGGTAAAGGTATTGTGATTCTCATGTTTCCACCAGCCTTGAGATATAACTGTCCATCAGAGAGCAACCAGAATAGTTCAAGTGCTGCATCTAAATAGTTGAAATAAAGAGGAAAGGAAATCCGTATGCTACTTGACCCTGTCAGGCAAAGGAAGATTCATAAGCCTATTATTTTATAAATGCAAGAAAGTGCATAAGAGCATAACTCATCTTCCAAATCCCATTTATTAAAGTGAAATCTTTTCTTTATAGATTTTTGCTCAAAATATTTTTCTTTCAATTTTTATGAATAGTCATTAGTTTTCATATCTTAACATATTGAGATGTATTTGGTGGTAGTTTACTAAATAGCATGATTTATTTCACAGGTGGGGAATGCACATTTGTTAAATGTATTCATGGATTTTTCTCTTCTAAGGAACTATGTATTTTCCCTCTGCAGAAAATATACAGAAAAGCTCATCACATAGAAAATCTCTCTTTCTTACTCAACACACATGTTCACAGTGACTAAAGGATGCCAGAGCTTCTGAGACAGATAAATCTCTGGGATTCTAATGTCCAGCTTCTTCACAACTAGGTCTTTTTAGGGCCACCAATTAAAATTGCCTTAGAAATTTTAAGAGAGATTTTCTGCATACAGAACATAATGTCAGAGACCATGAGCACATCTCTGCCTTGGCACTGCCTACCTATAAAGTGAAACTGAAAAATGGGAGAACCACAGAAAGAATGAAAATCAGATTATATTCTTCCATGTAAGGAAAACACGTAGATATCTCCCAATAAGACATAAGTGCCAATCACCTAAAACAAAATTTAAGCCCAAACTATTTATCCGTGATTCTATGATAGTATATATAGATATTTATCCATTATGGTGTACATTTAACTCAGAATTAAATTCACAATTTGATGGAATAGTCACAAATTATCTTCTCTCCCACCAACTTGCCTTTTAAAACTGCTATTCAGTTCTGTGTCGCCTGCCTCAGGGGAAGGATATGGTCAAAAGGAAAGGATTCTTTATGGATTGGTTTCCAGAGCTGAAACCTAGTTAAGAGACTATACCAGGTACCAAAACTCAAAGAATGTTTCCCCCAGGTTGGAGAGAAGGAGGTAAAGAAAAAAAGAGGTTTGGCGTTCCTGGGGAAGGGGCGAGATCTGAGGAGCCGTGCAGGCAAGAACAAGAGACATCTTAGCAAAAGGCTTCCAAGGGGCTTTGAATGCCCAAGAGCCAAGTGGGAGCAGAAGAGTCATCCACAGATGGCCCACTCTTCACTGGAGGGAGCACCATCCCTCATCAAGGCCCAGAGCCTAGCAGCCATGCAGGGGCTTGCCAGCCCTAAGAACTAAAGGGTGGCCCCTCATGAGCAGGCTGCTACTGGTTTGGCACTGCCCAGAAGGAGTGATGCCTTTGTGTACCCTGTGACTCATTCCCTGTCTCATTCACTCTGAGCAAAGAACCACCAGCTCATAACATCCCATAGCTCTAAGAGAAGGGCATAGAGCTCACATGCCTAACGGGGTGGGATAGTGCACATATTCTGGGACACCCAGAACAGAGACAGTAGCTATTCACATCCCTTTCGCATGTGTTTTGTATTGGCCACACTAAAACCAGTTTGTAAACAAATATTCTAAATTCTAAAGATGACACCTTGCCCCCACTCCCACCCAGAGAATATGCAGTGTTAGAGAAGAACATTAATTGAGGACTTAGCTTTCCACACACAACCCCTAATGCACAAAATGCCATGTAAGGAATAAAGATCACAATTTGACCTTGTGGGACACCCTTGTAGACAAACACTGTAATCTATCCCGGGGGCATTGCACTCAAGTAAAGGATAAGAGGAAGAGGACAAAGATGCAGCCCCAGGAGTGCGCGACACACCCTATGTCTCAGTGAGTTTTTCCTCATCATGGGTGGACTCACCTTCTCCCTCCCTCTAATACATCTCTTCAGTATACCTGGTGCTTCACTGCTCAATGACATGTAGACCTCTACAGTGAAAATGCTCAAGTTTCACTAACTAAACATCTTTTTTTATTATTATTATGTTATGTTAATCACCATACGCTACATCATTAGTTTTGGATGTAGTGTTCCATGATTCATTGTTTGCATATAACACCCAGTGCTCCATTCAGTACATGCCCTCTTTAATACCCATCACCAGGCTAACCCCGGCCCCCGCCAGCCCTCCCCTCTAGAACCCTCAGTTTGTTTCTCAGAGTCCACAGTCTCTCATAGTTCATCTCCCCCTCCAATTTCCCCCCCTTCATTTTTCCCTTCCTATGATCTTCTTTTTTTTTTTAACATCTTGAAGGGGGAAAAAAAAAGAAATGACTGGGGGATATAGTCTTCACATAGGAACTAAGAAACAGTCCCTTTGACTTTACCTTTGAAGACCTAATCTTCAGAGATTTTGGAGCCTGTTCATGAACACAAATACTTAACTACTGAGAGATTACATCCATACAACCAAACATATTGCACACGGTCCATTTGTTTTCTGGTGAGCTTCCTGTGTTGAATTATTTAGTTTTCATCATTTTTGATTTTGTAAAGGTTAGATGTTAGATGCTGATAGTGATATTAGAGAGGATGAAGAAATCAATCTTAAAGTCATTCTGAAGCAGAATGAGAAAAGCAGTTTGTCAAAGTTGGCCTAGAAAGTGCCAAGTTTCCTCCAACCCTTACAGCATTTGGCTAAGAATTATAAATTTATCATAATGCTTACCCAGGTAGCACTGTCTTTGTTAATTCTGAGGAATCAAAGTAAAGACCAAGACCATTCGTTCACTCTCATTCATTTATTTGCTCATTTACTTGTTCATTCATATATTGAGCAACCACATGTGCTTAGACGGTCCCAGAAAGAGAAATGCTTAAGCTGTGGCTTTAAGATAAAGTCAGCACTTGCCACATGGCCAACGGGAAAGGGGGAAGAATTCCAGGCAGAGAGACAAGCATCTGCAAAGGGACAAGTCACAGCAGGGCATGTTGGGAAAACTCCAAGTACTTCAGAACTGATGGGCCAGAGAGTGCCAGGGTTAGAGACCTGAGGGAGCTGTGGCTGGAAATGACAGCAGGAGCCAGATCGAGAAGAGCATTTTACACCATGTGAGGGAATTAGCAAGACCACTGAGGCCGTAGTGGGGCAAGATTTGAGAAAGGAAAAACTGTTAGAAGGCTGTTGCTGACAGTGACAGAAAGAATACTGAGAATCTGACTCTGAAAAATTCCAACAACAAAATAAATGCTGATTTTGCACTTCACCTCGTAACGCATGATCATAATTTCAGACTTCACTCGGCTCTCAGCTGTGTGGGATATGACTTACCTGGTCTACTCTACAAATTTTTAACTTGGATGTCAGCATGGGGTCCAAGTGGTACAGAAGCTTCTCCTTAGCCACCAAAACTGTTGCCTTGAAAACTTACAAAGGCAGCCAAAAAAATTAATTGAGAAAATTCTGAAATGAACCACATAGAGTTTACCAATTGGTAAACCCGTGCAAACCAGAGTATCTTGCAAATCTAACTACAGTGTCATTCTGGGACAATCTGTGTGCCTTCCACAACAGGGCATTGGTGAATTCTCTAGAAAGTAAAGAATGACTGGAGGGGAGAGTGTTCCCCTCCCTTTCCAGCAGGCTTCCAGTTCCCAAACGAGAGCCTCCTACAGTCCTTTCTGTTTGCAGTGCTGCATCACTGCCTCATGCTTTTCCGCACCCCATATCATCCAGGTGACAGGTCTCTTCCTGGTACCGGTGTGAGTGCTAACAGAGAATTCTTGGTCTCTCTGGACAATGGTTCCAATATCTGACATTAAGACACAAAGTTCAAATCAACTGCATTTCTGAAACTTTAACTATTTGTGTTATGTTAATGAAGGGACTTGTGCAAATGCTAAGAAGTCAGGGCACATGACTCTTGCCCTCAAAGTTCAGTATGAAATGTGCCTGCTACAAATGCTAAATCCTCTCTTGTGTCTGTGTAGTTAAAAGAGGTCTTAAATGAAATTTTCTGGCTTTTGAAGGGATGAGGGAAAATTCTACCCTGAGCCAGGACTAAAAGTCCAGTCCTTCCATTACCTTAAAGACTCCATTATATTTTCTTCCACTGGCATGCTATTAATACCCACCACCAACCACAACGACTGAGCTATCTTGTGTCCTCTCACATTTCTGTTTTGGTAACACAGCCTCTGCGTTTCCCATCTATAAAATAGAGAAGACCTACATCTAGCCCTTAGTACTAAGATCACTATCTCACAGTAAAGAACACCTGGAGCAAAGAATCTCATTCATGGTCAATCTAACCAGAAAGTTTGCCATCGGTGTTGGCCATGAAACACTTCTCCATTAAGCTACAAGTTCTAAGCCTGTCCTCTAATTATTTCATTAGCTGAAAAGCAGAAGTAAAGGATGGAGCTAGGCCACTGACCCAACCAATAGATATGTTATAAACTGCTAACAACAAGCACCCAACTTCTCACTATCTGAGCAAAGCAGGCACAACTTTTGGCAGCTTCTTTAAACCTCCTGAAGGAGGGATGTAGGGCAAGCAGAAAGCCTTAATCACAGATGCCAACCCTAGAGATGCATTTGATCGCAAAGTCTTTCCCCTTCATGCATGCATTAGTGTGGCAGCCAGAAGAGAAGCAGATTTTTCCTGTGGGCGGAAACCATATGCTTCTGTGTAAGAGCAGAGATAAAATCAACTCCTCTGTCACAGCCTGCTCCATTCAACTCTTTCCAGCATCCTCATTTCAGAGAAGTTCCCAGGTATGAACTGACTGCAGACCCTTCTTTACCCTGCTCTTTATCTGAGAGCTTGGTTTTGAAATGGAGAGAGGTTGGTCGCTGAGGCATGTCTCAGCTCAGTTTGATGGATCCATAGAGCGGTTATTTAAATGGGCTGTTGTTCAAGGCTTGTCTGGAATGTCTATAAAACATATGTCAGAATTCTCCATCTCTCCCAAATTCCCTTTTTTCGGTCAGTTATGAAGAGACAAGCTTTTTTTTTTTTTTTTAGAAAATAAATCACACAGCAAAAGCTTTTGTGAGACCTGTCTATAAGCTAAGAGTCTGTGCAAAAGCCAGGTAAGGGAAGCCTGTCTCTCTGACAAGCAGTCATTATTTAGAGGAGAATTCCTGTCACCAGATATGAGTTATAAGCTGATGACTGAGAAGCAATGTTCTTGATACAGTTTACTTTTCCTAAAATAAGTGTGCTAATTAACTCAGGGGGAAATTATTTCAGATCTTTGACTCAAACTTCAATCCTCCCCCAATTCATTTTGCTTCAGATTAATTTGCCCGAGGACAAATTCCTTAACAAACTACCCTAGCAGATTTGAGAAAAGGAAAGAGGAATTGCGCCTTGGCAGGCAGCCCTTCGCTATTAAAAGTCAGACCTGACGATTTCCTTTTCCTGAGGCAATAGTGATTCCTTCCAAAGGCTTCACAAAGATCCAAGAGAGGGGTCTTCTTCAAATGATTAGGTATGAGACCAAGATCTGCTTAAAAAAAAAAAAAAAATTGTATTCTATCTTTGGAGTTGCCATGCAAGAAGCCATTCTGGAAATTGCCCCATTATGATATCTCCCCAGGCCTGTGTTTGTAGAGCTACATCGATTGACCCAGCCTCTGGACCCTAATCTGTGTCCATCCTTTACATCAAACTAAAGGCAAAGTTTTTAAAAGTTGATTCCCAGCAATTTATATTGACTTGTTGACTTTAAAATCTACAAAATATAAACCTAGCTAATTTTTGTTTTTCTTTCATTTATTCAAAGGATAAATACTGACTTATTAGCCATTTGGGTAATTCAGGCAAAGGGCCTTTTCCTCAGATTAACAAATGGAATAAAAATTGATTTTTTGCCTCTCCCCAACCTTCCACCTCCTAAGTAACTTGAAGTCTGCAGCCGAACAACAGTGTCCCCAGACCCACAGTCCATACCACTGAGTGTGTGAGGGACAGACTCAGCATGCAAGAATTAGGTACATTTTTTCTCAGGGCATGTACCAAACAAAATAACTAAAAGTAAGGTGTTCTAAAATGGAACAAGCTGAAGATTCTAAACAACAATGAGTGTACAGAATTGTAGAGCTAATAGACTAGAACCCCACCCCCATGCCTCAAACTACCTTCCTTAAATTTCCTGAAATACCACCATTAAACATGCAGGACCAAATTAGCAAGCCCTTCTAATGGAAAATATTTTTTGCAGTGATTTTAAACATTTGGGAGTCCTAGAATGTTTTGAAAATCAGATGAAAGCTATAGATCCTGTCTGCAGAATAAGGCACATAGATCCCCAAACATAGAGTCTTGCCTATAATTTTTAGGGGTTCATAAACCCCAGGTTAAGAAACCAACTCCAGTATCAGCTCATAGAATCAGATATTTTCTCTAATATAAAACTGAGATGAGTACATTGACAGTGTAGATGGATGGGGGAGTTTTTGGGGTGGTGGAGGAATGAGGCCTATGAGCACACAGGGTGCTAAGGACAGGTGCTAAGGAGTCATGATGGGAAAAAAAAGAAGAAACTCTACTTCATACATATGTTCAGAACCAACTCAGTGCATATGTAATGTGCTTTTTAAAAAGTTCTGTTGCTGTCCATGATTACTATGATATTATTTTTATACTTATGTTTCAGATGATGATATTAAGCCAGAGAGTTCTGCCCAGGCACACTGTGAATCTTTGTCAGGGCAGCATTTATATTCCCTGGTTGCTGAGCTAAATCACGAGCAGTCAGTATGGGATCCTATAATCATAGCTGGATGAGGAATATGTGTGAAGTAATTGCTGCATGTGCGAACAGTCCATGCCTCTTAACGGGGCCTGATTAATTGAGAGGGAAGAGAGTGAACATCTTCATTGCACTTCATTTCTCTAACTAGTTTGTCAGATTGGATGGGCAGTAGTAAGAGTGGCAGGGCATGATGCTGAATTGTATCTCTGAAGAGAGGTTTCTGGGAGTGCAACAAAATACCATGTTTGTACGTCTTAGGATAAATTACTAAAACGGCCATAAATCCTGTTCTATTTTCTTATTTTTTTTTCAGACACAAAAAGATTACCTTGAAAGGCATTTAAAATCAGAGAGCTTTGGCAAAGCTAAAGGTTCCTGGGAAGTTATGCCCAAGAACTGACATCACAGCATTAACCCTTATCTCAAAACTCAGGTCATTTCTGTTCTCACATTGTCTAAATGTACCAGAAGCCTCTTTTCTTTCCTTTAAAGATTTAGACTTTTAAAAAGAATTTTACAAGTTCAAAGCACAGCACACTGCAACTCTGCCAACTTGTGATATGTTTCACCTTCCCCCGGCCAGTGGAGACTGAGAACCTTTCAAGGCAGAATGAGTTCAATATGTGAAGAGAGAATGAAAGAAAAATCCAAACAGGCTCAGAGCAGTGGCAGCCCTCCCTGAGAACTGTTGCTGGGAATTCAGCAGAGAAGGAAATGCATGTGCCACAAATAGAAATTCTACTGAGGAGAAAAACCAAGACTCCGTCTGCCTTGTGAAATTCCAACCTATGTCGATTGGAAGCAAGGCCCATGGTGAATCCTTGGCCCTGGGATAAATACAGAAAGACGGAAAATTAAGAGAAACCTAAGCAAAATGGGGAGCAATTTTCATGAAATGACAAGCCCTATTTGACTTAGATAGCCATTGAGAAATGGAGACAGTCAAAAGGAATGGATATGTTCAGAGAATGCGATCGAGACACACATATCAGAAAGGTGTCACATTGATTTAGACAGACTGTAATCTTTTTCCCTTTTTTAAAAAACATTGATAGAGTGGATAGTTTGATATCCACTCTGAAACTATCAATTTAACAGCCACTGAAGCACGGAGTAACGAGATGTCAGAGTTCTCCAGTCAGCCTTCAGGCTTGTTGAAAGTTCTACCCATGAAAGAACTGGAAATTGGAGGGAGGAAGGGACAGATAGGTGTTTTTTGAAAGGAACACAAGGAAGACATCTGAGATTGATCTTTTCAAGGAAGGAAAGTCTAAGAGAAGGAAAACAAAGTCCAGCAGGTTCTAAACCATAATTAAAGGAGATGTTAATCAAGACTACATTTGGAGGAACAAAAACTTTCATTTATTCCTCTCTTAGTTGAGACTGTTTTTGTCTATGTATAACTTTGGTTCTTGAATTTTATTTGGGATTTAGAATGCTAAAATGCTATAGAATCTGCTTCTCAGACCAGAAAGCCATAGACAGTTGGTGCAAAGTAGGTTAAATAGCCCCTGAAAATTCTAGAAAGGGCTCTGAAGCAAACCTTGCTATTTCTGCAGACAGACTGCCCCTCATCATCATGTGGCAAGTCTCAAATAGGGCCGATGCTGCAGTCTGGCTCTGCAGACACTGCCCGGTGACAGAGGCCTCCAACTACCTGGTTGCAGAGTTCTAATCCCAGAGGAATGCTCGCAAAGGGAAAGTAAGTGAGAGTGAGAGAAAGATATCCCAATTCCCCCAGAGAAATATACTACACACACTGATCATGAAATGCCCAGGAGAAGACTGTTTCTTCACCGTCTGGAGATAGCAACAGTCTCAGCAGGTTAAGGTGGGGCTGGGGCACTGAACAACTATGACTCTATCACTCTTCTTTAGTTTGTAAATACAGCTGCCTTCAATCAGCTCAACAAATGCTTTTTCCTATTTCTATCTTTCAAGAACTACAGATCACAAGAAAAAGACAAGGGAAGTAGACTGCTAGCCTGGGACTTGGTTTTCCACAGCAGCCGGTGTCAGGTAAGGTCTAGGGGGAGTCGGGTGTCCCTCAGCTCATGACTGCCCCCGGGGGAATACCCTACCAGTTAATGAGCCTGCCCCTTAATTGTGTGTGGACGTCATGGGCCAAGACATCATTTTAACACCCCCATCCCTGAAAGATCTTTTCATATCTATACTGGATGGAAGCAGATCTTCTGGACTAACCCAAGGCTCCATAAGATCTTTATGTCTTCAGATATCGATAAGCTAATCAAAACAAACAAAAACCTAAACAATATTCTATTCATTGCATGATCCATATCTTAGGTTACCCTTTTTGACCTGCACTGCAACTGAGATCCACATCTAGACATTTACCGATCTGATTTGCTTCCCCTGAGAGCTGAGGTGAGGGGCAGGGAGAGAGGATCTAGTTAAGTACTAGACTAGGAGTGAAAGAACAGAGATTTCCAATTTCTTTATCTTCCTTTTCTAGTGATATACACACAACCTAACCCCTTCTTAAGCTCACAGCATAAAATTTTATTTTTTTAAAGATTTTATTTATTCATTTGAGACAGAGAGATACGGAGAGAGAGCATGAGCAGGGGGAGAGGCAGAGGGAGAGGGAGAAGCAGGCTCCCCACTGAGCCAGGAGCCCTATGTGGGGCTCGATCCCAGGACCCTAGGATCATGACCTGAGCCAAAGCAGCTGCTTAACCATCTGAGCCACCCAGGCGCCCCACAGCATAAAATTTTAAAAAGAAGAATTATTCTTTCCTTTTCCCCATCATCAATATCATCGCTGTAGAACACTGATATTAGATAGAAAGAGGTGGATCCAAGATATTTAGGAAATTGATTTAGTATGACTTTTATTAAAATTAATTTTAATATGCTAACTGGATACAGGACGTAGAGGAGAAGGCTGGAATCTAGGGTGACTTCTAGATTTCCAACTGGAACATTGTTTAGATGCTGGTACTACTTACAGAGATTAAGATTACTGAAGGGAAATTGAGTATTACTATGTGACAGGGCACTGGCCTGGTCACTCAGGGTACATCCGTGTGTAACATATTAATCCCTGTCCTTGTCGAGCTCACAGTCTAGTGGGAGGGAGACAAACAATAAACAACAAACCTAAAAATTGGATTAGATAATAAATATTAGAAAATGGTAAAGGCTTTGGAAATAAAGGAAAAGAAGAAAAAGGTAGGAATGAAAGGGAGAGAGGATGCAAAGAAGGGTGTTTGGCGGTTACAATTTTAAATAAGGTGGTCAATAAAAGCCTTTCCAAGAAGACGACATTTGATCAAGGATTCCAGGAAGATGACAGAGTTATCCATGTGGGTATCTGGGGGAAAGAAGATTCCAGGTGAAAGGAGCAGCCAGAGCAAAAGCCCTCAGGAGGGATAGTTGAGGAATAGCAAGGGGGTGGGGGGCATTTAACTGGAGCAGAGTGAAGAAGAGGAAGAGTTGTAGATAGTGGAATCACAGAAGGAATGGGGCTGGGGAGGGGGCAGATCACAAAAGCTTTGTAAAGCCTTGTGGGAACTTTGGCTGTTACTCTGGGTGAAATGGGAAGTCATCACAGGGTTTTATGCAAAAGAGAAGATCTGATTTACAGTTTAAAACAGATCATTCTGGGGGTGCCTGGGTGGCTCAGTAGGTTATGCATCTGCCTTTGGCTCAGGTCATGATCCTGGGGTCCTGGGATCGAGCCCCGCATCAGGCTCCTTGCTCATTGGGGAGCCTGCTTCTCCCACTCCCTCTCCCTGCTGCTCCTTCTGCTTCTGCTC
Organism: Phoca vitulina; assembly: GCF_004348235.1. Lineage (NCBI taxonomy): Eukaryota > Metazoa > Chordata > Mammalia > Carnivora > Phocidae > Phoca > Phoca vitulina. The sequence continues at coordinate 1,503,911 of NW_022589714.1, forward strand.
TCTCGCTCTCTCTCTCTGTCAGATAGATAAATTCTTTTACAAATAAATAAATAAAACAGATCATTCTGGTTGGAAATAAGACTTTAGAGGGTAAGGATAGAAGCAGGAAGTCCAATTAAGAAACTATTAAATAATCTAGGCAAGGGATGATGGTGGCTCAGATCAGAGGTGGTAGTGACCCCTGGTCTTAGGACAGCACCTGGCAAAGAGGCAAAATCGATCTGCAATGCCACCGGAGAACATTAGCATACAAGATTTACCATACCCATGACCAGTATTCTTCCCCTAGAGACCCTTCCAGCCCAAATGTAGCTCTCTGTTGTGCCTCTCTTGTGTCAATGTAATGTCTGGGGTCCTTTGTTCCAAGCCCCTACGTGCCCGGCTTTCTAGACTTCACCAGAGGACACCAGGGGTCCTTATTTTCCATCACTTTGCCACTGCTTATCCCTGCCCCAGCCTGCCAAGCTGCACAGTTTATTTCAGACTACTCTTCCACCTTCTGACTCCCTAACTTTCTTTCCTTGCCACAGTATTGCTCACAGTTTCCTGTTGACTCACCTTTCGCTTTCTCTTCACTTTCCCAGGTCTGGGTTAAGCAGGAACTGCATCTTAATCACACTGTGCTTCTCTCCAAGGACCTTCCTGGAGCTGGACCTTATATGCTGTGTCTGGGCTCAGCGATCAGTCTTAGTCAGGGGACGCTTTCCTGGACCTGCTGCTCCCGCTGCAGTTGAGGGTCAGTATGCCAGCATTCATTAATTCTTTGTCTACTTCCTCCCCCATATGTTCCTTTGTCTGCTCTCTTTCTCCTCTCTTGTCTGAAAATGGTCCTGAATTCCTTTTTTCTCCCTACTTTTCCCTTGCAACCTCTGACAGTTTCTGCTTATTCATGTCTCCAGCCTCAAAAATGTATTTGTTAACCTTCATCCTGACCTTTCCTGATGAGGCCTTGACTTGCCTATTCATCTGCAAGCAATTGCCAAGGAGACTAGATAAGTTAGTGTCTGTGTCAAGCTCTTCTGAATGCCTCTTATCGACACCGCGAGTCCTGAAAAATGAGGCAGCACAGAATGCTGCTTCTCTCTACCGAATGGCAGGTGCCCAGTGAATCCGTACTATTGTCCCTGTATTCCTGGAAGAGGATTAAGGACAATTCAATAATATTTCACCTAGAACTCTACAATAAGAAATGTCACCTTTCCAGAAAAAAACAGCTACAAACCGGGAAGAACATAAAGAGGTCTCGGAGCAGTCAAAACAGTTCACAAACTCCAGGCACTAAATTTAAGGCACTCGACCCATAAGAAATTCACCTGGGATTTTAGCATCACCCGTTTATGCTTATTTTCCATGTAATTCTGAAAGGTAGGGATCAGATTGCTAATTTTATAGTTAATGAGAAATAGCAAATTTGAAGATGGGGCAGAGACTACTTGAGGCAAAGATGACTTCAGAAAATTTATAACAGTGAAAAGAAATACTACACAGTCCAGAAGGAAAAAAAAAAAAAAACTATGAAAGTTAGAATTCAAACAGCACTGAAGTGTGGAATTTACAGGTACAGACGGCTCTGTCATAGCAAAATAAGGCTCAGACTTGAGGTATGATGTTTTGGCAACATGGACCTAAGAGAAACAGAAGAAAAATATGGGGATGCTGCAGTAGCGGGACAACTGCAGCAGGGCTGAGATTTTACTTGAGGGGCTTTGATGGTTGGGAAAAGATTCTGTGACTCACAAACTATCTGCTCTGAGGCCATGTACCTAGATCCACCTTCCCTGCTCTGCATTCTGGCCCCATTGATTTTCACACCTGACCTCAGACTCCAGAGGTTAGAGGGAAAGTATAAGTTCCGTCACCCCGGGTGGTGAACACAGGGTGTCACAGACCCCTTTAGGCCAGTCGGGGATCTGCATACCGGTGCCGAACACCCCACAGCCCACTGTGACTTCCTGCACCAGCTTCTACCCCTGTCCCTTCCAACTCAGCCAGAATTGGTTGGGAATCTACTACAAGCCATCATTGTCACGGGAACTTTCAGGAAGGTAATAGCACTGGATCCTCTCTGGAACCTGTGGGGGAGATACTGTCATCCCTATTTTACTGAGGTTCACTAGCAGAGATTAGGCTGAAACAGTTGTACTGACTCAGAGCCTGTGGTCATTACGCCATACCATACTACCCCAGTGGACAGACATAATCTGCCTCCTAGCCATACCCCTAAATCACTTGATTGTTCCAATTCAGAATACATTTTCTTTGTCCTTTTTAAAGAGTAATGGTATGTATTTTTGAAGATTCCTGATATTCTGTTGGTTATAAAAATGATCCAAATCCAAAATCCATAATATAGGTGCCCAAGATTAGGTTTCCATTATTTAGGAGAGGTTCCCCAGTACTGCTGAGCTGCAATTTACTTACCTTTAAGTTATTTATATTTAGCAAAGCCTATATTAAGCAAACTCACATTTTTGGTGAGGAATTATTTTCAGATGATTCCCAAAGGACACAGCCTAGATGAGAACAAGGGGTATAGGGTATGGCTTACCCCCCCTTGACTGCTTAATGATGCTGTATTTATTCACTGGAGTACTGGCTTTGTTTGTATGCTAATAATGATCAAAATCAGTAAAATACTCAGAGAAAACATTCACACTGCCGCCATTGCTGTAACTACCAATTTCACACCTGTATTCAAGGAGTTTTCTCAAAGGCACTTTAATGAGATCAGTTGCTTAAGTTGATGTAAGCACTAAAAAGCAGTGAGGAAGAGATCTAGGTGTGCCCACACTTTACTAGATTCCTATGGGTATACCACATATCCAGATTTGAGCATTTCTCATAATCCAGCCTAGAAATCACATCCTTGCTGATCACCCAGTTGGTCCAGTTCTACATTCCCCCCCCCCCAGCACTCTTTTTATCTTCTACTGTAATGGATAATGCCTCAGCCTCCTGCAAAGTTTACTCTGGTTAAAGTAGCAATTCTTCATATGCTTGTAGAGCAGCTGTTTTCTCCACAATCGGCCCTTACATCGTATCCTGAAAAATATCCTTACCAAGTTTTAAGAGAGAGCAAAAGTGTGGCCAGTGGTTTCTCCTTCTCGATGTGTACATCATAAATCATGTCTCTTTGGGTTACCAGTACACATGAGGGAAGCCGTATCTCTCTCAGTATGGAAAACTTCCCCAGAGTCTGGAGTAGAAGAGTGGCCAACACTAAGGGGCGCTGCATAATGCAGATGGTGTTTTCGGCTCTTTGTAAAGCACAGTGACAAGTCATGCATTGTAAGCCACCCCATAAACTCCAAGGAAACGTTTCCTCATCCAACCAAAAATGCCCACGAATGTTAACTGAAGCCCTTATTTGAGCATAGTAAGCATGAAAATGGCAGAGAAAAGACAGAATAATGAAATATAGCAGGATCTTTTATCTTCATAAATATACATTCATTCATTCAACTAATATTTATTAAGTAATTACTGGGCTCAAACCAGGCTGTTAGGAATTGGGCCGGGCACTGGGCAAAAGAGGAAACACAGATGGATCAGTCATTGTGTAGTAATCATGGTCTGGTCAGGAGCACCGAAACCACACTTGGATATTTCAACAGGCTATTTAGTATAGGGTATTGGTGACGCAAGTGTTGGGAGGAGTGGAAAAAGCCTTTTCGAGGGAAGACTGAGGTAACATAGAGTTAATAACCAGAGGAAGCAGTGCGTCCGTCCTTGAGCCTTGAGCCGGAGAAACACAGGGGAAAACCGAGAAGCTAGAAGAGGCGCTCCTTAGATCTGCGCTCCAGTGTGTGAGTAGGGAGCACCACTCGGTGGCTGCTCAGGAAAGCGGAGGGGAGGCTCGGGGACCGGAGCTGAGGTGCCTGAGGACAAGGCCCTGCACAGCAGCTGCTGCTGCCTCCGAGGGACAGTGTGAGGTGGGCTGTGGAATTTTGAAAAGAAGCTGGAGGCTGGAAGCAACTGCTGCTGATGAGGTGATGTGCCATCCCTGAGACATTATTTTCAGAAACATCAAGCAAACAGGAAGGAGCACATCCCTTCTCAGTCACTGCCCTCCCGTCTCTCCTCCTGGTGGCACTAATGGCAGAAGCTAACAGCGAGCAGCCGGCAAAGCAGACGTGTGGTTTGCTGAGCCCCAGCCCCAGCCCCGGCATCGCGGAGCAGAGTGAGGAGGGAGAGCTGGGAGCTAAGCCTCCAGAGCTTAGTAATAGGCACCCATGGCTTCTGCTGTCAAATCGAGTAGAAAAGATAAAACATGTGTAAATATAGCTAAAATTAATAAGTAGCCTCACATTTGTATAGAAAATGGTGTAAGTGTTCTGTAGAGGACGTACTTATTTCCAAGTGGGTAGACCAGGATAAGCTTTAGGGAAGGGCTGGAATTTCACATCAATCTTGAAACAGAATAAAGTTTAGATAAAATAAGAGAGGATAAAGGAGACTTCAGGCAGAAGATACAGAGTGAGCAAAGACAGGATGACTGGAAATCACAGAGGATGATAGATTGGGAAGTTGGTTGGGAAAATATTGTTGAGGGCTTTGGAATTTCAGATTAAAGAATGTTCTGGATTTTTGTGGATTTTTAAACACTTTGAATACTTGACTCTGCCGGATTGTTTGACTTCCAGGTGACAATATTCAAATTTAGTGCAGGAAGTCAGGGCATCTCTTTTTCAGGGTGACAAAAGTCCTCAAGATAAAGTAACTCAAAGGGAGCCTGGGTGGCTCAGTCGGTTAAGTGTTTGCCTTTGGCTCAGGTCTTGATCTCAGGGTCCTGGGATCAAGCCCCACGTCAGCTCCCTGCTCAGTGGGGAGCCTGCTTCTCCCTCTCCCACTCCCTCTCCCTCTCCCTCTGCTCCTCCCTACTGCTCGTGCTCGCGCTCTACCTCTCAAATAAATAATTTTTTTTTAAAAAAAAAGGATAAAGCTGCTCATAAGGTCCCTCAAAAATCAAATTTGTGACTTTGTAATACTCTGTACTACTCTACTGTGCCAAGCACTCCAGGAGTAGCCAGCAAATTGAAGAAGTGCTAGACATTTCACTAAACTCAGTATGGTGTTTAGACTATTTGGAGTTCAATTTTGGCATGGTCTTTAGGTGGAGACACTTTCCATTTAAATCTCTGCCCAGCTGCTGCATGCACAATGGCTCAAATGACACACCAGCTGCATAACAGTCATCTGTCATTCCTAAACATGGACAAGAATACCATCAGTTCTGTGAATAAATATATTTATTTCCTAGTTACAAAAGTTAACACAGTGAAGAGTAACTTCATACAATGTGCCATTAACTACAAATTTGGGGTGGTGGGGGGAATGACAGAATTGACTTGGGAGTTGGGGTTATTCATTCGAATCCACGGTATTACTCCGTGGTGTGCAGGTAAAGTGGCTCAGGAGGTGAGGAGGAGAGCCCTGATTTTTTGTAGTGTTTGCTGATTTCTGTGGTGTAAATTCTCCCACCATGGGCAATTTCAAGCTATCAACCTGGTGTTGCTAACCTCAGAATTGAGAAAAGATGTGTAAAATCGACTTTCCCAGGCCAGTATGAGCTAGCTCTAGCACTTGCAGGTGGGTGTTAGGTGGAAGAGGGAATGACAAGATGCAGCCAAATGCAAGAGGCCTAGAAATAAGGATTATAATTTAAGCTCAAGGAAAGGAGAGACACAGATGCAGGAAGCAACAGGATTTCCAGAAGTATTGAAAGCCCTTGGAAAAGTAATCATAGGAAAGAAGTGACCAAAGATGATCAGCCACAGTCATCTGTCTACCTGGTGGTCTAGTTTGGTAAATTACATGACCCACTTTATTAGGGATGGGCATTTTACCATCCCATAGTCCAGCCTAATATTTTCTATAAAGAACTTGGGAAAATAACTGAATCAGTTAAAACATCTGAGGCTAAGTAAAACATGTGAATTTTATATGAGAAATGAGGTATATGCATAGCTTCCATTTTTTTTCTGGAGATCAAATGTTTTCACCATGACTTTGAGAGACGACCCATTTCTTTGTACTGAATAGGTTAATAGTACAAATAAATTTGATCTATAGTATTTCTTTTTTTTTTTTTTTTTTTTTTTTTTTTTTTAAAGATTTTTTATTTATTTATTTGAGAGAGAGAGAATGAGAGAGAGCAAGCACATGAGAGGGGGAGGGTCAGAGGGAGAAGCAGACTCCCTGCCGAGCAGGGAGCCCGATGCGGGACTCGATCCAGGGACTCCAGGATCATGACCTGAGCCGAAGGCAGTCGCTTAACCAACTGAGCCACCCAGGCGCCCCTATAGTATTTCTAATGCATGGTGTGACAGTCCTGTGTAGTCCACTGCTAATGGCCTTGTTCACAAGCCTGAGTCTGGTAAAATATTTAATTCAGCCATAAAAATGACTACATTAAAAATTGAATTAATAATGATTAAAATTAAGTATTAACCATTCAATTAAATTTAAAAATAAATCCAGGGACTTCTAATTCTCCTTATGGAGAAAAACAAACAGAGTTAATAAGCTTGACAAATATTTAATAAATATTTAACTTCACATTCACATCCTATATGGAGAAGAAAAAAAGTAAAATTTGATATCATAGGTTATAACACTGTCTTGTGGCTGAGCTTTTACGATACCCTTGAGTTGAACTAGACTGCTGATGGAGAATAAGCTTGTGTTTTCAGTCAAAAGAAGGCATATAAATCAGAGCCAGGAGTCAGTGCATATTTTCAAGATGCCAATGAAGTCTAATCACTTAACACAGTTTCTCATTGAAAGCAAAGGATTTGAGTGCTTGCCGGCAAATTATGAAACTATGTGCCACACTCTACTTAAACACAAACGTGTGAGCACACACAGAAAGAAGTAGCAGCTGAAGCTGTGGATGCAAAGGTAGGGGCTTGTAATCCGTCACTGCCTTGCAAACAATGCAGCGGCCAGCCTCGCTGGAGGATCGCCTTATGCTTATTCTGCCACCTTGTGTGATGCACACATATTACAAGACAAAACATCTTCAAACATTGGTTCTATTAGTTCCTAACATACTGTTTTTCTTCCTTTAGAAAAATGGTCATATTTCCAGGGTTATCTCCACCAAGTCATTTGTGCAGTTGAAGAACAGTGGTTTGATTTCTGAGATATTTTTATCTTGGGAATATTAGCTAGTGAAGCAAGGGCACAGAGGCTGGCCCACATAAAAACACACACACAAAGGACAGACTCCTAAAGATATGGGCATGCTCTCTCTGGGCTCAGACGACCCTGGGTCCAGGCCACCCTCAGGTGGAGACGACATGGAACAGAGGGGACCATGAAGCTAATTTCAAGTCTCCAGGGAAGTAATCAGCGGGTAACCATCCTTGGCATTGTCCTACTTACCCCATCCACCATAGTGCAAGCATTGAGGTCAGCTCCACCCCTGCTTCACTGCGTTTGCATCTATGCTTAGTAACAGCAGCAGGGATTTGGAACAAAACATTCCAAATGACTTCCCTGACCCCTCTGATTGAACATAGGAGGATGGATCTAACAGCCAAATACTGAGCCGCATTTGGAAGTTAGAAGACGCCACAGGCTGTGGAGCCCGCTGAGCGGGAGCATGGTTAAATTTCCCAGACCACCGGCTCGGGGTAAATCTTTAGTGATAGCAGGCCACCTATCTTCAGGCTGGACATGCAACCTGTCATTCTGGTCTCTTTGGGGAAGAGCAGTGAACCATATATACTCTGGCTCTGAAGTAAATGTCAAATTCGATTCCTGGCACTACTGAATTCCTGCTACACTACCTTAAATACAACCATACAGGAGTAATGGTTATTTAAATCATAAAACTGGCAAAATATTACCATTTTTAACAACATTGCTTTCCTTTTTAAGTGTTGTATTTGCTGTTACAATTACTCTTTTTGATTCTTATAACCATACCTGCAATCTCATCAGTTGTAAAGGACAGTTCGCAATGAACCTGATTAGATGTGTTGTGAATATGAGCAGAAAGCACTTCTCCAGAGGAGGCTGTGCACTGGGAAGAGCAAGCCCCGGCTCTGGGCTCTGGCACATGTCAGATTTGGGTTTGAATCCTACCTCCGCTCTTCCCAACAAATCTGAGTTCAGTGTAAAAGAGAGATAATAATACCTATGTTGGTAGAGTTTCTGTGTATTAGCAATAATATATACAAAATGCCCAGTGCATAAGAGGCACATAGTGTATGGCTACTCCTAATAGCATAAATAACATTCAATCAAATGTGGTCAGAAGAGGAATTGCAAAGAGGGAGAGAGAGAGGGAGACCTGAAATGTACTATGCCTAAGATTAAATGATGCTGATATGCTCAAATCTTATACTTTGAGATGGCTGAGAAAAAACAGGTTTTTTTCTTTTAATCTTGTTATCGTTTATTGACAAGGATTTAACAGGATGTTATGTTATGCTGTGTTATTTTATATTATGTTGTGTTATACAGTGCAATGAAGTTCAGTTTATGGAATTCCTACTCAAAGTTTAATGGTATCATAACTGAAAGCATCATGGTAATTTACTGGATACTTATATGATCCGATTGCCAGGGTTGTCTGTGGCAGATCTGGAGTCACATTATTTGAGAGAGGATGAGGCTAATGCCCAACCTGACAAATTCCATCTTTCAGAATAATTCCACCAAACATGTTAAGAAAATGATGTAGAAGAGATTTTATTAAGAAAAAGCAGCAATGAGCCCTCAACCTTATTTGCACATGGAAAGAGTGTGATAGTGTCAGCTCGTGATGAGCATTATCTTCTTCATCCAGTTCAGATATCAGACACTACCTGACCCCGGGTCCCCAAGACCCCCAGGACCAGGTATTGCCCTCTCCCTTAGGATCAGGTCACCCACTTAGCTCTCAGCCCTGGTCCTGTGGCAGATTGGAGGAGGAGCCCTTTCTTAACCTCCTAAGGTGAGGACAGAACTTCCTAAGCATTCACGTTGCACCAGCAGTCACTCCTCCCCACCACCAGCAAAATTCCTCACACTCTCTCCTATCGTGAGCCCCTTGAGAAAAAGTATTTTCCCCTGAGGACATTTCCCTTTTGTTCTTAATAACAATATCCCAAATGAAAATGCCCTTCTCCAGCATTATAAGAGTGTACAAGTGAAATGCAGGGGTGAGGTGAGCGTTGCTTACACCATCCTGTCCTTTGGGAGCTTCTCCCTCAAGGACAAGAACCAGGATTTTATAGCTGTAACCTCACCTCAGTGCAGGGCCACATGCACAGTGCAGGACTGCTCGTGATTGTTGCTTGAGTGGCCAAATGAATGAAAGAACTTCTATGTTAGGCACAAAGATTGTAATCACTCTCAAGGGTTAAACTTTTCTGTTCAGGAGAGTGTTCTTATTTTGCTTACTCTTCCAGAGTGACATCTAGCAATCTTTTAAACAGTTTCTGCCACCTGCTTCTATATTTGTTATCACCCATTTCTTTTCTGTCAGAAATCTCTGTGTTATATTTAACTGAGATCCGAAAAGAAATTTTAACATCTCCTGATCAGCATCTTTTAATTAGCATATTGAGCTTCCCTGAATGCCAAAGAAAATTGCAGTATTCATCGAAGCTACTAATACTGACAGAATTGGAAAACACTAGAATATTAAAACAACTGGCGCAAATCAAAAATCAATTTCCAGAGAACCTTTACAAGATAGGAAAACAAGAAATAATGACCAGGAAAAATTATTTCTGTTCGCTTGAGAGAAATGTCTGAATCTTTATGCAAAATGATTAATTTTTTAGAAACCCATGAGGTTTTAATAATGCATATCTACTAATTTGGTAAAGCATGCAATGACATGTGAAATGCTTAGGACATTGCCTGATACATAGCAAGTAAGAAAACATGTTATTATTTAAAAAAATTTAGCTTACAAATATTTAAGGAGATGACAAAGACTAAAAAAAGCATTAACAGGATTAGGGGCTATATCTATTTAAAAAAATTAAAGAATCTCAATTCGTTTTGCCTTTAAAAGTGTAATTTAATTGTGTTACCATGAGGAGACACCTAACCTGATTCTCATCTGGATAGAAAAATGGAATCAGAAAAAAAAAAAAGGGCTGACATTTTAAGGATTTGTACAAATTCAGGAGAAGAACGTCATCAATATACAGATGAATGAACACTAAAAGAGGCTACCTAGATTGGAATATCTGTTCCTAAACATGTTTAAAGATGGTCTTAGTCAGATAACCTGAAAGCTTCTCTTTGTAACCTTATTTGTGGATGACACAGAACTGATTACTATGAGGGACTCTTCCTAATTCTCCATGAAGTTCAAGAAATGTTGTGATTAGTATGCAATGAAGCAAAAAGACCCCAGAAAGAATCCTAATTTGTCTCCCTTGTCTAGACTAGAAAAAAAATCATATAATCTGAGCATCAAAAAAATGTGCACACCCAGAGGCAATAGAGATTCAAAGGAATTCAGCAAAAGCCTGGACAGCCCTAAACGCCCTTACTTGTTCTGTTTGGCTTCTAGGAGCATCCGTCTTTGCTGCACCATTTCTGCATTCTTCTTGTCTATCTCACTCTTGTAAGCAAGAAAACAGATCAAAGTACAGAAAAGTTCTTTTCAGGTGTTTGAGAGAGCAAGAGTCTGTGTACTTCAAATGATGCCTGCCACAGGAATAAAGCATGCCAAAGCACTGTCTTGTACATGATGGAGTTTCCAAGTCTGAGAATGATAACCCCCCAGATTAAGACTAAGCCAGCCAGAAAGCTGAGAAGATGGACTCTGAGAAGCACTTATTATTGAAGAAGAATAGATTTTTCAGACTTACAATCAAGACCAGTGGATTGAGACTTGGGACTTGTCAAGTTTGACAATATCCCTTTAGGTTATATTGGAACAAAAGTTCTGTACATGTCTTATGTGATGCTAGAGTAGTGGTTCTCAAAGTACAGACTGGGACCAACAGCTTCAGAATCACCCAGCAATTTTTTAGAAATACAAATTCTCAGGCAACGTGCTGATCTGCCAGACCAGAAACTTGGGGAGTAGAGCCTGACAATGTTGTTTTAATAAGCCCTCTAGGTGAGTCTAATGCCTGCTGAAGTTTGAGGACCTCTGTTCTAGGGAAATGGCACTCGAGTGTTTCCAGAACTATGCTGGTAGTCATTCTTAGCCAGAAGAATCATTGGACAATAATTTACCCATTCTAGTTTATTATAAAGAATATTGTAGTTCAGAAATTAGGTGTCATGAAGAACCAAAGGATGAAAGTGAAATGGTTGATTGGCTGAAATGGATGAAGGGTTCTCTATGACTTTAAATATTTAAGATGATACAAAAAAGTCTCAAGAGCTGTGGCATGATTTACAATTAATATATGACGCTTTTATTATGAAATATGAGCTTCCATATGTTAGAGCTGATTTGCAAGTAGGTGACATTGTTGTTAGGTAAATCCTGAAATTAAACAAATGGCCTACTAAAATCTGTAACTGTTTTGGGAAAAGATAAGACTACATGATCTATGATCTACATCTTCACTGTATGATCATATCATTTTAGCAATTGATGCAAAACTTCATTAGCTAAGTATGACACAACTAACATTTGTTATGTTGTATAGTGCCATTGAGTGTGGTTGATGTTACTATCACTGCCCCATTCATTAAAAAGCTATATGTGTTTGTTAAATCAAATACTGACACTAAAAACCAAAGATATGTGTATAGAAACACAGAGAGAAAAGTAGAACATATTCTCTGACCACAACACACTAAAAGTAATGATATTTTTAAATTAAAACTCCATTCACTGGGGAAAAAAAAAATAGAATTATCTTACAAACAACTGGGTCAAGGAGGAACTCAATCTATATAAATAAAGCTAATTTTCCGTGTGTTTATTATAGAATTTGAAGGTTATACGTGGCATGGTCTTGAGTGAAATATACACTATAAGGTATATGTAAAATTTGCTAAGGGGGGTGTGGTTTACTAGGCAGCACATTATTGAAATAAATTATTTCCGCCAAAGGAGCTGAAACTGAAGAACAATAAAAAGACTGATGAGATGTTCTTTGTGTACTTTGAGGTCCTGGTCAGAGAAAACCAGCAGCCATTTAAACATAAACTTCAAAACTGCATTTACAATATGGAAGAGAGACTGAATTATAGATGTTGACTGGCCAGGAGGTAACTGCTCAGTGGGGCACCCTGCAAGGAGTGATCCATGGTCAGAAGCAAAGTTCTGTGTTTCTCCTGAGCCACTTAAGTGTTTCCTGTTGTCAGACCTCCAAACTCAGGGCCACTTGTTTAACTGAACTACATCTTGCTTTCATTCTTTGGAATCATTTGAGACAGCAACTTCAGAATACCAAGAATAGCAACCAATCTGTGTTTCCTTTCCTCCTATTTCCTACCTAAGGTAGTGCCAAGGACAGTCTCAGTGTAGTCCATCTTGCTTGCACCCCCCTGTCAATGGTGGGGCTTTCAATGATCTGAACATTTTGGACTCTGCAGCTGTTAAGACTGGCTTGGCATAAGCATGGATGCAGGTTTTTGTCTGTAGCCTGCAATTACCACAGGGAAGGAAATGATCAGGCTTTCTGGTCATTCCAGCAAGGAGTAGAATAAGACAGGTGTGTTCTGACCTCTATAGAGGAAGGAAAACTTTCCCTCTACCCTCTTGGGGTCCCTGGCTGTACCTAAAAATTAAAGTGACAAGACAGATTAACATGAAAAAAACACACAAATGTATTTAATATAGCTTTTCAGTGACATGGGAGCCATCATAAGGAAATGAAGACTTGAAAAAACAGTTAAGTCTGAGCCTTTTAAAACTAGCCTTGATGAAGAATGGCAAGTGTTGGGAAAACACACTAGGACAAAGGGTATGAGCTAAGGTTATTAAACTGGGGGAAATTAGCAAGGACTGTTGGTTTTGATTCCTCCCAGGACCTCCAGTCTCCTGAGATAAAGATGCTCTTTTCTTCCTTGTATAGGGAGGGCACCTCTCACCAGAGGGTCTTGGGATCGGCTTCAGGAGAGAAGGAGGAGGTCAAGGAATCCTTCTTGCTTGGCTGTTTCCCAAATTCCTTCTGCTGAAAATATCCAAGATTCTGTATTTTGGGGTGGCATATCCTGATTCCCTTCACCCTTTTTATAACCTTCCTGGGACAAGTATTGAAGTCTATGCAGGTATAACCTTTTTAAAAATTTTAAACAGGGTACAAAGTGAGACGTTTTTCTCTAACATATTTATGGAGATATTTGTATCAAAGGAACAAGCAGGCAGAATTTCAAAACAAAAGAGCAGTTTAACTTAATTGTTCGGACTGCAGCCTCTGGAGCCAGACCCACTGGGTTCAAGTCCTGACTCTCATCGGCCTCTCTGCGCCTTATGCTTTTCTCATCTGTGAAGGGGTGAATAATATCTATAGCACAAAATTGTTACAGGATTAATTGTATTAATATTCACAAAATGCTTAAAGTGATGCTTGGGACATAGTAATTGATTTATCAATGTTTGTTAAATAAATTTAAAGTGGCTTTAAACAGACACTTTGAAGGTCGTAGCTAGCTTTCTCTCTCCTGAGTAGGTGAGGGGTCGAACTTTTACATGAGCCACAGTGACTTTAGCATAGCCCGCTTCTGACCAGCCATCTTAGCCCAATGAAATCTAGCAGTGAACATGAGAAAGAAAAGGGAATGAATGGCAGCCACAAATCTCAGGCCCTTTTAGGGGATGTTTCCTGAGATCTTCAATAGGCCAAACAGTAATACAATAAAATCTTATTTTGATACAAAAAAATGGTAATAAAACACACTAAATTTTATAGAATTTATAGATCTACTCACAGGTAATTTTATGGTCAAGTGTTCTTATTGTTTAAAAAGTAGAAAAGAAAGGGAAAAAATAATCAAATTCATTATTTAGGAAAAGAAATACAAGCCGCTTCAGAAAACAGAAAGATAAAATAATAATAAATTCAGAAATCAAAAAAAAGAAAAATAGTAGAGTTAATAAATTCAAGCATAGCTCTTAGAAAAAAGGCAGAAAGAGCACAATTAGAAAAAAGAAAATATAAAAAAACTAGGACAGAAAATATTTGAAAATTATAAAGTATACTGTGGATACTTTATATAGAAGCAAATAAATTAGGCAATCCCAACAAAATAGCCAGTTTTCTGGATGAAAAATATAAATTACCAAACCTGACTTAACAATGAAAAGAAAACCTGACAAGAGCAATACTGGGGAAATTATTGATAGGGTTATTAAAGAATATCCCCCATAAAAGCTTTCAGCCCATTAACCAGGGAATTATTTCAAACATTCAAGGAGCAAAGGGTTCCCATATTGAATATAAGCAGTTACTGTATTGAGAAAAGATAGGACAGTACTCACATCATTCAATGGATGATTGAATGATGGGATTCAGGGATATATATATCCCTGAATACCAAAATTTAATGACATTAACACAAAAATAAAAATCATAGACCAATTTCACTTAAGACTGTAGATGCAAAAATTACTGTAATTATAGTAGTTACTGTACAATAGTAGCAAAGAGAATCCAAGGAGTATTGAAAAAAAAATCCACCAATTCCAAGTAGTTATTATGCCAGGATTTTTAAAGAGGGTTCAGTCTTGAGGAACTTTTTATTATATCCTATTTGTAGGCTAAATAACAAAAACTAAATTGTTTAATAGATACTTAAAAGGCACTTAATACTCATTCCTGTTAATGACATTTTTTAAAAGGAATAAATGCCTACTTCCTTGACATTATTAACAAAATCTTTTCCAAATTAATTCCAACATTATACTTCACAGGGTATATTATAGAATTTCTCCCAAATGGGAGTTACTCAGAAATACCATTCTCTAAAATGTTAATATGAGCGGTTCTAAAAATAGGTGTGGGGGATGGGATATGAGGATTCCTTGTCCAAGTAAGTGTGGGAAATGCTGAGTTGAACAAAGTTTAAACGTATTTCTGACTATAGGACTCCTTGAAAACATTAAGATGGTACTGCCAATTACAAATCTCAATGGACTGTAACCTTTTTTTTTTTTTGCTCAAAGCATAGTCCCCTCAGAACAGTTTGGGAAATGTCGTCCTAGAAAAATTCCTTTTACATTCAGATAAATCAAGGATGCCTATTATCTCTATCACTACTTATATTGGCTTAGAAATTCTAACTAAAAGAGGGGTGATGCAAAAGCACACAAAACAGGTATGAATATTAAAGAAATGTGAAAAATATAGATTATGTAATATAATCATATTACATAATTATCTATAATTATATAATCTATAATTATTCTAATATGTGTATATTCCGAATAGCAATAAGACACATAAAGCTTTATGCGTGTTCTGGATGAGAAAAATAGGATATATGAAAAAATATAAAAGTTTATAAAAAGAGAAAATATTTTAGTAAATGGACAGACCTACAATATTCCCAATTGAGAAGGCTGAATATTACAATCAAAATCCCATTTGCATTAGCAGGAATTTAAATGGATGACTTTAAGGTTCATCTGAAAAACAAAAAGCAAGATGAGGATTTCTCATACATTGACAGTATGATTTAAATTAGTAAATTCTTTTGGGAAGCAACATGAAAAAGCAAGTCAAGAATCCTTAAATAAATCAACCCAGAAAGTCCACTTTGGAGTTGTAGCCAAAGAAAATAATATAAAATCTGGAAGTGTTATACATGCAAAGATGATCCACATTTCACTATTTATGACAAAAGCTGGAAAGAGCCTAAGTGATAATAACTATCATTTCCAGATCACACATTTACTAAATACATGGCAGATTTTACAGATAGAAAAACTGAGGCTCATAAAGGAGACATAACTTGCTTCTGTTCACAGAGCAAAAACGTAACTGAGTCTGTCCCGAAGCCCAATTTCTGGGCCAAGCCCATGTTCACTTCACCATCCCATGCTGCTGCTACAGATATAAAAACAAGGGACTACCTCTCATCTATTCTTCAAAGTATCATAGCCTTTCACAATTAAAATATGAAGATTGTGTAGTAAAATGGACAGTGTTTATACTATTGTAAAAGGTAAAGAAGCTATAAGCATACAGGTACACTGCAACAAAGAAATTCTAAACCACATGCCCAGAAGAAAAGACTGGAAGAAAACAGAGTTCTTGCTAGAATACAATATTACTTACTACTTACTATACTTACTACAATATGGATTCACTTGCTTCCAATTTGTTGATAATGTAGTTATATTAATTTTGTCATAAAAAGGATAAGCTCAAAAATTGAAAAAAGAGCCAGAGAATTTAACATACAGGAGTAAATTCTGTAAGAGAGGAAGAGCGCTGTGTCTAATACAAAGTTTGTCTCTTTCATGGCACCTTCTATGTACTTGCACATACTATGAACTAAATAAATATGTTGTGATTAGATTGAAGCATATCCACATATTACACTTAGCTTTTTGCAAGAAACTGAATACTCACCAAATGGTATTGGACAAGAAATAAAAAACCTTATCTGATTGAAATTACAAGGGAGATAGGAAAAATACGGTATACACTTTGAAATTTGGCTTCAGCATCATAATCTATTGATTTTATAATGTCCAGAGCAACTAAATGCAAAAAACACATAATGCACTATGCAGTATACTGTCTGAAGTTACTGTGGTCATCGCCTAAATTTCAGAGAAGAGGTAAGGGACATAGAGACACTATCAAAGAAAATTGATTTTTTATAGCTAATAACCTGTGCTTGGTGGCAGAGCACAGTATCAAAATCACCATTCTGTGTTGAGATAATTTCACCAGCCTTCCCTGCTATTCCTGCGACACTCCCACAGCTCTCCATCTGCCACCAGCCTCCTCCTGCTCCTAGATGTTCTGATGACCACACAAGTAGGGTTCAAAACGTGACCCAGTAATTTGTATTGCATCTTTGATCCTCAGTGCCTTTTCCACTGTGATACAGAGATTAAAGCCCCAGGAAGGGAAAAGTGGTGACATATCTTTCAGGGAAATTGAATTTTTCCTACTAGAGGTGAGAACACTTAAGAGGACACTTTATCCCCAATACAACATTTCTCCTACTTTAGGAAAACAGTTTGGACTGGAACAGAAGAAACATACTGTGGATTCAACTCCCAGCTCTCTTCTCTAGCCAAATTACCTATTACCATACAAATATTCCTCTCTGGTTTAGATGCAGTAAGCCCAGCACCATTAAACTCTAGAGAATGGTCTTAACATCTGGATTAAACTTACATAAAATACAGAGGAACACTTGAACCATAGGCAGCTGCTAGCAGCCCCCTTGAATATGAGCATCCCCCAATATCCACAATAAAGAGAGGGCACTAGAAGAGCTAAATGAAATGGCCCATGGGACATTCTTGGCTTCTCTATACTTTAGTTAATCTTCCACTCATTACCATTCACTGAGCAGCACTGGCCAGGCTGAGATTAAAGAGATCTAGAGTAATGGGAGAGATAGTCCCCCATTAGAGACAGAAAGACATGTATAGAGTATCGTATATACAGAGCAAGGTACCCCAAAGTCCTCACTTAGAAAAGCCAAGACATTCCAACTGTGTATAGTAAAATGGGTGGTACTCCATTAAGTCTTTGTATTTTGTCTTTGAAAACAAAATGATTCAACAATTTCAACAACTAACCAACTTTATGACTGACTCTGGATCAGGCAGTGGGTAAATAAAAATAATGGTTTACTTTATTATTTATTTACTTTATTTAAAACTTTATGGTTTTCAGAATTTGGTTAACAAAAAAAAAAAAAAAATGAAGTGGAGGTTAGACCCAGAGTCAAGGGAGAAATAAATAGAAACAATGGATTGGAGAGAAGCCAAGAAGATTGAGTATATTTTTTTGAAGACGCAGGATCATTATGAAGACATTCTCCCATGATTGTCAACAGAAGTATCCTGATAAAAGGAGAAATAAATAATCAAATTTATTAAAGTACCTATTATAGATTTCTGTACTTACTAATATTTCTCAAGATACACCAGTAGATAATCATTACTTTTAAACTTTCTATTCAAATAGTATTTGCATCCTCCTTCTTTCTCTCCTTCCTTCCTCTTCTGATCAATGTGTCTTCCCTCAATTCACTCTCTCTTTCCCTAGACCAACACTACCACTCCCTGAGGCTGACGTCACTCAAGTGTTGACCTGTTAGGCAGCTCCCATCGAGCATAAATTATAAGTAATAAATAGATTTAGTCCTCCCAGAAGGTATTGACATCCCAAGTTTCCACCAACTCATTATTGACCTCAAGGACAGTAGTCTTTTTTTTGTTTGTTTTTTAAGATTTATTTATTTTTTTGAGAGAGAGAGAGAGAGACAGCGAGAGAGGGAACATAAGCAGGGGGAGTGGGAGAGGGAGAGGCAGTCTTCCCGCCGAGCAGGCAGCCCGATGCAGGGTTCGATCCCAGGACCCCGGGATCATGACCTGCGCGGAAGGCAGATGCTTAACGACTGAGCCACCCAGGCGCCCTGACAGTAGTCTTTAGAAGTAATGATCCCAGGGGCATCTGGGTGGCTCAGTTGGTTAAGCATCCAACTCTTGATTTCAGCTCAGGTCTTGATCTCAGGGTTGTGAGTTCAAGCCCTGTGTTGGGCTCCATGCTGGGTGTGGAGCCTACTTAAAAAAATAAAAAAGAAGAAGAAGTAACCATCCTAAAGCATATGAAATTCAGAGAACTCCCTGCCATTTAGCCATATTCTCTGAACATCAGCCTCCCTGGCCCCATACCCAAATCATGAGCTTTGTAAGTGATTTTGCAACTTTGTAAGTGGCTTAAGTGGGAAATCATGAACCAGTTGGCTTCTAGTAAAAATCTAGAACACCAAGATTAGTTCAGCGCAAAGTTGACATCTAAATCAGAATTCTCCCACCGTTCTGGATCTCTTCCACTGTGTTTCTTTAATTTCTTCATTAATGTTAACTTTGTTTCTAAACAAATGTAAAAGGTCCTACTCCCCACAAACTGTAAATTCAAATTCAGATAGAGGGTAAAGACCTCAGAGATTCCCAATTTCCCTTGTTTTATTTTATTTTTTTTCCAAAACAAATGGCACTGGAAATTAAATTGACTTTTTTTATTTAAAATCCCAGTGCAGGGGCGCCTGGGTGGCTCAGTCGTTAAGCGTCTGCCTTCAGCTCAGGTCATGATCCCGGGGTCCTGGGATCGAGCCCCGCATCGGGCTCCCTGCTCAGCGGGAGGCCTGCTTCTCCCTTTCCCACTCCCTGTGCTTGTGTTCCCTCTCTCGCTGTGTCTCTCTCTGTCAAATAAAGAAATAAAATCTTTAAAAAAATAAAATAAAATAAAATAAAATCCCAGTGCATCTCAAACTGAAGAAAAGAAACTACTAGTACTCAGGTAACCCAGAAGGCACATTTGCAATCAACAGAAAAAGCAAATTACTATTGTTCGCCTTGTCAAGTCTGGTTTAATAGGATTTTCCAATACATAAATTAGAGATCATGAAGAGCAAAGGCAGCATGTGAAAGAGATGGATGTGCTTCAAGATCTGTAATCTGCGTAACTCTGCTCTAGAACATTAAGACAATTTAAATAAACAGCACGAATGGGGTTAAAATTATTTATAATATAAATATAGAAAGAGATAGCTGTATAGATAGCATTCTGCCAGTGATCTATATTCTGGATTTAAAATTGTAATCCAGAAACACTTCTAAATGATCCTTAAAAATAAATGGTAACTTTCATGAGTATTTGTATAATAACAGTGAAGAGAATGAAATGTAAGATCTTTGGCAAACTGAGCAGGGATTGTCCCAGCAAAGAAAAATGGCTTCCCTGTGCCTCTTGAGGAGCTTTTGTGTGACTACATATGATTATATATGTGAAAGTAAAGGGAAATATGTAATGCTCTCTCTTGAACCTTGTAATGGGACCTGCTCAATTAGAGGATTCTGGGTAACTGATCCAAGGGCAGCAATAATGTCAGTACAAGAGATAAACAAAGGTGTCCTTAGTCTAGTTAAAATCTTCAAAACTCTGCAATCACACTGACGAGAAGATATAGCTTTATTCGTTTTCTCAAAAAGAAAACATGGATATTACTTTTTCGCCATTTGGGACAAAAAGGAAGTGGAATGTGTACATTTTCCATAAAGGGATTCCCCACATTTATCTTCTTCTCTTTCTCCTTTGGCCATGTTGAGAGCAGGGACTCAGTAGGAAGCATACACCTCCAAGTTTACATGAAGGACTAAGTCAGGCAAAGAAGATGCTTTTAATTAAGAACCAAATGGTACCTGTAATTACCTCCAATGTTATAAATGGGATGAATAGACTGCCTGTGGCTTAAACTGGAAATCATGAATCAGAAAGGTGGTTACCACAAAGTTGATATGAATTTCTGGAGCCATCTAGGGGGGAAAGAAGGAGAAGGGGAGGAAGGAACAAAACACCAGACTCATTTTTCTGAGCATCATTGTATGACAAGCATTCTGTTACATGCTTTACACATATTATGTGTTATGATGGCATGCCTCTAAAATGCAGTTCCAAAAAGATAGACCATTCAAGTTTTTAAAAATCAATCTAAATGGAAGAACATGGTTACATTAAACTATAAAAAGAAATATGGGTGGAAAAGGCATTTCTTTTTTTAAAGAATTGTTCAAGGTGATTATTTAATCTACTGATATGTATTTGATAGGCCCAGTATTTGGAAATACATTATTATTATTACTTTTAAGTATGAAAATTTTGCTATTGCAGTTTGGATTTCTGGGAAAGCATAAGCCTCTCAGTTTGAACCTCTACAGAGGCCATGTGAATTACGGATCATTGTTACCACAGTGTGTGCTTTTCACCTTAACTGACAAAAAGGTAGGTATAGAAGAAAAACTGCCTATATAAATATTGCCCACCTATATTTTAAAACTGATAAATATCTACAAAAATAGTGGTTCTCAAACATTAGATTTATAGGGGTCCGAGTGTGTGTTCATGTGTGTACATCAAGTTCTATTGCAGCAGATCTGGGGTGGGGCATTTTTGCAAACACACCACGTGATTCTGATGTAGATAGCTGGGCTCAGGCTTTAAAAACATGCACGTAGAGTTTGGTGGTTGACATGACAGGATGACACTGGCCATAATTATTCTTATAGTCTGAAGACTGCTTTCCTGCTCTGAAGTCAACTTAATCCGTGTTGGTTGAAATACTAATTGGCCCAGTGCAATGAAGGCTGACACAAAAGTCCCTGGGAAATAGCATCAAGGTTACCAAGTAAGCTGTAATGAAACCCAAGTCATAACAACCTAAAATTTGGCAACAGACCCTACCTATTCATCTCCACTTCAACCTTTTTCAAAAGAACAGCATCTATATAAACAGCTTTTATTAGAGCCTCCAACTGTGACAAATTAGTACTTAGCAATACACTTGGAATTCCATGCTCTCCAGGGCTGGTGAGAAGTGACCACTAGATCAAGGTCAGAAGCTTTCTGCTGCAGCAAGCCACACCTGGACTCACGGTGTATCCTGTGTTTCTTACTCCATCGCTTGGCTAAGATTAGCTGTTCCTTAATATCTTCATTGCTCTTGTTCTTTGTGTTCTGTTTTTGTGGCAGCTTAAAAAATCTCTCTCCTTACCCTGCTGATCCCTGTGGGCCAAGTAAAAACTTTCATGCTCTACCTTTGGCTTTCTATTGTCTAAAAATCTCCCAATTCCACTTCTAAAGACAGGAATAGAAACTTCAAGAGTGCATACTTCCTGGCAAGAACGTGTGCCACCATTTCAAGAGAGCCTCCTCCTGCCCTGCCAATTCCTTTCGACAGCGCCAGTCTTGCTCTTCACACTTGTGTCTGTGCACTCATGTTCAGTGAGCACGCCCTTCACGTCAGCACTAATGGAAAGCAGTCTTGTGCCCTGAGGAGATAATGGGCCAGCCCACCTGAAGAAATAAGCCTTCTAAATGCCTGAGGCAAATTGGTACCTGCCCAAGAAACCTCTCAGCAGGTAACACTGGGGCAGTCCCACCCAGTTAAATCAGACATGGTCCCTGCATTTCTACCCACATTTTTTTAACCATTCTTAAACTTCAGAGAAGTGGAATGCATTCCAGCTAAGCTTATCTGGAAACTCTTGACTTTCATCTTCATGGAAAGAAAAGGATTTTGAAAAGAAAATTTAAATGAAACTTCAAAACCTCATTAACCATCCCTCCAGGGGCAGGCTACTGGCAATGAATCACAAGACTACCCTGCCTAATGGGAAATGTAAGCTGACTCTGGACTTGAAATCTTAGAGCCAACCTGGGCTGTGCATCTCCTGCTTTAGGTGAGAGGTGCTGGAGCCGACGGTTTGTGAATGGGTTCCTCTGTGGTATCCAAAAGGCACCTTTAATGGGCGGGAGGAAAACTGGTTTTTATTACTCTGCCAACTCTTTCTCTAAGATTTATTTGTATTTATCAAGTGTTTCCATTTTATGTAAGTAAAATGCATTAATAAGAAACTAAAATCTTTCTTCACTTTACTTTCTGTACCACATGGATTTCTGCGACCTCTGACCTTCCAGTAAATTCCAGCAATGTTAAGGAAGGCCAAAGAGTCAAGAAAAGTAAGTCCTGATTAGGTTAAAAAATCATGCACAGTGATGCAGGGAAGAACAATAATATATTTCTATAAGACAGACTACAAAGAGCAAACTCCAGTGTGCTCTCTGGTAATGTTTCTCTCTTTTAAACTAGATTTAACAAACAGTCTTCATGGGCTTATTGGGAGAAAACACAGTGCTAATCCTCCCTTTCTTTCTACAATTACCAACACTGAGTTTCTGCAACCAGAGTTTTCTATCTCCAGTTTTCACCAGCTTGTCCTACAGACAGCCTATCTTTTCGCAGTCCAACTTCCCAGCTGTGCCCATGTCCACTTCATCGTCAAAGTTCAGCTTGACTTTCCAAACACTTGCTCCCTAACAGTTAATGACTTTGCTAGATTTTTACAGTCATGGCAGACACATGAATTTTGGACAAGTAAAATAACTAGAATAATAATTGTTACTATTTTTTAAAGATGTATTTATTTATTGAGAGAGTGCACACGTGAGTGGGGGGAGGGGCAGAGAGAGAGGGAGAATCCCAAGTATACTCTGCACTGAGCACATAGCCAGAGGTGGGACTTGATGTCATGACCCTGAGATCATGACCTGAGCCAAAACCAAGAGTCAGAGCTTAACCAACTGAACCACTCAGGCGCCCCTGTTACTACTTTTTGAACACTCTGAGTGTGCAAGCTATGGGCCAGACACTCATAACTACCTGGTAAAGTAACCACACATAAAAGTAGGTATTGCACTCATTTCTTAACTGATAAAACCACAGAGAGGTTCAGTGACTTGCCCAGCTTCTTATTGCCAGTAATCAAAAAATTGGAGATTCAAAATAATGTCTGTTTGGTAACAATGCCCATATTCTTAACCATTACACACAATCTCATGAATAGACAGAGGAGTCCCCCCTCTTCTCATTTGCAACAAATCTTTTCTTAGACTTGACATTACTAGCAAGGAAGAAAACATACACAGCATGGTATTTGACAAGTTTTTTGTTGTTGTTTTTAACCATGGCCATGATTACTGCGGCTACCGCTGCTGCTGCTAACACATCTCTTAATTACTCAAATGCTGTTCATGTTTTTGTTAATTTCATGTTTTATGAACAATAATATTCAGTAACACTCTTTTAGCACAATTAAATGTGCCTATGCAAGCACTCAACAAATATCAGTTTTAGAGATTCTTAAGAATAATGACTGATAGCATTTCTTATTAGTGCTCCATTGATATAAAATTGGCAAATATTCATAGAAAGCATCCATTATAGATGTCTACATTTGATTTTGACATTTTTACTGTATTCATTTTGTTGCTATTGTGTGTTTTGAAAGTTGATTCTCACCCCCACATCACCCCCACTCTAGTACCTAAACAGTGTTTTGCCCATAGTGGAAGTTCAGCAAATATTTGATTTGACTTGAACAATTAGAGATGCATTCATTCTCTAAAATGTATAGCAGAGTGGGGCGCCTGGGTGGCTCAGTCGTTAAGCGTCTGCCTTCGGCTCAGGTCATGATGCCAGGGTCCTGGGATCGAGCCCCGCATCGGGCTCCCTGCTCCGCGGGAAGCCTGCTTCTCCCTCTCCCACTCCCCTTGCTTGTGTTCCCTCTCTCGCTATCTCTCTCTCTGTCAAATAAATAAATAAAATCTTAAAAAAAAAAAAAAAAAAAAAGATTTATAAAATGTATAGCAGAGTGAAGTAATCTATCCAGTGAGCTGTTAATCTGCTAAACTATCAATTAAGGGCACAGCCATCCATAACAGCAACCATTAAAGACTATTAAGTCATTTATCTTGAAGTCTGTAGCAGATTTCTGTTGGCAGACTTGGACAGCTCAAAGCATCTGCAATATGAGTGAATAGGTCAATAATCCATACATTAAATGGTCACTAAGTACTAAAACTCTTTGAAATGATAGGCCACTAGGGCTAAGACAGTTTCATTTATAGATATAAAATTCACTTTCAAAAGTCTCTAGATGTGAATTTCCATGACAGACCACTCAAGATGTACTGTGAACAGTATGTGTTCATTCATTTACTCAACAAGTATGTATTAAGCATGAGCCATAGCAATGTGATACTACTTATGAAAGATACAAGAAAAGACTGTTGTCCTTCAAGAGCTGACCATCTAGTTGAAGTCTTATCTAAAGTTTTATCTGAAGTCTTATTATAACAATTATAAATCCATACTGTAAATGGACAGGATGGTTGGAAAGAAAGCCTATTATATCGAAGGAAGTTAGTGTACCATGTGAGGTGAGCTTGGCTTGGTGACAAAGAACCACAAAGACTTTAAGAACCAAAGGACATAGAAACTCACCTGAAATGAGGGGATCACACAGAGCAGTAGCCTTTGCAGGATGTCTCCTCACAGTTTCCCAAGGCCCCTCCTAGTCCCCCAAAATGATCCATAGCTACCAGTGATATTGTCCAAGCAAAATGGGGACTTGTCAGTGCCATATAGCTTAATTTTACATGGTACCATGGTCCTTTTATACTTAAAGGCTTATATACTTATATAGAGATAATTTGCCCACCTATGCATTTCGATTTAAGGGAACATTTACAGACATTATAATTTTCCCACTTCTCATGTCAATCTCAATATTAGTAAAAATAACCCCTTATCTGGGGTGATTAATGATCAGTGCATTCATTCCCTTGACTCTGCCTCCAGCTATGTGGCATCTAAGAATGCCTGTATCCCCACATTGAGCTAGTTAGTAGAAAGTGTCATTAGAAATTTAAGAAACTAAGAAATAATATAGATCAAAAAGATCTTGTGGATATAGGAGTAGAACAGTGAATACAAGACAGCAGGATTGTGGAATGCTTTGTATTCTTGCAAAACACAAAGATATGGAAAGCTAAGATACATACACATTAAAATCTGACCAAGTATAAAGGAAATTCAGGTAAAGAATGAACTCTGGACTTCCAATTCTAGCAGTATGGCAGATAAATATACCAAAAATTCCTTTCCAAATGAAACATCTAGAAGTACTGGATAAAATACAACGAATACCCATTGAAATGTATAGCTGAGATCATAAAATATAAAGGAAATACCTACAGACTGGGGAAAAAAAAAGAGAAAAGATAACTGAAAACCAGTATAGTAACATCATGTGAGATTTGGCTTTCCTGGGCATATGCTCTTATCCATAACCTAATTTAAGTTTTAGTTTTGCTTTTAACAACAACCTCTAGGTAGGACCTAAGCACTAGTCCTTAAAGGGAATAGTAAAGCGCCTTCATAAAGCCTGGATCCTTGAAAAGCTAAACTCACGGTGAAAAAAATAGGCATTATCTGGAAGATAAACTTAAAGAAATTGCTCCAAATGCAATACAAAGAAACAGAGATTATGAAAGAGAAATTAAGAGACATGTTGGACAGAATGAGAGGCTCCAAGATATGTCAAGTTGGATTTCTAGATGAGGATGGAAAAGAGGGAATATTTGTAGAAATTATGACGGAGATTTTCCAAAATTGAATTTGTAGATAAATGAATTCTAAGACTTACTGACAACAATGGAAAACAAAAGGTAGTGATTGTTATGGACTGAATGTATGTGCCCCCACCCCCAAATTCATATGTTGAAATCCTAAGCCCCAGTATGATGGCATTTGGAGGTGAAACCTTTGAAAGATGATTAAGTCATTAGGTCTAATCCCTTCCATGCTATGGGGATACAATAAGACTAGTCTGCAAGCCAGATGAGGACCCTCAACCAGAACTCAACCACACTGTCACCCTGATCTCACTCAGACTTCCGGCCTCCAGAACTGTGAGAAATAAATTTTTACTGTTTATAAGCCATCCAGTCTGTGGTATTCTGTTATAACATCCTAAACTAAGACAATGATGTAATAGCATTAAGCATCCAGAGAAAATAACTGTCTGCCCAGAATTGTATGCATAGCTAAAAAGAACAAGAGCAAATTAGGAAAATTGACTAGCAACAGAGTATCATTAAAAGAACTTATAAAAGATATACCTTAGGAAGAAGAAACATGATCTCAGGAGGAAAGTCTGAGATGCTAGGGGTAGTGAATAAAGAATATCCATGTATCCCTCAGTACATGGATAGATCTAAATGGATTATTTAAAACAATTGATTTGAGGGATACAAAAACAGCTGAGGACTAAAATACTGGATAACAATAACATAGAAGATGGGAAGGGTATAATCATGTTTAAAGAATTCTAAACTTATTTAATGGTCATGAAGAAAATAGAGATATTATATTTAAACTTTGGCAAATTAAGTGGATATATTATAATTTTATGAGTAATCACTTAAAAAAGTGTATATAACTTCCAAAGCAATGGGGATAGGGAATGAAACAAACAAAAAGCTCAAAAGGATTCAGACATGGCAGGAAAAGAAAAAATAAAATATGAAGCAAAAAGAGGAAGCAAATTAAAAATATAAGTAATAATAAATGTAAATGGCCTAACCTGTTCAGTTAATGGGCAAAAATTGTTAGACTGTGTTAAAAAATAAATACAGCTTTAAGCTTTGGACAAAGATCACATAAAACATAGGGCTCAAAAATATTTAAAATAAAAGGCTAGAAAAAAGAATATGTCACTCAAATATTAGCTAGAAGAAAGCTGGATTCATACCAGAAAAATATAATTTTAAAAAAATTTTAGGGATAAGGGAAAGTTACTATATAATAATAAAAGTTTTGATTCACAAGGAAGATTTATCAATTCTAAACTTGTAAGCACCTAATTTCAACAGGTACAAGGCACACAAAAAAAATTGACAAAACTGCAACAAGAAATTAACAAATCCACCACAATAGTGGAAAAATTTAATATACCTCTCTCAGAATGATAGATAAAGCAGACAGAAAATGAGTAAGGTGATAGAAGATTAGAAAAAACTATCAATAAGTTTGGCTTAACTGACATATATAGGACTCTGCATATAGTAATTCAAAACTAAAGATACTTTATGATAATTAACCACATAATGTGATAAAAGTAAATCTTACCAAATATCAAAGAATCATTACAATAAAGTCTGTGTTCTCTAGCCACAGTGCAACTAAATTAAAATCAATAGTTATCAATCAATAACTATAGAGACAGAAATCAGATCAGTTGTTGCTGGAAGCTAGGGGATAGAAGATTGATCACAAAGGGGCATAAGGGAATTTTGTGGGGTAACAGAAATAAGCAATATTTGATTTTGGTAATGGATTCATGACTATATATTTGTCAAAACTCATCAAACTATACACCTCCTAAAATAGGTAAATTCTGTTGGGGGACAATGGCAATATACTCCCATTTTGCCATCTTGCTGATGTCATTCTCCTCAAAATATTTTTCTAATACAAAATAATAGTCTGTAAATTTTTTCATCTCAGTTATAAACCTAGAAACAAAAATAAAAAAAATAAATTATTAGCAAACAAATCCAAATACTTTAGGCTATTTTTTTGTTTAATCATTGCCAAGTTGGGTTTATTCTGGAAATACCAGGCTAATGATTTAATATACCCACTTTTGCTATGAACATACATGCTTTAAAACCTTCTTTTTTCTGAGCACTACTCAAGAAAAACCCTTCCAGAGGTTTTTTTTTTTTGGGATAAAAAATATTATAATTTATTCTTTTTTGTTATAAAATCAATGTTTATTTTAGAACAATTATCAAGTTTAGATAGGCAAAAAATATATATATTAATTACACAATAATCTCCCCACTCAGAGGAAACCGTTTAAACCTTCCACATCTTTTCCCTGTTTATTTGCTCATGTATTTCCTACTTAATTTTCTTAATTATTTTTTAAAAACTGACTCTGAAGTGATCGAAATGATCCATTGATTTGGCATTGTATAATTTTATATATCTATATGTAGATATCTACCTTTTATCCCTAGAACATAAGAAAATAGTCCTATGAATTGTGTAAGACTGTTGAATCAGACCTGTATCTCTGAAACAAATAATACATTATATGTTAAGAAAAAAAAAGAAGAAGAAGATAGCAGGAAGGGAAAAATGAAGGGGGGAAAATCGGAGGGGGAGATGAACCATGAGAGACTGTGGACTCTGAGAAACAAACTGAGGGTTCTAGAGGGGAGGGGAGTGGGGGGATGGGTTAGCCCGGTGATGGGTATTAAAGAGGGCATGTACTGAATGGAGCACTGGGTGCTATATGCAAACAATGAATCATGGAACACTACATCAAAACCTAATGATGTAATGAATGGTGATTAACATAACATAATAAAAAAATAGTCTTATACCAATACTATACAGTCACACTAATTCCCATACTCAGAATACCACCATCTTGAAATTCTTAAATAATTTTATCTTTGAATTTTGTCAATGAAGGCTGTTGAGACAATGGAGCATGTCCTGGGGCCTCCCACCCCTCACTGCTTCTTGACTGTCCCAAGAAGGATTCTCAGCTGCATGCTCCCTGCACCCACCTAGCAACTGTTGCTGCCAACTGGTCCCAGCCCTCAGGGAGAGCTGAAGTTGGACAATTAGCACCAAGTAGCAGGATAGAGCACAGGAGAACTGCAGAGTCTGCACTTACCCTCCAAGTTTCCCTGTGCCTGAGAGAGCACATTAAACAGCAAATTAAAAAATAAGTCAAGACAGAGTATGCAAAAGAAAGGAAAAAGCCATGTGCTTGCTGTCTGAAAAGAGGTCTACATTTTAATATTGTACTGAGACCCCACAAATTAGAGTAGTAGTCAGCCCTGAATACCTTACATACCCACCCTCCTGCTACTTTCATGCTCACATTCCAAGTGCCAGCTATACTAAATTTTATTTCATGTTCAAACAAGCCAAGTTCATGCTTTTCCTTGCTTCTACACATATCATTCCATCTGCTTATATCCCTCCTAGGTGGGCCTTCTCTGACCGCTGCCATTCCAGGACTACCCGAGGTATTCTTGCTACATGCTTGAACACAGTTTCCTTTTTCCCTCTCCAAGTGTTAACGCAATATACTGTCATTGCTTATTTGTCTCTCTTGCTACCCCTGTTTGACTGTAGGCTATGGGAGGTCAAGAACTATGGTTGTTTTTTCCCAGGCAACCAGCACAGGTTAATGGCAGAGCCTTACATTCCTATAGCATGTTCTGATTTTCCCAGAACTTTCATCTTTTATCTAATTTCCTCAAATACACACACACACACACACACACACACACACACCCCTTTCAGCAGGCTTACATGATCATTTTTATTTTACATGTGAAGTAAAGAAACTATGGTGAAGTTAAATGATTTGCCTAAGACCGCAAAGGCTGTGTGTGGCATTAAAAAATAAGAACAAAAACTAGCATTTGCTGGGCACCCAATATATGTCTGGCTCTGTTGGAAGAACTTTGTAAGTGTGAAATCACTTTATACTCATCACCACCACCCTGTTTTGGTAGGTATATTAAAATTAAACCACTTTGAAAGGATGAGATTGTGAGAGAGTAAGTAACTCACCCCAGCTCCAAAACCATCAAGAGCTAGAACCAAACTGACAGCTTGCCATTTGGCTACAGAGCTGCACTATTTCCCAACATGCCACACTGCTTCTTTCATGGAACTGAACATAAGACATAGTTTCTGTTCTCAAAGGGTTTAATCAAGTATATAAAGAAGATATAAATATATACTCTGTGAGATATATATATATATATATATATATATATATATATCACAACATATAAAATATATTGTGTTCAAATTAGATCATAAATAGTCAATGCTCTCTCTGGAAATGGAGAGAAGGTTTACTCTATTTTGTGCCTGGAACTTCCATGAGTGCAGGAACCACATCTGGCTTGCTCACTATTACATCTCTAGGGCCTTGTAAAGGAAACCAACATGTAGAAAGAGTTTAGTAATTATTGGTTGAGTGAATTAAAAGAACCAAAATACCTGTTATCTCAAATGCTAGAAAAAAAGGTCCACAGAGCAGAGAGAATTTAGGCTGACTTTGAAGACTGACAATAACTTGGGTAAGTGATGAAACTATAGGAGAGCATTTCAGGTGATGAAAACACAGTTAGTAAAAATACATGAGGGCAGAAGCACACTCGGGTAGGTTGCCTCATCTGACCAATTTGAAATGAAATGACAGAATCTTTGGGAAGACCAGTGTGAATATAGGTTGAAGAGGTAGTTGGGGCCCAATTATGCAGGGATTACATGCCAGAATAAGAAAGTTGGATTTTATTCTCTAGACTCTGGGGCATCTTTAAGTTTTTTGAGTACGAGAATAGTGTAATCCAGTGTCATTTTCAAAAGATTAATATGGCAGCTGTGTATGGGATAAATAAAATAAGGATAAGAGTAAAGGCAGGAAGACAGAGAGGTTTTTATAATTGTGGAGGAATGAAGCAACAGAAACCTAAACATGGATAGTGGGGAGAGCTAAAGGAAGGCTCAGATTTATGAAGCATTATGAAGGAATCGCAGGACTTGACTAATGAATAGAAATGTGCTAATATTTCACTAGGATGTAAACAAAATAGAGGTATACGAAGGGTGAGGAAAGGCAATCTGGAAATTACCAATCATATTTCTAACTGTAACAATGTTGTTAATGAGAGAATTTTTTTTAATCTACAAGCCCAAACCCTTGGCAAAAATCTTCTTCCAACTATACATTAGCATATCTTTCCAAAAACATCTGTTGGAAAAAACACTTTCCCCCCTCCCCAGAAATATCACAATCAGCTGCCTCTGCATAGAATGCATGAGTCTAAATTATGTTATTAAGAAGTTGGTCTTAGCTGCTAACAAATCAAATAGGGTAGATGGCCACCTTATTTTACCTCTTTGTCTATAATTGTAGGTATTAGTGCTGCTATGGTGTTCCAGGTAAATAGCAAACTGCAAAATAAAAATGTTCTCTTAATTTAACACAGGACCATCGTCCCTTAGTATGAAGTTGTCAATCTGATTTTTAGACATTGCATAAGATACTGTTAGCATAGCAATATGTAATTTGTGACTGATTAGCCTTCTGAATTTAAAAAAAAAAAAGTGTCAGCCAATGTTAGGTTAAATTGCCACCTAATTTTCCGGCAAATATTTTTAATCTTATTTCAACTTCTTAAGTATATGTCTGCATAGTATAGAAGACACTAGAATTAGAATTTAACAATATTATTCTAATTTTTAATCTGATTTTATTATATTCCAATGGATTTCAATCACAGGTATATTTCCTTTTTTAAAAGCACAAGATGGGGCCCTAGCATCAGCATTCATGTGGATTATGAATACTGAATAAATTACTTTTAATGCACTAACCATCATACAAACCAAATATTATTTCCACCCCAAAGAAATGCTTTCCACTCCCATCCTGAAGACACAGTACCAAAATAATGTAAATATTAAAGCTTAATATTTTAGGGCACTGTTTTAAGTTTAGAGCATTTGGCGGGGGGGGAGGGGGGTTGCAGAGGGAGGAGTTTTGATAGTGTTAATATAAAAGGCTTATCTATATAAATATAGGTTTAGTTGTCACAACATGGAGAAATTAGCCACATGGAGAAAATTAGCCACCTCAATAAGAGGATGCTGACCTTTGCAAAAAGAAAAAGCAAATTATGGGGAGCTTGGTTTAGAGACAAAGAGATACAGCAATCATTCACAAGTTTAAGAATTGAGTGACTGAGCTTGTGTCAAAAACAAGACTTATTAATATGCAACCATGTTCTCACCCACCTCATTTTTTTAAATAAATGAATAAATCTGTTTTCTCCCATTCAGCTTCTCTTCCTCCCCAATCTCCTAAGGACTTAAAGTGGTCTCTTTGCCAGACTAGGTTATTCTGAATTACTCTGGAAAGTAGTCATAGCAGAGAAGCTTAAAAGAACCTTGTGCCCAGAAGGGCCCCGTGCTTGGTTTAATGCTCTACTGTAGCCATCTGGAAATTCTTAATAATTTTGAATAAGACCCCACTTTTTCATTTTGCATGGGGTCTTACAAATTATGTACCTGATCCTGATTGTGGAGGGTGGAAAAATCGATAATCAGCAGCAGTTAGCAAACAAACTGGGCAGGACAAGCCACACTTGACAGGTAGCAGTGGTGAGCAAGTCAGGTCAAGGGAAATTTTCAGAAAAACCCCAGAAGACACTAGGTAGGCCAGATGGGCCCCTGAGACCCTGAGGCCACTTACACTTCTACCACACCTTACACTACACTCAGATCCCCCTTTGGAAAGCAGGGTGGGCCTTTGATATGGGAGAAACAGCAATTATAAAGAGTTTGAACTTTAGTTGAAGGTTTACCTAAAATATGAAACCAAGATATCTTTACAAATTTAAGTTTTTTCCACCATTTTCAGGTATAGAGCTCAAAAGCAAAGTAACATTAGTGATAGAAAATAAAGTTTTCCTCATTTTTTCCCCATCTAAAGAATCATATATAAATTTTGACCCCTCTACAGAAGGAAAGTAGTACATGTTTAGAAAATGAGCTATTTCAGGTTCAAGGGCTTGCCTTAACATACATGAGTTGTTAGAGTAGGCAGTTAGTTAGGTTCTAACAGGATGCCTGGAAGTCAGCAAAGAGGAAGTCATGGGCAACTAAGAGGAAGTCAGAGGCCTGTTGTGGCAGCACTCCAAAACAAAATCACAAGAAACCAGATCAAACCAGATAGGCACAAGATGGCTGACAAAGTAGAACAAAGTTCACATTATTCCTTTATTTGCTGCATTAATGTACTAAAATCTCCTCCCTAAGGGTGCCATGACAGGAAATCCCTGACCAGATAAGGAAGAAAAGGCAGCATAACCCATATTCCTGGAAGAGACCACCCTGCTTCCAAGAAATCCCCTCCTCAAGTAATGAGTATTCTACCCATTTGTTAGCAACTGTCAATGAAAGTAGGAAACCCAAACCCCAGTGGGCACAGCTCTTCCTTGAGTCCACCCGCTCTCACATCTTGAGAGTGTACTTTCACTTTAATAAACTTCCCTGCTTATATTGCTCATCCAAGGCCTTGTGTCTGTCCTTGAATTCTTCCTCCTGGCAAGACCAAGCCTAGGGCAACATCCTTTGGCTGGGCTGGGTAGAGGCCTCAGGGCCCAAGGTCTCCCCAGTCTACTGGGCAACAGAGTTATACATGAATATTTAGGTGTATATGCCCTCGTTTGAGACTCTATTTTGTTAAACATTCTGAATAAAGGATGGTCAGAATACTGGTCTTGGGGTTGGGGAGGGATATTGTGTCTTCTTTCAGCAGTCATCTGGACATGTAATCCTGAAATAGGTGCATCTGTAAGGATGCTTAGCATTAAAATATAACAATCTAGAAAATACATAGAATATACATTCCAGAACAGATTTTAAACATATACCAGATGGTTAGTCATTGTTTTTTTTTTTTTTCAGAGTTCCTTATAAAAACATGAAATATTTGCTTCTCTTTAGATTAAGGCTACTCAAGCACAACAGATGATAGGATTTCCCACTTAAGAAAATGTTTCATTACTTCAAAATAATATAGATGGCTATAAAATGCCTTTTTCTTATGAAATGAAGAGGTGAACTCACCGGTATTAATCTTCCCCATCTGTTTCTCTCTTATATACACCCTTCTTCACCAAAAAGTTCTGTGATCAGTTGCCATTATCTTTAATTTAATACATTTGGTGGTCTCTTGTGCTCTATTTTACTGAATTAGAAAAGAAGGTCATGGTAAAGAACATGGAAAGCTCTGATAGAAAGCCATCTATCTATAGTTTACTTGGGAGTTCAAGGCCAAATGTAATTGAGATTGACCTCCCCCAAATGGGATAATGGGTGTTAAGCCCACGTGTTGCACTTAGCATATAATAAGTGCTCAGAGTGTTAGTCACTTCCATTATTTTGCCCCAATCATGAAAGGACCATTTTGCCTGCAAGATCTCTGCTGAGACCTTAGTGCTCTCTCCACTGCCCTTTGGAGAACCCAATCTGAACCAGGCTTGTTAAGAGAGCTGGTTAAGGATGCCTAAGAACATGTGGAACAAAAGTGTTGCTTGAAAAGTTAATTTGATTGTAAAGGGATTAGTGTTTGTGTCATGGTTTTATGGTAAATATCACCTTATAATTTATTACAAAGTTTCCCAATTTTTCTCTCTATATAAAAACACCATGAAGGCATAGACCATGCCTATCTGGTTCATTATCACATCCCACCACCTAGGATAGCACATAGTAGGCACTTAATAAATATGTGTTAAGTGAATAGGCAAATCAAGCAAAGGGTAAATGGTGACATTTAAAATCACATAGCCCAATTCACTTTACAGTGGCCCAGAGAGCTGCCCAAGGTCAATGGAATATGGAGCTAACCCTAAAAGTAATGGATTTCTATGTCCCATTGCACAGATCCCTGAATTATTAGCACTTTCTCCAACTGAAATGACATGCACATAATTTTCTTCCCAATTATTCTGGTTGAGGGATATACAAAAGGTTTCAGTGGGTGGAAGATTTATAGCACAGCTTCTGGGAAAGCCTAGAAGCACCATGGGGCAACTGCAAAAGGTCTTATGGTAATTAAATCAAGAAACCAAGGGACCCCTGGAGGCCGGCACAGTAGGCACAGGGACTGCCCTCCTAGAGGAAGGCACTTTTGCTGACGTCCATTATATAAAAGATCCTTAGGCAAGCAAGAATGAAAGCAAATACAAGAAAGGAAAAATGCCTATGGTCTCCTATTGTTTCCAAGGTTCTCATATACACCGACCTCTAACATACCCTTCAGCTCCACTGAAATATTTCCTTCTCCTATTGTAACTAGGTGGACAATTCACATGCTAAAACTCAAATACACTACCAAAAAAAAAAAAAAAAGCAACTTCCTTTGTATCCCTCTAACTGAACTAAATCTCTTGTGAGCACTTCCATTTTATTGGGAATTGGGAGAAGGGGGAAGGTCAAAATGGAAATGATCTAAGAAGGAATTTTAAACTACTGAATTCAATACTTTCTCTGTATTTTAAGCTTACTTAAAAGAATTACTTATTTGGTCTCATTTGGAAAAATACTCAGTCTCTCAAGTTTTCCTTATGAGCCCACATATTTGAAGTAAAGATGGCATGTGGGTATAAAGAGTAAATTACAAGTCCTCAGTGTGATGGGGCTGGAGATAGGGCTTGATCCATAGAGGGTCCTCGGAGTCCTGTCACTAGTGCAGCCCTGGGCCCTGAGGTCCTGTGCTGTGACCACTGTGGGGTAGGGGATGGGGGTAGACACTGTGCTAGAGCAGCAGTTAGAGTGCATGATCAAGGTTATTCATCTCTGGTTGGGAAGGGCCCTCTGATTCCTGCTGGCCCATTGGATATCCGTATGTTTCCCCAGCAGAGCCCATGGGAATTTTGAAATCTTCTGCATCTCACCCACTGGCTTTGGAAATTGAAAAGTGCCAGATTCATCCCTAACTCTTAGCTAAATCACATCCTGCCAACAACAGCATCAACTTCAACATATTCCTACTCAGATAGGTTGGCTGCCTCCTCAGGTTACACCCAAGGAATTAGGATACTCTCTTTCCCCTTCCCTCTACCATAAGGGTTCCCTTCTGTTTCCTATTTGGTGAAGACATCCTGAAGGCCATATCCCCCTTCTCTACCCTATGGATGTATTTGTTCTAGAAGGTATCTGCCTTAACTTTTGTAGGGAAGCATGACTGAAGGGAAATGAAAAATACATTGATCTATATTTCCAAAAATCTATTTCCATTTAACTATAATCTCAGAGAGTTCAAAAGGATACAGGTCTGACTCCTATGATTTTGATCAGACATTGTTCAAAGATGAAACTACTTTATAATAGAAAACTCAAAAATAAGTAACATAAAATAACATAGTAAAAAATCTTATTAAATGTAGTACAGTGAACTCTATTTAACATCTCTAAGTCATAACTAAGCCTTGATTTATCTATAAAATGTGAATAATAACACCTGCTCTGCCTACTTCACCTGGGTATCAGGAAAAGAGTTTGAAAGCCATAAAGTTTGAAGAAATGAAACTTAGGATAGGAAATCCATAAAATAAGTTTTTATTCTTGAGTTCCAACCCTGTCACATAATGGGAACTCACTAAACTTATGGCAAGAAAAACCTGACCAAACATCCCCTGACAATCTCTGAAGGATCAAGCAGCAGTGTCCCATCACACAACATAAAGCATGATGGGGTATATAAAGGTGCTATTGTTGAACCAGACTTTATACATATTCTTTCTCTTCTAGTCATAGAAAAAGCCACATTTACATGAGTGTGGTTGAAAAGATTTCTGGAGAGCAGCAATTTTATGGGAACGTGTGTGTGGGAAAGGTTTGATTGAAGTGCATATAGCAATCCTTTAAGGCTGATTTAATAGAGAGAAATGCCTGCCAGCATCTGGAGCCCTGGACTGGAGTAGCTCAGAGCCACAGATGCTACAAACATTTCAGGAGCCTTCTGCTGGCTAGAAATTGGCTACATTTTGAATCAAATCATTCTGCAGAACAAGATTATTCTGTAGTAGTTCTCCCAACATCTGGAACACTTTGCCAAAAGTGATTGTATTTTTGTAAACCCAAATCCACAGCAAGTGATACAGGGGAGGACCTCCCCCAAAAGATAAGCAGGAACACAGAAGGGTTGAGAAACACAGGTGGCACAATGTCCAGCCTAGAATGGATCTTCTTCCAGATGCCGGTCTCTCCCTTGTTCCTAGGATTGCTGCAGGGTCCATATACCTAATCCCCACTCCCATGTATCCAAAGAGTAAATTGTCCATTTCACCTTTCATCTAAAATGTCAGCTATGGGTTTTTGTCATGGCTAAATAAGCAAAGTCCTTAAAAAATGAGAAAAGTTTGACAATTTAGAAATAACTCTTCCATTAGTTGTGGTTTTCAGATGCCTTCTAACTCAGCCAGAACCTGTTGCTCCTGTCTCATCAGCTGGATGATGAACATAACCAGTGGCCTGGGCTTATGATTCATGAGCTACTTTCCCATGCATTGCCTTCTTCTCAAAAATCCTGGCATAACAGCAACGTAGGCATCACTATGCCAAATGGAGAGAAGGATCCAGAGATATTATGCAGAAAACATACTCATCTGGTATGGAGAAGAAAGAGCCATGATGAAAAAGCCAGATCTCCAAAGTCTCAGATGAATCCCTTTGCCTTTTCCCAGGACTTCTTAACCATAGATGTTTTAAAGTTTATAAAAGAACATGACAGGCAGCCATGCTTCTTTCAGCTGTAGTCCTTGCAATTGATAAGTTTTCTTATACTGTTTTTAAAAGTTAGATATTTCAAACTGCAAAATCAATGTTCTCAGCTACGCTATTCCTCTGTTCACATGATTCCCTGCCAGCCCCAGGGAAGATGAGCAGCCATCATTTGTCTCCCTGTTTAAAAGTTTCAGAGCTATCAGTTATTTTCATCTCTCAACACAAAATACAGGTACAGGTAGATGTTAGGATCCTGAAATATGATTGATTAGCTGTTACCAAATAAAATTTGTAATTTATGAAAATATGAGATTCCATCTGACTTCTGACAAGAACAGAAGAAAAAAAGAAATGTTCATCTTATAAAACAAATTGTATATGTCATGCCACCAATAAGAGCTATTCTATTTCTAAAATGTCAAGATCAGAAAGGCCCAGAGTGGTTCCTGGTCTCCCCTTCCAGGCACCACTACAATTGACCAAAGTAACTAAATATGCTCCAGAAAGTCTTTGGGATGGCACCAATACAAATGCCTACTTTTCCACCTTCTAGAATTATATAGAAAACAAAATGTGGACAAGTCTACATTCATTCTAGGCATGAGATAGAATGTTTAATCCAAATCTGCCAGATACTCACAGGCATAGATTGATGGATGCATAGCAGGTCAACCCATGATTCTCCTTCTGGAAAAGAAGTCAGTAAGGAAAGTCAGGAGGACCACCTGAAAGAACCGAACAAGAAGTAGGATCTGGAGGCAAAGGGCTGCCAGTCGTACACTTGTGGTGACATTTGGAGTCCAACAGTGGCTTCAAGAGATTCTCTTAATGTTGCCAGCCACACGAAAAGGAGAACTGGATTAAAGGTTTAAATTTGAAAGGAAAATGTAAAATGTTTAGAAAAAAATACAGAATAATATCATTTTGATCTTTGAACAAGGCGAATTCTTAGACTATTAATACTAAAGACTAAATATAAATAAATGTGACTAACTTAAAATTTATACTTGTGCTCATCAAAAGACATCATTTAAAGGGAGAAATGACAAGCCACACACATAAGGAAAATATTTGTAATGAATATAATCAATAAAAAATTTATATCCAGGATATATAAGGGATTGCTACAAATCAATAAGAAAGAGATAAAATACCCCAAGCATCAAAAGAAAAAACAGATAAATTGGACTTCCTGAAAATTAAAAAACCTTTTGCATCAAAGAACATTATCAAAAGAAACCTACAGAATAGAAGAAAATATTTGCAAATTATATTTCTAACAATGATTTAATATCCAGAATATATAAAGAACTCCTACAACTCAACAACAAGAGATAACCCAACTTCAAAAATGGGTAAAGGGCTTAAATAGATATTTCTCCAAAGAAGATATGCAAATAATCAATGAAAAGATGCTCAATATCATTAGTCATTAGGAAAATGCAAATAAAGACTACAAGGAGATACCACTTCATACCTACTAGAATGGCTATAATTTCTTTTTAAAATGGAAGATAAGAAGAATTGGAGTGGATGTGGAGAAACTGGAACTCTTGTACATTGATAATGGGAATGTAAAATGGTCCCATTTCTGTGGAAAACAGTGTAGCAATCCCTCAAAAACAAATTCTAAACACCAAATTACCATATGACCCAGCAATTCCACTCCTAAATATATACCCAAAAGAACGGAAAAGAGGGACTCAAACAGATGCTTGTGTGTCAATATTCATTGCAGCATTATTCATAATAGCCAAAGGTGGAAACAACCTAAGTGTTCATTAACAAAAGAAAGGATAAATAAAATGTAATATATGCATACAATGGGATATTATTCAGCCATAAAAAATAAATGAATTTCTGATACATGCTACAACATGGATGAACTTGAAAACATTATGCTAAGTGAAATATGCTACATGCAAAAGGACAAATATTGTATGGTTTCAATTATATGAAATATCTTAAGTAGGCAAATTCATAGAGACATAAAGTAGATTAAAAGTTACCAGGAGTTGGGGGAGGGGTGGGGAGAGAAGGAAATTATTGCCTAATGGGTACAGAGCTTCTGTTTGGGATGACGAAAATGTTCTGGAAATACAATGGTAGTGATGGTTGTACAACACTGTGAATGCACTTAATGCCACAGAATTGTACGTGTAAAAATGGTTAAAATGGCAAATATTATGTTATTCATATTTTACCACAATAAAAAAAAAAGTTGAGAGGGAAACATAGATAATTAAATCAATTGGTGAATGGACAAAACATATGAACAAAAATTCATAAACATGATTAGATGCTCAGTCCCATTAGTAATAGGGGGAGAGGAAATTAAAACCATAATAAAACACCATCCCTTACTCATCAGATGAGAAAACATTAAATAGTCTGACAATCACAAATACTGGAGAGCATGTGGAGCAACAGGAATGTTGATACACTGCTAGCGGGAACGTAAATTAATATTCACCACCTTGAAGAGTAATTCAGCAATATCTAGTAAAGTTGAAGCACTTATCCTAGGACCCAGCAATTCTTCTAAGCATGTATCCTAGAGATTCTTGCACATATACACAAAAAGGCATGTGCAGCTGTTCTCATAGCAACTGTCAAAAACTAGCAACAACCTAAATGTCAATCAAGAGGACAATGAATAAATTATTTGTAGTATATTCATATAATGGATAATTATATAGCCATGAAAATGAATTAAAGTAGAATCATGCATATTTACATGGATGAATTTCACAAACATAATGCTGAGCAAAAATTGGCAAGTTTCAGTAAAATAGACTATTTATATAAAACACTAAAATATGAAAAGCCATACATCATTTTCCTTCTACATATTTATCATTTAATTTTACATATTACTGTCTTTAGTAAAAGAATAAGATGTAAATGGGAATAATAATTACCAAATTCAAGATAGGGGTACCTCTGCTGGGGAGGGAGTAAAGTGAGAAAGGATATGGGGAGTTTCACCTTATTGGCAATATTTATTTCTTAAGTTGAGTGGGGGATACACAGTTACTCATTGCATAATTATTTAGAGTTTTTTCTATATTCTAACATTTTAGAATAACTTCTAAAAAAGAAAATTGGGGAAAAAATCATATACATTTTTGAGCATACCTTGCCAAAGGCATTGTGAATTATGAATTCCAAACTATCACAGCACATGAACTAGTTGTGGGTAAAACATGTGCAAAAATACATAATATCCAAAGTTCACAAATATCAGGCTGTATAATATAAAGATTGAGAAGGGTAACCCATAAACCCAATAGCCAAATCCTGGGAAAATAATTCCATAAAACCTTAAGAGTAGACATAAGAAATGGAAAGAAAAAAATATATTTCATTCCCTCTCAATTCCCTTTCTCATGTTTTGAGGGTTTGCACCTGATTTATTTTTCCTCATCTAATTTCTTTAAGTGCCTCATTCCCATAAGCCATATAAAATTTATGTTTATAGAGGTACGGCCCAGATATGACCAAATGAATGCTTCACCTTTAAGTGCCCCTACATGAGGCTATAAGAACTCTGTCCCCTATTTCCAGAATTCAGCACACTCATCCTGGGTGAGTTTAAGTATGCTTCACAATACTCTATCCATCTTTCCATGTGCTAAGTGAAGAAGTCAGAGTGAGGGGTGCCTGGGTGGCTCAGTAAGTTAAGTGTCTGCCTTCAGTTCAGGTCATGATCCCACGGTCCTGGGATAGAGCCCCATGTCAGGCTCCTTGCTCAGTGGGGAGCCTGCTTCTCCCTCTCCTCCCTGCTTATTCTCTCTCTCTCTTTCTCTCTCTCAAATAAATAAATAAATAATCTTAAAAAAAAAAAAGGCGGGACCATTTTCATATTTTCCTTGTCCAACAGCTTCACACCTGCCTGAATGCAATTATTATATGAACAGAAATACCAACATACGGGAAATGGAAAAGAACACTAAGTGGGTACCTGTAAGAACTCACAAAATTAGCTATACCAACTTCTATATTAATGTAAACATATCCTATATCTAATAGAAAATCTTTAAGGGCCTTCATCTTCAAGGTAGCAAAAGAGTAGTTTATTCCGTTTTACTAATAGGAATAAAACTTGGCCAAGTGGCTTGACTTACATCACGTCAGAACTTTATAACTTAAGAAAATATCTCACTTAATACGTGCAACAACTGTATTATTGAATTAAATATTAATAGTTGCTATTATCATCACTATTCTTATTCTCAGGAGCAGAATCAGAATGGAAAATCAAATTGCATATTTTTAATTCCTATGTGGTCTCTGGCACATGGTCCCATCTCCATCAATGATATTGTGCCCTTACCCCAGTCCAGAATACAAAAATAAATCCATTTCTACTCTGCCTCCTTGGCAACAGGAGTCCCCAATAGCAGTGTACGGTATCAATTCACCTTATTGAGAAAATGGTCACGAAGGCTTCTCTTCATGTATTTTGAATTTTTCCATCATTGAGGAAATATTCACTATACATAATTGCATGCTTTCTAATACTGCTTTCCTTCAAATTGGATTTTCCCCCCATGGATTTTAAAGCTACTTCCAATAGAGAA
The DNA here is from genome assembly GCF_004348235.1 of Phoca vitulina. Classification (NCBI taxonomy): domain Eukaryota; kingdom Metazoa; phylum Chordata; class Mammalia; order Carnivora; family Phocidae; genus Phoca; species Phoca vitulina. The sequence goes on from NW_022589714.1 coordinate 1,546,351, forward strand.
AAGTAAAAACAGTTGTAATTTCAGCAATTTGCCATTTTCCTCCTTTTGGGATAGTTTTACTCATTGTATTTGAAAAATAAATAACTAAATGATCTTGAAATATTTAATGTGAAAGAGATGCAAAGATTTGCAACACAAGAAAGCACATCTAATATGCCACAAAAGGTATTAAAAAACAGAACCCCTTTTACTAGATACATAAACTCCTATATAACTACCAGCACTTTCCATTTCCTTATTCCTGCCCTATAATGAGCCATTTCATGTTTATTGGTGTTCAACTTGGTTACTAGAGCCACTTAATATAATCCCATATGGTTAAGGCTTTGAGAAGCCCCACACACAAAAAAGTAAATCAAACAGGAAGGGAAAGCAGCAGAAGGATAATGTAACTAAGAGCCAATCTGGGGCTAAAACAGAGAAGTGCGTCTTCTCAGATTGCAGAGATTTAAACATGCCATGAAATTGTATCAAGCATCCTGCAGTGAGCCAACATACTGCTTTTACATAACTTCACATTTTTAAGAACTGCAACAATCCAGAGAGTCACATTTTTTCAGTTTAGGTATTCACCATTCAGTCCATCGAGTTTTTAATTGGCCTAACTCAAGTCATATAAATCAGAAGCATTCCCTATAAAGAATCAAATTTTGAAGACTAGGATTATTTGGGGGACTATATTATATTTGTACTGTAGATTTATAATGAGGGTGTGATCCCCTCACTCCACCTAAGACTTTTTCTTGGAAGAGTAGTTTTAGAACCCATCTCTGACCAAAGGATCCTCATATTGCATTTATTTAGAAAGCTGGTCTTGGCCAAATCCATGGACATCAAAAGCTGTGATCATTTAAGATATCAGCTTTCGGCTCAGGTCATGATCCCAGGGTCCTGGGATCAAGCCCCGCATCGGGCTCCCTGCTCCACGGGAAGCCTGCTTCTCCCTCTCCCACTCCCCCTGCTTGTGTTCCCTCTCTTGCTCTCGCTCTCGCTCTCTGTCAAATAAATAAATAAAATCTTTAAAAAAAAAAAAAGATATCAGCTTTCCCAGCTACTAAAAATAAATCCCACAAAAGGACTGAGAGGAAACCGCATGTCACTTTGAATACTTATTAAAACAAAGAGACTGGAAAACTCATTTGAGTTTTTGGTAATAAGATAGAACCCTTTTAGTAGACTTGCTTTCTGAGGATCACTCCCAGGGCATGATTAATAAAACAATGACCAACACTAACACAGCACTTAATACAGACCAAAAATTGTTCTAAGTGCCTTACATGGAATAAATCATTTGGTTTTCCTAACAACTCCTTGAGGTATATTCTACTAATATCCTCATTTACAAATGAGAGAACTGAGACACAGAGAGGTTAAGCAATTTGTGCAAGGTTACACAGACAATAAGTAGTAGAGCTAAGAGTCAAACTCAGAAAACCTGGTTCCAGAGTCCATAATTTTCACTCTGACCTACTGTGGCACAGCACAGTGCTACATATGAATCAAAGTACAACCTAAAACATTTAACCAAAAACAAAAGCATGAATTAAATAAAATTAATCTTTTCATTATCCTTTGGTCATTCCACATACTGGAATTCAGTTTTTCATTCAACACATGTTTATTAAGGATCTACCTTGTGCCAGGCATGATCCTAAGAAGTGGGGATAGAGAAAAAGAATAGTTTTAAAGATGCTCAGAGACTACCAGGAAAGAGACAAAATAAGTAGATAAAAGGGGGAGAGAGAGAGAGAGAGAAGGTCAGGGTGTCATGAAATAAAATACTTACAATATGTGTCCAGTGCTAAAACTAAAATGGCAAAATATATGCTAACCTTGAAAAAGAAAAAAAAATTTCTCTTCACTGGTCTTTTGAAAATCAAAATATAGCCTTCCTGTGTCCCACCTCCCACTGCTACCATCTCCAAGAGCCTGAGGTTTATGGCAGTTTACTGTAACATTTTTCTTAGCATTGACTTAGAATTCCAATATTACCTTTCTAGTTTTTATATTCCCTTTGATATTCTAAAGCCAGTGTGAAAGTTGACTTTAAAAATTCTCCATTGATAGCAAAGGTTTGTTATGCTAGCAGCTCAGACAATGCAGGTGCCTAAAACTCAGCACAAGATTAACCACTCCATCAGGCCTGACCCATAAAAAAAAAAGAAGAAGAAAGAAATCATTAAAATTCATGTGCCAAAGCCCCAGTCTTGCAGAATATTTCTTTGTAAATCAAGATGGTATAGCTACCAAGGCTCTTCAGAAACCATTTACAGGCTGCAGGAAAGTAACTGAAATGACCTGAACTAAGGAACAGGAAAGACAATTGTCCTGGGAGGACAACTTGAGTCTGGCTTTTCATAGTCAACAGACTGACTCTGCTTGAATTAAAGCCATGCCTTGTTTCTGACACCCTCCACCTTGGGCTAACTGCTTGAGGCTTCAGCTCCAAGTGAGACCAGAATGACTTTCTTTCTGGAAGGATTAGGCCACAGCCTGAAGCTTCCTATACTGATTTTGAAATCCTCACAGTCATTTAGAGGATGGCTTCTTACATCGTTCTGCTTCCCTCCTCCACATGAAGCCCTGGATCTCCCTCCTTACCCTAAGGAGTTGCACCTGTCATGAACTAAATCATTTTAGGTCTCTTCCCTAGAATTAAACACAGCCTCATTAGCTGTTCAGATTTTATAAATTTTAAACAGGAAGACAGAACAGCACGTAAGACTGATTGGCTCCTGCCATCTACTAGTTGTAGGGGCTCAAGGCATTTGCTGTTCTTTGACTCAACTTCTCTATTTAGCAAATGACAATAATCCTTTTTAATGTCAGTTTATAAGGGACACTGGTGTGCATCTTTAAAACTACATTGATTGGCTCTCTCAGTTCCTGAAATGTTTCTTTATGAGTTTCTCCTGTAGAATTGGGATCAATTTTCATTTCCTTCTGCTCCATTGTACTCAAGCATCATCAGAAGTCTATATAGTTTCCTGTAATTTGAAAAGTGCTGATCTGGTGGGCACTTCAATTGACCAGGCATCAGTCCTGAGGCCTAATTCCTTTTTTAGTCTCTGGCTAAGTCAGCTCTTACCTCATCTCCCCTTTTCTCTCTAGCTTTTCCGATTCATCCACCAATTATTTATCAATCACCTGTAATTATAACAGTTACCAGGTAGTTGCCAGGGAGAAACAGTGCATATGGTCAGTCCTTGCCCACAATGATCTTACATTTAAAAAGGAAGATGGGCAAGGAGACTCCCACCACAGACAGCCCCAGCCTGAACCTGGTTCACAGAGCAACCCTGACTTGAAAGAGAAAATTCTTAAGCAGCTTTGACCTTTCCCCCATGCCCACTCCTAGCCCCAATTCAGGTCATGTAGGAGTAAGTTTATGTCCCTGAAGGTCAGACCCAGGAAGCAAAGCTATTTCCCAAGACCTTCTAGCAGCCAGAAACACATGATCTCCATTGACACCTGCTGATAGGATAGCACTGTTGTGATGTCTTCATTCTTATCTAGCAACTTTTTCCAGAGTTTTAGAGACCAAGTTGGCCACTATGTGGACCAGTTCCCATGATTGGAAGCTTTCATGTAGCCTTTTCCCAAAGTCTTTATTCTGATCATTTGCCTCAATTAAGGAAGGGGCTCAGCGTTGCTCATTCCAAGCCTCACCCCAGAGGGTAACTCTGCACCCCCAAACCAAGCTCAGCAGGGAAAGCAGTGCACTATGCATACAAGGTCATCCTGACCGCATCAGAGCTTGCAAGATCTGCCGACCCTACTATGCCCACCAGTACCATCTCTATCACACATACTCCTGCCTTTCTGCTGTACTCTGTTCTCCTGTGCCCTTGAAGTTACTCTCCCTCCACTCCAAGTCCAGATTGCTTTCCTGACACACCATCTTAGGAGGGATAGCTAACACTTTGAATGGCTTACTATGTGCCAGGCACTATTCTTGCTCTCTCTCTCTCTCTCTCTATATACACACACACACACACACACACACACACACATATATATATATATCAATCTTCACAATAAGCCTATGAGCTAGGGTCATTTTTTTATGCCCACTTTACAGATTAAGAAACTGACACATAGAGATGTTAAATAACTTGCCTAGGGTTATACAGCTAGGAGTGACAGAGCCAAGATTTGAAACTAGACAGTCTGTTTCCAGAGTCCACACTCTTAACCTCTATGTTGGGACCCAAACTCCCTTCCCAAGGGAAGACTACTTGTAGAAGATCAAATGCCATTACTTCTACAAATTATTTAACAAATCCTACATAAACTCATACATTATTAAAGGGACACAACTTCATATTGCTATTTAAAATTTTGCTATGTTCTATTCCAACATGTTTTCAAAACATGCTTTATGCTCTGAAAAAAATTTGTTCAGGAAGACTTCAATATAATTTATGAGTAATCAAGAGGAATGGTTTTAAAAGTCGTCACGGTGGTAGTGTGGCTTAATGGAATAAGTCAGGATCATTTCTCAGCAAACTGCCACCCACCTTCTAGCAGGCAGCAAAAATGTGATCTTATTTCTCACCACACCTTTTGAGCCTTTGGTTCCACACTGTAAAATGGAGAAAATGTAAAATGTAAAATAATAAAGAACTATAAAGACCATAAAATGATATATGTAAAATGACAAAGAAATTCTGTGGCACAATTGGTTAAGAGTCTGACTCCTGGTTTCAGTTCAGGTCGTGATCTCGGGGTCCTGGAATTGAGCCCCGCACTGGGCTCCATGCTCAGCACAGAGCCTGCTTGATATTCTCTCTCCCCTCTTCCTTTGCCCCTTTCCCCCCACATGCACACGCTCTCTCTCTCTCAAATAAGTAAACAAAATATTTTTTTAAAAAGGATAAAATATATGAAGCACTGTGTAAACAATAAAGCTTCATGTAAACATAAGTTTTCATTAAAGACAAAATGACAACATTTTTAAAATGGAAAATTATTTCTTGCTAATAAGAATAAAAAGCCATGACAAGGCTTTATGCTGGCAGATGTAGGACCTAGGTTTTTGTTCTAGTATCTTCCAAGATAGAAAATAAAAGAAGAGGGCGCCTGGGTGGCTCAGTTGGTTAAACAACTGCCTTCAGCTCAGGTCATGATCCCAGGGTCCTGGGATCGAGTCCCACATCGGGCTCCCGGCTCGGCGGGGAGCCTGCTTCCCCCTCTGACCCTCTCCCCTCTCATGCTGTTTCTCTCCCGCTCACTCTCTAATAAATAAATAAATAAATAAATAAAATTTAAAAGAAAATAAAAGAAGATGTAGAGAGGAAAGAATAAATTAATTCTGAAAAATCTTGACAAACTGGCTATCAGGGAAGAGTCAGAAGAATGATTCTTAGGATCAGCTGTCTGTGGAATGCTGGAGAAGAGTAGGCCTTCTCTTTCTTGATCTTTAGGAGTTTCTCTCTCCGGGTTTCTTTTTGGACTACCAGCACCAGACAGTAGTGGAAACAAGAGAGACCACTGGCACAAAGTCAAAGAACTTCGAAGAAACAAACTACACCAGTGGGAAGAGGAACATGTTAGTGAAGCTAGTTTAAGATAACTTTCTTGGAAAACCATGATGCTAAAAATGGAAGAACAGGCCAGGATTAAAAACAGTTACCTAAGAAGGCACCTGGGTGGCTCAGTCAGTTAAGCCTTGGACTCTTGATTTTGGCTCAGATAATGACTCAGGGTCATGGTCTCAGGGTCATGAGATCAAGCCCTGCCTTGGGCTCTGCCCTGGGTGTGGAGCATGCGTAACATTCTCTCTCTCTTCTTCTCCCTCTGCCCTACCCCCCTCCCCCTCCCACGCCTGCCAGCTCACACGCACACGCATACATACATGTTCCCTCAAAAAAAAAAAGTTACCTAAGAATTTACATATTTTAAATATTACTTTAAGCCATGAATGTGCTTCAAGAAGTCAACATTGAGTTGATCTAGCTCATAGGTCCAGTTGAAAGGAGATAGACTCACTAAGTTTTTATCCCTCATGTTCTGGATCTGTCTCATCCACTTCTGTATCCATAGCAACTAGCACAGTGCCTGCCATAGAGGAGGCCCATGTTATAAGTAATTAAAAGGAACAGAGTCAGATTCAGGACCTGACTTTGCCATTAACTAATCTCAGAACTCGAATTCACCAAGCCTCTCTTTCACCATCTGTAAAGTCAGAGTATTAGAGGGTCTTTCGCTTCCTTTAATTTCCAAAAATTCTGTAATTCTATTGTTTTCATTAGAAACCAGATAACTAGGAGAAAATTAAAAGTCTCTGAAGCATTGGTCTTTTCAATGTAAGCCTACTAAGTATAGTATGAAAGTTGGAAGGCTTAATCAATGAATAAGGCCTAATGTACAAGACAGTCTGCTTACCTTTCCTTGTTGTCCAGAGCACACATGAAATAATCATTTCTGGGGAAATGGCTAGAAGAGGATATTTGAATGAGGTGATCACATCTACCATCACTATATACAAATAACTCAAAGCACAGATCCTACTGAGAGTTGGTTCTCTGTAGGCAAATGTAGCATTCAAATAAATTCATTATCATCAGAGGTATTTATGATTTGTCCAAATATCATGAGCACAATACTAAATAAGAACAATACAGAATGAGCAGCATTAGCTTAACCTTGGTCCATGAGAGTTTACAACGCAGGTCTTTCTAAACAACAACATGAGATTACTGTGGTATTGGGGGGCTTTAATGACAAATTCAGAATGGGTATAAGCCATGCAATCAATGGTATGGTAACTGGCTATAGTTAAGTTGAAAAAAATCCAGTGACCTGACATAGTCCATTCCTAAATAACAGCGATTAGAAGTAGAATTCAGGAAAAAGAAAAACTATTACAACCATTTCAAAATCAGTCAAGATGTGTGTAATCTTTGCACAGTAGAGTTTTCACCTGAATTAAATGAATAAGAAGGCTTCAGAGCGAGGCATAAGCAACACATTCAGTGGGAATTTACTCTCCTCACTGCCCAGAATAGGATTTTCATCCAACCAGCACCCAAACATGCTGTGGTGCTGTTCTTTCCATGGACTTCCCTCTGAATTGAGTGAGCACACAATTGAATTAGATCTCACCATTAGAGAAATTGGTCCCTAAAGAGCAGCTCTAAAATCATCCAAGCAGAAAAGTGAGAAAGCACGTTTTATGGTTTGCGGAACGATTCTGAGGCTGCGTATAAACCAAGAGCTGAGCCTGCCGAGCGCAGAGCCCCATCTCTGAATTCCACTTTAGATCAAGGGGTGATAAATGCTCAGATAAACATTTTTATTTTATGCCTCAACAATATATCCTCTCTTCCTCCTATCAGACTCTGTTGACCCAACTTACACAGTGAAAACACAAATTCAGCGAATAATTGTTTACCTTTGCTCACTCAGGCAGGAACGTGCAAAGATGCCACCCATTTGTCACCCTGGGCACCTTCTCTCCCTCGCCTATTCATCTCGATTTTTCTCGCGCGCGCGCTATTGATTTTATGAAGGAAATCTTTTTTTAATTTGTTCATCGTAAATGATATTGACAGAACTGTGTTGTGCCATTTTGCCTTACATATTGTACTGTAAACATATTGTGTGAGATAGTTCATTTTCTCCATGGGAAAAAGGCTAAATAGGGGCTAAAATAGCAACCCAGGGGTCAGAAAAGAATCCTCTCCCCTTGGCAGTCTTTCCAAACATCGGGGACATTTGTATAAAATCACGCCCAACTTCCTTGCTTCTCTTTCTACATTTGTTAGCAAGAAATTCGGCAGTGATTAGTATTGGGCAAACAGATGAGGCTACATTTCTGATGCATTTTGTGATCACTAAATAAAAAGCTCTATATAGAAATCAGAAATAATAGCATTACTATTAGATTTGTGAATGCCTTCACTGCAGAGCTATTTCTCCACAATGCTCATAAAAATAAGAAATGAAGTATTTGGGAGATATATGCGTATCATTTTAAAGGCAAATTTTTATTTGACACCAAGCATTGTCATGAGTTGCCAAACCAAATTATAATTACTGCTACTTGGGAGATGTTTTTAAATGTATCTAGTGGTAAAATCAGTTTAATAAGAAACAAACAAAATAAAATTAATGTGTAGTTGGGGGGGAGGGGGAGTCCCAATACTTTATTATGAAATTAAGAATTATATATCTGAATTCAAAGGGTTCCAAAAAATACCTCACTTTTATGGTTTTCAAAATCAGCAATTTGTATGGAGATAAAACTTGGTCTGGAACATTGCGTTTTCTTGAAAATATTAAAATCATGCCTCCAATTTTGACTATACATTCTGTATTGTTTTTACTTTTTATTTTCTTACAAAAGATAAAATGAGAACAATATCTCATCACTGGTGAACCTCATTCTCTGTCAAACTCAAACTTTTCCTAGTTCTCAGGGAAAATGCAAACATTGGCCTTTAGGAAATAGTTTCCTTTTCTCTTTTGGACTCTGCAGAGGTACAGTCTGATTAACAATATATATTTTCCCCTTTAGCTTCCGTTTGAGTCTCTAGGCCTAAAACAAGCTAACAATGCATAAAGAAAGTTGAAAGTACTTAGATGTAGATTAAAGTGCCCAACAGGCCATGTCAGAGGTAACCATGTCCAACCCTACCTTGAGGTTTGGACCCAAACTTTGTCCTCAGAGAAGCCAAAAGAAAGGGTAACATATTAAAAGGTAACATATTAAGCCAAAAGAAAAGGTAACATATTAAAAGGTAACATAACAAAATGACATAGATGTCATTTTCAATTTCATTTAAAGTTTATCTTTCAAAGCTTATCAAATGTTTGGACTTCAGTCTGTGACTATATTTATCACTTATTTATCATCCATAATTGGCCAGCTAGAAACAGAACCCTTCCCAAAGCACCAGATACATGGCTTAGGGGTGGAAGGAACTGTGGGAAAATATTTCTTGAGGCAGTTGTAGTTCAAGAAATACTCAAGTTCCTCAAACATGGCTTATACCATTTCAACACAATTTTTTATTCCTATATATATGGAAAAATTATGACTTTTCTTTCAGGCCACAAAGAATTCCATGGTTGGGTTTTTTTATTATTATTATTATTTTGTTCAGAATTGTTCTACTATTATTAACTAATATCATCATTATTGAACACTCACCAGCACTAGATATTCAATCAAGATTCTTGATTTCTATTTTGAGTGTGGTGAGAAGACAAAAGTATTTCAAAACTCTGTAATTAATATTCTTCTAAGTAAGCCTAATACCTTAGTATTCAATTATTAATTTTAGAAAAAACTCACACAAAGCAGGTTTGACTTAAATAATATTTACAGGTAGTCAAGGACTTTTAGAGGGTACCACTTACTTCTGCGAAGATATGCATGGATATTTGCCCAAATCACCCTCTTTTGGGGAAGCCTTAATTGTTCCCCTACCACCACCACCAAAAAAAAGGTATATGTTGAGATGCAAACCCCTAGGACCTCCGAATGTTACTGTATTTGGAAATGGGGCCTTTAAAGAGGTAATTAAGGTAAAACAGGGTCATTGGGATAGGCCCTAATCCAATATGACCACTGTCCTCATAAGAAGAGATGAGGACACAGACATGCACAGAAGGAAGAGCATGTAAAGACACAGGGAGAAGAACGCCATCTACAAGCCCAGAAGGGAGACCTCAGAATGAAACCAAAATTGTTGACACCTTGATCTAGGACTTGCAGCCTCCAGAACTGTGAGGAAATAGAAGTCTGTTGTTTAAGCCACCTAATCTGTGGTACTTTGTTATGGCAGCTCTTTGGTATACTTACCCCTTCTTCAGTGACCTTGAAGAGTTATCCAGCTTTTCAACAGAGGGTTAGTTTGGCACCCTAAGTAAACTCTACTTAGTAGTCTACAACTGTGCACAGTTATAGCACAGAACTGCTGCCACTGTTCCATCAGAAATGTCAGGATCTGACCATTCCATCCATATCTGCCCTACACTCAACACCATCTCAAAATGCAAGTGCCTTCTCCAACAGAAACAGCTTACTGTCCTTCATCTCTGCATTCCCGGGTAATGGAGAAGTCACCAGGTGGGAGGAAAGAAGGGATTCTTAACTCTCTTCTCTCTTTCTTAACCTAAAATATCAAAGTTTTACCTTTTAGGCATTTATTTTTCTTCCTTATTTTTAAGTTTATTTTTATTTCTTTCTGTTTTTCTTGTTTGGGAGCAGGGGTTGTTTTTCTCAAAGATTTTTCTTTTGTTATTAATTTGGATCCTCTTGAATTACCATTGAGTTCATGCATTTTCTAATAAATGGGGTAGAAACTATCCTGAACCTGAATGCTATTTTTAGTCCCCTACATGACTTGCTTAAGTATATATTTATCTAAAACTAAACACAGCTCATTGGGATGGAGTCAAATTTGTTTGATTTCATTCCTTCTCTGGAGTTTCTCATTAAGTATCCATGGTTTACTGGCATCTTTGCATCCTTTTCATCCTGGCCCAAATTTCACTTTCTTGGACATTAATGGTCCTTTTCATAGTTGTTTTTAAATAAAACTTTCTACAAAAGACCAAATTAAAACCAGCTAAGCAGCTAGGTACCACACTGGGGAAGGCCTCCCAGTGAGATGGCAGAGAGCCATGTCTACTTAAGGAAGACTGAGATAACTAGGCCTGGAACCCCTCACTCCTGGACTCAAAAGTGGCTGTTCAACACAAGAAGTGGTACCTAAGGCCACATTTACAGAAGAGGCCAATTACTGTAAAGCATGTTTAGTTTCCCCAAACACCTAGAAATTTGAATGTGAACTAATTTAAAGCTATTAGCATATCATAGTCTCTTCAGTGTTTCAAACAGTGATAATATCTCAGTTGGAGTGGGAATTTGACTGAGGAATTATCTCTCCCTGAGTTAGCATACTTGTGTGAAAATTCTGATCAAGGAAAGCATTTTAAATCTGACCATAAATTTCTTTCACCCTTGGCTCACAAGAGCAGTGGTTAAGTTGGCTTAGTGTTTTGTTGCTTTGTTAACCTCCTATGAAGTATAAACTTAAAAGTTTGGCTTTACTCATCAGTTTCCTTGGTAAAAGAGATTGACTCAAACATTGTGTTGAAATGCAAATTTGTGTCCATTTTGTGAACCAGAGATTAAGAATTGAGAGTAGCTAGAGGACTCTCAATTCTCAACCTCTGCTTTCACCACTTCTAGTCACTTCCATTAGCCCAAATGGCCAGGACCATAGAACATCATACTTTCCTTTTATGGTGGGGCAAGATTCCCAGAATCAGACAATGCCCTAACCAAATGCAGAAGCTTCCGGAAGTCATTTCATCCAGTTAGGGAATAGAGGATTCTATTCATAAGTCTGAAGAAGAATTCAAACAAAGGCATACTTAAAGTAGCATTTTTCATTCCATAAGATGAATTCACTGCTTGTGTACAAAGTATTTTAGGTGGTACAAATAAGAACTTTTCTATTTAAATAAAATACTAGCTATATTTTCATTAGGAAATTATAATTAGCATATTAAACACATAATTTCATAGAATTTTTCTTTTGTACTTATTTATACTATAGTAAAGCTTTTTAAAGTCAATTTAAAGAAAGATATTAAGTATGATGGCAAACATAAGTATGGTGGCAAGCAGATGGGGCAAACATTGTGAAGGTAATTGGCAAATGATGAACATTTGGGATAGGCAATACTAGAATTCTTTTCTATGACTTTAGGCAATTATTTTTCCTGGTCCTGAACAGGATAAACAAAAATAAATTCTACCTAGGCACATAGTGGAGAAACTGGAATACACTGAAGACAAAGATAATGTTTTTAAAATAAATAGATAATATAGAAAGCAAAGGCATCCCCTAGGGGACTTCCTAATAACAATAATAGAAGCTCGGGGCGGCGGGGGAAGGATACAAAGCATTAAAAGAAAATAACTGTCAACTTACTGTCATATGACCAGCCAAACTACTATTGAAGAATGAGAACAAAATAGAGACATTTTCAGACTACAAAATTGAGCATAACTATCCATTAGCAGATCCCTACACAAAAAATCTTTTAAAAGATACACTTCAGGGGAATGAACTTAGAATGGAAAAGTAAATGAAAAGGAAAGAGACATATGCAAGGAGGAATAGTGAGCAAAGAACTGGAAGCATGAGTATCAGCTTTATTAGGAAATAAAAATGACTAATTTTAAGTTTTTCTAAATGACATGAGACAGCTATGGGACAAAAACAATGTACAAGTTATTACAGAGGTGACAAGAGCTACTGAGTTCTAAAGTCCTCATAGGATTTGGGAGAAAAGCAGGACACTGACTAATATTTGGCATTAGTAAGTAAAAAACATGCTAAAAATAAAAATAACCATTAAGGAGTTGAAAAGACAATAAAAAACCTTCCAACCAGAAAGGGGCACGGGTGCAGGGGGAGGGAATAAAGAAAACCCCATCATTCTATAGAAAATAGAGAAGGAAGGAGCTAAAGGAGGATAGGAGGAGCCATCGACAGAACCAAAGCAGAATCTAAACCAAAACTTGACGTTATGGAAGAGCTACATCCAAAAGCAGATTGCTTATTGCAAAATGCAAATGCTTCTCTGTTCACACACAGCACACCCCGCTGCTGTCATTATTATCACAACCACTTTTTTGCTGCAGAGATTGCCAGATTTAAGCTGCCAGCGTCTAATTAGGAAGCCCCCTCCATCCACAACTGCAGTTATGAGGCTCACCCACCACAGGTCCTTATTATCCCAGTTGGTGTTCAGTTTCAGAAAGCACTGGTTTGGAAGAGCATAACAAAAACCATCCCCAAAAAAGGAGTTCACATTCATAAGTACGCGTGGATATACTCCAAAACCCTAGAGCTTGTTACACTCTTTTTTATCTTGATCCTGAGTATGTAACTGTACAGACCCCTGAAGTCAGATCCTCTTCCCAGTATAATTTAGCTAAGGATTCTGTTACATCCATCTGCAGAAGGAATTTAATTTTTCAGAATGGAAAGTAATAGAGCTCACCCAAAACTGAAATTGCAAAGTTGGAACCTCCCTGCTTCTCAGCATCAGCAGGCATATAAAAAGAATACAATTTATGTCCCTAAACCTAAAATATTCTGAAGCAATTATTTACTTAATATTTTGTTAAATTACCTAGGATTGCAGTTTTGATTAGGAAAGCAAAAGAGAAGTCTGCAGGTGGCCTGTAAAGCTAATTTTGAAGATAGTTCTGCTAAGCTCATGCAGTGGTCTTGGAGAATATTAACATAGTGTTACAAACCGCAGTGCCCTCAGGGTGTTCCCCTGCCACAGAATTTAATTTATTTTATATCTCATCTAATAGACTGAGTCTCATCCATTAAGTAAATATAATGTGGAAACATTGTCTTGTTTCTCTAAAGAGGAAACCAGCAAAGACGGGAGACTTATTCTGCAGAACCTTTTGCTACTCTAATTGGATTCAGATTCAGGCTGTGTTGTGACCCATCCCTCGTTAAGGTGCAGCGTATAGGATGCTGCCCACACGATGCAGGGGCCTGTGTGCTGCTTTAGCACGTAAGATCAAGAAAAGCAAAAATCAAATCAAATAGACAATTTCTGTGATGATGAATTTAACAGTCGAACTTTGGATATCATCATAGAGTTGCCTGACATTCCTAGACCAAAAATATTTCTAATCTAAGTACTCTACTTTGGTGTTTGAGGTGTTCACCAACCTTGGAAAGCCAAAGACAGTCAGAGCTTGATAATTCTGAGGAATGTTTCCTATTTGCGGTGACAAAGAAAGAGGCTTGCAGCAGTAGGCTGTCTTTAAAAATAAAAATAAGAAGTGAGTGAATCAAACATGACATTACAATAGAGAGAAAATTGAATTCATCTGCACATGATGAGGGTGGCTTCATTCTTCACAGGTGTCCTGACTGTGCCATGACCCTGGAGACTGATGAGGCCACTCCATCTCTGGAAGATAAACTCAACATGCAAGGTATTGTTCTAATATATTCCCAAACTGTTTAGAATGTGCTTAACAGATGGCAATGGGATAGTATTTTTATCGTTAGACATTCATAACAAGAAGGAACATAATTTGAAGCAAGACAAACCTGGAAGAAGTTTCATACACTCTCACCTTCCCAATTCATTTGGCAAAATTAGAACAGTTTCTCAGGAGGAGCGATTAGAAGCCAAAGGCGTTAGGATGCTTTTATAAGTCACCTTGGTAGAAGTCAATAAAACAATTGAGAATGTGCTATTCCTAAGCCTTTAAATAAGAAAGGTTCCAAACATTTGGAGAAATCATCCAGAGACAGAAAATTTCAACAAAAGTTCACTGGCTCATTTCATTAGTTTAATCTCTGTCTACCAAAGCTTTTTTTAAGCTTCTTCTTAAATTCTCTTGTGGCAACTAATATATTTTTTTTTCTATTCATCTCTTCCCTGACTCTTCCCAAATTATAAATCCAGTTGAACAGATGGCAAATACAAGTATGTACCCACACATTTCCAATTTCTAGCATGCTTCCCTGGGGCTTTTCTCTCATCTTTTCTTCTGATTACTTGACCACCTGATTTCAGCAAACCTCCCCATTTACAAAAAACATGATGCCAGTCACGTGACAGATTTCAGTTTCGTGCTATGGTGATTTCTCTAAGAGAGTTAGCTTTAAGCCTGATTTCCAAGTGTACAATCTAGAAGTAGCTAAAACAAAGGTGAAAAACTGTCAGGGAAAAAAAAATGAAGTCAACTTAAATGGCATGAGATACTGCAACAACCATTGGAACATTTTTGGAGAAAGCTTTGGACTACAGAGGAAGCTACTTGTCTAAATGATTGTGAATCATCCAAAATACACAGAATAGTTTCTTTGTTTCTAAATGTTAATGCTTGCACTTTCCTAATTATAGAGGAAATCATTGCAGATGAGGCATCCTTGTCTCTGAGTTAACTGTCCCAAATGAAGGGCTGGAGAGGCAAGTTTAATTGAGGTGGGCAAACTTCAGGATAAACTTAATCTTCCAAAAGCTGAGATGCTTATCTCTTGAGTCCTTATAATTAATATCTCCAAGTAGTAATGTCTTGTAATGTTTGGTAAGAATTCAACACCTAAAAGCCAAAAATTCGAGAGGTGGCCTTATAAGTATGTCATAACAGTACTTTTGGTTACATACTAGACTGAAATAGAGACTCAGATTAGTGGCATGAATCAAGTTTTAGGCTCATGACCAAAAGACTAAGGAGGCCCTTCTTATCTACTGTTAAGTACAAAAAAATTACATCAACAAGTTGGCACCTCCTCTCTCGCACATCCTCCTTTCTTACTCCCATTCACTTCATAACAAGGGCTATTAGATTGTTATTTACATTAAATCATTTACTGGTCTTTTTTGCCTATCCACTATTAATGAAATATTATACAACATGCAATAAGTGATGTAGAATAATTATGACACCAAAATGTATATCCTATTGCAAAGTTCAAACAGTGCTTTCATATGCATCATCTCATCTAACTCTCACAATAACCCTGCAATGTGTTATATTAGCTTGAAAGACGAGGATTTTAAGGTTTAGAGAAAGACTGTAACTTTCCCACCTAGTAGACAGCAAATGATTGCTGATTCTAAGCAATGTTTTATTTCTTACATGTTTGTCTCTTTAAGGATGTTCTGATCGAATCAAGATTTGAACTGACGAATCCTGTGCATCCACTGGAGTTTCTCTTCCTGGGAAATAAAAATAAAGACTCACTCCAAACAAGGGTGACAGAGATGATGTTCCTGGGAGAAGTGGGAGTGACTGGAAGGATGTTCCAGAAGCTCTTTGGAGAAACTAAAGGAACACCAGGAGCCTGGAATGGCAACTGCTAGAGGAATATTAAAGGACAACCATACAGGAATGAAGTTTGTATAGTTACCATGCAGAGGAGTGAGAGCAAGGTAAAGATATTTAGAACTTGAAACTACCAGGAATATCCTCAAGGAAAATATTCCAGAGACCTACAAAAAAAATGGTCCTTTCCATGGTCAAGCAAATAAGTATTGCATATTCAGGTTACAAAAGTCAGGACCATGCAGCAACTTTTTGAGGAGAAAAGGGGGCATTTGGGGGCTGAACACCCAGGGTTTTTGCCTTGCCAAACCAACTCTTCAAAGGAAAACAAAAGTGACTGAACCACAGCTATCTCAAGAAAACAAAGATAACCTTATAGAACAGAAGTAAAGGGTAGGAGGAGGAAACCCACTCAAGAATCTATTTCAGAAAAGGTTGATGATTGTTTGCTTGACCTCCTAAAAGGAGGGTCTCTTTGGTTAACGATGACATACACAGCCCAAATGGCCACTTGAGACACCCCAAAAATAGCAGCCCTGTGGGCATAATGACTAAAAAATTCACAGATCTGGGAGTCAAACTTAGATCTTATGACACTAAATTATATTCTCTTTCCTTCCATATCATAAAATAGAAGAGACGTGCACATGAAATTACAAAATATTGCCCGAAAAATTAAATAAAATATTCTGCACTCCCCTTTCCCATTCCCATGTGTTTTAGTCTGATAATCCTCCTATAACATATGAATTTGGGGGGGGAGGGGACATATTCAGTGTATGGCACTATGTAATTTCTTGTTTGGACGACTGTGATTGTCCCCTGATTGGTCACCTACCCACCATTGCTCCTTGCTCTGATCCACCTGCCACACTGTATCTGGAGTGATCTCTCTAAAATGTGGATCTGATCATGGCACCCCCATCCTCCCCAACACACACATATATTTAGGATGCTTTAATGATTTCCCACTGAATACAGAGCAAAGCCTAAATTTCTCAGCATAAACACTCCTTGTACTATTGTCATACCAATTTCCCAAACACAGAGCACTTCTAGCCTCTGTGCGTTGTTGATACTGTCTGCCATGCCTGGAATATCTGCAGCTTCCTCCCTTCTGTCTGCTAATTCCTGTTGCTATCTTCAGGCTCACAACCCCTACACAGTCTTTCCTGATCCCATCATCCAGTTTATTTCTTCTACTTAAGTAATGTGATTATATTTTTGTAAAGACGTGAAGGAAATGTTATTTCTGGCACCAAAAATTCTCTTAGGAAGGGAATTGTATTTCTATGGAAAGAAGTATATCCTGAAAAAGGTCAAAGATAAAAGGTGAGAACACAAATGGGCTGGGCCTGGGGAGAACTGCTAGGCATCTGACAATGGAAGAAATGTGTTGTTCTACAGAAAAGTTGGGAGGTGAGAGTCCAAAGGAAAATGATGGAGGGTGGGGGACTCTGAATGAGCAGATTATTCAAAGAGATCCCTCCATGAATACCCTGGAATTAATGGTACATTCTGCAAAAATGCAAGGAAATCTTGGAGTAGGTGGTTTTACACTTGAAAACCAACATAGGAATGAATCTTTGTGGAGGAGGTGGATAGAGAAAGGAGGCATTAATACAGGAGCCAGAACATAACAGTATAAGCCCTGTGAATTCGCAAAAAATTTTAGAAGGTTCACATATACTCAAGTAACAGACTTGGAGATATGAAACAATGCTACCTATATCTCTAGAGCCAAGAAGACCCAAGCTGGCATCTAAGTTATCCTTCAGTTATGGGCTCTACCTTAGTCTGTCTTTATTATAATTAATTATATATGCTGGCTCCCACACTAAATTATGATCTCATATAGGACAGGGACCCTGGCTTATTAACCTCTGTATTCCCTTATATAGGAAATACAGCAAAATACTTATGAGTAGAAACTCAACAAATGTTTGTTGAACTGAATTGAATTGAATTATTAATAAACATTTTCAAAATATTCAGAAACTCCAGAATAATTCCTTTCAGATGCAATTTTCAAAAATCCACTGAAGTATGAATGGGCACTTGGGAAGAAAAAGAAGGAGGTGGTGTAATTGTGGCAGTGGGGAAGGTTAGGAAGAGATAGCAATCATTACAGTCAACATGTAATATAAGGTCAACATGTAGGAAATGGGTCCTTAAGAATGTCTCCCATTAACTTTCTCAAACTTGAAACTGTTGACATGTTGAATCAGATCATTCTTTGTTGTAGGGGGAGCTATCCTATGTATTAACGATATTTAAGAGTATCACTGCCCTCTACCCTCTAGATGCCAGTAACACCAGCCACTTGTGACAAGAAAATAGGTCTTCAAACATTGTCAAATGCCCCCTGAAGAGCCATATCACTCTCAACTGAGAATGACTAATCTCAAGTGTAGATAATTTATAGCACCTACTGAGGCAGAACTGGGTCCCAGTTTCTAAAGGGGATGGAGTAAATGCCATGGAGACTGACAATTTGCCATGAGATTTTCGGCTGACTTATTCACTATACCCTCACTCTTGAGTGGTCAGCCTTACTCCTGATTTCAGCCCCTACTCTTCAATGCCCATTGGTGCTAACTTGGCCACATCTCCTGTTGTGGTTAAACATGGTCTCAGCTGGCTGGCCAGTTTGTCCCATGCCTTCTCACAACCCTCATTTTTATACTTTTAATTTTTTACCGATTTTTCATTGATTAACTAAACATTCCATTCAATACTCAAACTCCAGAACTCAGTAATAGCCTGACCCAAGGCCTGCCACTCTCCCAGTTCCATTGCCCTCTCCTGGCTCCCTGCAGCTTCACCTCTATCTATCTGTGTTTTTATCCTGAATATTACCCTCTGCTTTGACATGAAAGGGTCAGCATCAAAGTTGCAGCAGTGCATGTATCACCACTGGAGCCAATTTTTGTGGAATAGGAATCATTGAATCCCATCAAGTAGAGCTTCAGGATATACACTGGCATTTCCATTTTGCATCATGGGTTCTCAATATCTACAAACTACCACTGAATGGAAGAGGAGCCAATGGTATCAAGGAAATGACTATTTTTGGGTTATTCCAGAATGCATTTCATTACAAATAAATGTGCACAAGGGCAACACTCTCTAATGGAATCTGCTAAATAATTTAAGACTTTAGAAAAATACAAGAAACCAAGACACTATAACTGAAACCACATCAGTTACTTTGTAATGGATGACAATGTGGAATGTAAAGAAGGTGGAGGAAGGTAAGAAAAGAGAAGGCTGAGGTCTCCATCCATTCAGAAATTGAGGAGAGGTCATTAGAAAAAGAAAAAACTGCCCAATGAATAACTCAAGCATAGCTAATGTTATGTGTGAATTACAAGTACTCAGGATTCCTCAGAAACTTCTAATTAGAATTGAGAAAATTGACTCTGAAAATGAGTTATGGTAATCAGTTTCTTGTAAGACTTGAGTCCCAGGAAATCAAGAGTTTTAAACTATTAATTGACTCATTTTGTAAGAAAGATATATGTTTAAATCAACTTGGATTCCTCTATTGGCCCTATTTTACACAAAGAGAGGAAAGAATATGGGAGTACGCTATTGAGCACACAACCCGTGACTGACTGGAGCTTAAGAAGAATTTAGGATATTTTACAATTAAAGCCCTAAAAAGAAATATAGCTATTTTTAAATCAGATGCTGCTCCAGCACAAGTGCTTTTCCTTGTTTAGTTTTCCAAATGCAATAATTAAAAAATATATAAGTGGACTTCCTTTAGTCCCAAATGTGAGAACATTTTTCTCACATATACAAACACACACACAGCTAATCATAACACAAACTACTCCATTTATTCAACATTTATTTAACAGATATTTACTGAGTGCCTCCCCTGTCGTAGACAGAGAATAGCAAAATTTATTTATTTAAAATAAATTTAGTACAGGTGTATTGTCTACAAACCCATTCAAGTAAATCTTCCAGGTCTAAAGTCCTTGCACAAGGTACAAATATATTTTATCAGACATCTTCCCAAACCCTCACTGAAGGTGATTGGCTAGGTGATGGTCAACTGACACAAGGCCAGCCAATCCTAAATAGTTGGCCAGCAGTAGCCCAAAAAAGATAATCAGAAACCATGATTTCGGGAAATTTAAGGAGAGAATCCTAGGAGACTAATATAGTCGGTGGTGAGAGCTGAAGTACATGCAGTAAGAGATATCAGAATAGCCGCAAGGGGGGCACGTGGGTGGCTCAGTGGGTTAAGCGGCACCCTTGGCTCAGGTCATGATCCCAGATCCTGGGATCCAACCCCGCAGGGGCTCCTTGGTCCGCAGGGAGCCTGCTTCTCCCTCTCTCTCTGCCCTTCCCCCTGCTTGTGTTCACGCTCTCTCTCTCTCAAATAAATAAATAGATAAATAAATAAATAATATCTTTAAAAAAAAAAAAAAAAGAATAGCCGCAAGGTCCTGTGAAAGATAGCGTTCTCAGGAGGTTGTTCTGTGAGTCAGCACGAGAATCCATCCAGAGAGGGAGAGAAAGAGGAGCGTGCGCATTGACCCAGCAGAGACACCTGGAAGGAGACCAGGAGGCAAGGGGAGAATCAAGTCCCTGGATTGCCATTCTTGATCACTTCCCATCCCAGGCCACCAAAATTTCGATAAGGGGACCCCTTTTTCTTGAGGTATTTGAGTGAGTCACTGTTCCCAGTCCCTGAATGATAAAAAGTAGGCTTCAGTCATATGCTTAAGACAGCAATAACCCACTGAAAAGATTAAAAACAAAAAAAATCCAGAAAATTTCACCCTACTATTGAGTCAAAATTCCGTTTTGATACAAGCACTGATATGTCAGGCCAGCAACTCAATATCTGCTTTATATGCAAAATCAGGACACCACCCCCCACCTCCCTCTCCAGTAAGCCTTATGTTAGATGTTTAGATTTGCTGAGGCAATTCTATTTGAATCCGTATATTCCTATCAGGCTCCAGTCTGAACTGCTTAAATCCCCCATGTTGCTTACCCTGGAGTTATGAACAGGAAATAAAGGCAAAACGGATGGCACCTAAGCTAGCAGGGAGACTAATGTAAGTAAAACACAGTATTGTACTGTGGAACTTGTAATTGGTTTTAATCATATTTAACATCTGTTTCTCTACTTTAGCATATAATTTAGATGAAGCAGCTTAGAAATCTCAGCAAGAATCCATATTTTACATTTATTGAAAGAGGAGCACTTTCCAAGTGATCAAATTGCTCTCCTAATTCACTCATAATAATGTAGTAATTTGGAAAGGCTTTTTTATTTTCCTCATGAAATGTTCTTAATCAGTGGTCCTAGCTACTAAAGACTTCCCATCTGCCATCCCAGCAATAGCAATGTAAGATTATCGACCTAGCAGAACTTCTCAGAATTCTCCCCTCTTTGGCTATGTCTCTCTTCATTTGACCTCTAACTTTACCTTGCTGCTGAAACTGCTCTTTAGAAAGTCACCAACTGCCTCCTACTCATCAGACTCAATGTGCTACTCTCACTTCTTGTCCTCCTTAGCTTCCCAGAGGGATGTAACCCACACAACTTGAAATTCTCACTTTCCATGGCATCATAGGGATTAGTGAATCCTTGTGAGTGATGAGAACTTGGCTCTAGTCCTACCTCTCTGGCTGTTCTCTATCTACTTCAGAAGGAGAGCACCATGACCCTTGGTGTAGTCCAGGATCACAAATATGTTCTATTTCTCCTACACAGTGTTTTTAAAAGTCTAATTTAATGTGTTATAATCTTATGATTCCCATTATAATCTAGAGTTATGACTTCTTTTGAAAGATCAGAGGATCTGGCAATACTGGGCCTACTCATCGAAACTCACCTGGGGCCCCATTAAAAAAGGTCTACCTCCTTGGTGCCTCAGTCCCCACCTCACACTCAGTTGGCAAGTATGCTCTAACCTGAGGCTCCCCTCCCTCTTTAAGTTACCTAGCTGACCCTCGTAGGCTCGTCCACAGTGCCTTCATCCATACCCTTACACCAACAGTTGACATGTGCTAATGTTCAAACCTCAGCTTTTGTCTTTTTTTTTTTTTATCTTTTCAGGAATCTTATTACTTTCGATAGTTTCAAAATTACCTCTGAAATGATGCCTAAGTGTATACTTGAACCCTTATCTCTCTTCTAGCTCCATATCTAAATTGCTAACTGCAGTTAGGCACCTCCACTCAGAAACCTCACTTACAACCTAAATTCAACGTACCCCAAATTGATCTCCTGAGTTACTCCATCTTCCTGATCCCACAAGACAGCTCTCTCAAATTCTTTATGTCTGTTATTTCTGTCTCCTCTCAGTCACCTAGGCCTCAAACTTCTAAAACATCTTGATATCTCCCTTGTTTCCTATAAAGCTGGTGCTAAGTTGGTAAAGTGCACTTCTGCAAAGCTTCTTGAATGCCTCCCCCTTCCCCTGTCACAGCCCAAGTTCACATCATCAATAACTTCATTGGCTCTACTGAGCTAGGCCAAGAGCCAGCTGCTGAACTCCTAAGCTATTCCCTAGCTGGACTATTGCAGCCTCTCTCTTCCCGTGAATGTTACTTGCACCCTCCAATTCATTCTACATGCTGTACCAAACTAATTTTCCAAAGCACAGCTCTGACCCTGTTAAATCGCATTCCATTTTTCCCCGCTGAATGTTAACTAAATGAAGAACTTCCACGATATGGCCTAATCTATTCTCTTATGTCCATCTCTTCATGGATATGTAATGCAAGCATCGTGCTCCACACAAACTAGGCCTCACTGTTTCCTGCACATGTGTCATAGTCACCCAACTCTTTGTTTTCCCTTATGCTATTCTCTCTACCAGAAATCATCCCCAACCATCTTTTCCCTCTCTGCTTTAGACACTTAATGGCTCTTCAAGGTCCATGGCAAAATCCACTTTTTCCTTAAAGACATCTTTATGTTAACTTTTCCCTAATTCCCATAATGGCTTAATTATGCCATCAATTTAATACTCAAGGCTCATCCAGGAGTGACCGAAAACTAACTGATTTGGTATGATTTATCATATGAGTTGCACATACAATAAGGCTATCAAGCAGGAGTGAGTTGTTCTACTAATGAATTAGCCAAGCCTCGGATGTCTACAAGGTATTGTCCTCTTTTGATACATAATCTCATTTAACCATGTGTAATAACAATTTATATTTTCAATTTCTCATTTTACAAATTAAAAAGTCAAAGAGATTGTTGACTGTAGTGATATTTGGGAATCTAAGGATTCACCAAGCTTTCTAAACGAGAGATTTACTCTACTTCTCTTAAGGCATGAACCTCTTAACTCAAACACCTATAGTCACTGTGTCCTTGTCCAATCCATTATTTTAGTTTGAATTTCCTCAGAGCAAACATTGTGTCTGCCATAACAGCTAGCATAATGCCAAGCACATGATAGACATTTAATATCTATTAAAATGAAATAGAGAGGAGGGGAATCAACTTTTTAGGTCCAACTTTTTCCTGAAACTTTGAATTTGAAAGAATTGTGTCAATATCAGAGCATGAGGTATGCACTTGAAAGAATGCAATTTCAATAAAGAATCAAGTGATGTTCATTAGTGTTTCTCAGGGAATACAGTGTGAGACATAAGAAGAATCAGTATATTACAGACCACCCACCTCAGGGCAAATGGGTTAAAAGCTTCACAGTACTCAGAACCCCTCTGGACCCAGCTGATCTAAGGAGTCACTGGGTCAAAAGCCTTCCTGAGATTAAAGCCCTGGTATGCAGTTTTCTTTTAGCAGGAGCAGCTCAGCCTGAGACTCTCCATTCTTGCTTCCTTCTGTCATGGCACATTTTCTTATTTAAACTGTTGGCATTTGAAAGGTCCCTCTGAATAATTGATGACTTCCTGGAAATATGCAGAGAGCATTTTGCCAAGAACAGGAGCCCCATTTGGGGAGCTGGTCAGATTAGAAATTCAGTTTCAAGTCCAAATCCCTTTCAACCTGAAACCTTCTGTCAGCTTGGAAAAGGAAGGCCAGGACTGGTCAGCACTCGTCAAGGAAATAGCCATATATAATTAGGAAATATTTTTTAAAGCAACAAATATCACTCATTTCAATGAACAAAAGCAGCTTTGGGAGTTACTGTTGCTGCCATCATTCTTTGGTAAAGCATAATCACTGTATATATCACTACATGGCAAATCTCATGCCTGTACATAAGGCACAAAGAATTAAAGTCATGATTCTGTTTTATGTGGCTTTTTAAAAGATCATTTACTTATTGCTGAGAAAGTCCAAACAGATATAGTTAAAAGTAATTTTTAACCAATATATGGGGAAAAAACCACAAAGAACAAAATGATTATGACCTCTCTTCTCATGTAGACATCTCTGACACATAGTAGTGACAAAATATTACCTCTGCAGTCTCCAACTTAGAATCACAATAGACCTGGTCAGTAAAAGGATCTTTTTTTTGTCAACTGTGAGTTAGGCTACTTGTCTTTGAAACTTACGACCTGTTAATTCTCAAGTAAAGACAGTCCTACTCTGGTTTTGACTGCTATTAGACCAGGGTTTCTTAATCTTTCCTGGGCCATAGCCCTTTGGAGAGTCTTGTGAGTTTTCTGCATTTCTTCCCAGAAATGTTCTTAAATGCATAGCATAAAATAAATGGGATTACAAAGGGAACTAGTTTTATCACATAGACATCATTTTTTAAAATTTACAATATAATGATCTATGTATTCTTTACTAATGCATTTAATAACAAGATCTAATGGATTTATCTAATACTTACCATCATTTTAACTAAAAATGAGCATATAGGCTATTTCAAGATATCTATATCAACAGTAATATATGCAAATATCTTGTGTTGAGGTCACAAAAACTAGTCATTACTATAGTGGTTTGTTGCCTATATTTATAACAGATGGAAATGTGAAATTTTAGTTAAAGGTTGAAATTACAGTTTTAAATTTCTTTCATCCAAGTTCAGAACCCTTTGGACTTTATTCTCTTAAAAAAAGAAGCATATCCTTTTAATTAGTTCTATTGGTTACTATAAATCCCCAATATTGTTAGAAACTTTATACTTACCTCGAATTAACACCTGGTATGTGTTTGTCAATTCAGTGATCTTAAACAGACATCATGGAGGGCAGGTGGAGATAGGGGGTGTTGCTTGTATGTGGCACACCCGCAGGTCTATAGCTTTATTCTATTTATTAGATTAAGTGATGCACATAAATTTTTTTGTCTTATTTAAATTCAAGTTATTTAACATATAGTGTATTATTAATTTCAGGGTAGAATTTAGTGATTCATCAGTTGCATATAACACCCAGTGCTCATTACATCAAGTGCCCTCCTTAATGTCCATCACCCAATTACCCCATCCCCCCACCCACCTCCCCTCCAGCAACCCTCAGCTATAGCACATTTCCCTGAGTTTTCATTAGCTTCATAGATTCTTATATAATGTTAGGATTCTATGATTTATTTGTTTACACTGAGGAGCATCTCTTTAACATGCTGTGGTGTTCAGTAAAGGGCCTCTGACAACAAGCAAAGATTTAAACAATCATTTAGTAATCAGCAGGCCTTTTCAAATCACATCTTAGCTCTAAGCCCAGGTACAAATCAGTGACTTATTGTGAACAAAGCACCCCATTTATTGAAATAATCTTTTAAAATCATCCATGGGGTGAAATTCTTATTAGATTCTAAAATAGAGTATATGCAACAGTGGTGTATATTTTCAATCAATTATTCCAAAATATCTGTTGAGTACTTGTTTACTAGATACTGAGGAAGGCCAAAGAATATGAAATAGACTGCATTCTGCTTTCAAGAAGTTGATAATTTAGATGTAGAAAGAGGAAGATCTTGGAGATAAAAGACATCATTTTAAAGGTTACAATCTCACTGATATTATATTCTAGTGCCCTGTCAATCTTTAGGGGTCATATCTTCACCACATTGATTGCAGGGAAATCAGAGTTTACGTAAGAGAGGTTTTCCTAAAGAGACATTTCAACACTTGCAAATTTTAATTTCCTCATTTGAATCAATTTTTTTTATCCTCCCTTATCTTGGTTTTTTAATTTTAATTCCAGTGTAGTTAACATACAGTGTTATATTAGTTTCAAGTATACAATATAGTGATTAAATAACTCAATACATTACTCAGTGTTCATCATTAAGTGTACTCTTAATCCCCTTCATCTATTTTACCCATCCCCCTACACCTCTCCTCTAGTAACCACCAGTTTGTTCTCTATAGTTAAGTCTGTTTTTTGGTTTGTCTCTATTTTTTTTCCTTTGTTCATTTGTTTTGTTTCTTAAATTTCACATGAGTGATATCATATACTATTTGTCTTTCTCTGACTGGCTTATTTTGCTCAGAATTATACTCTAGCTCCATCCATGTTGTTGCAAATGGCAAGATTTCATTCTTTTTATGGCTGAATAATATTCCATTATCTAGCTATCTAGCTATCTATATATACATATATATATATACACATACACACACACACATACATACACAATATATAAACATATATACAATGGTGTGTATATATATATGTATATATATGTGTGTATGGATATAGATGTGCTAGTTTAAATTTATATGTATATATATTATATATATGTGTGTATATATATATACATATAAATTATGTATGTATGTATTATGTATGTAATTATGTATTATATGTATATATACATATAAAATATGTATAAAATATGTATATATATACATATATATGTATATATATATATATACACTACATCTTTATCCATTTATCTATTGATGGACACTTGGGCTGCTTCCATAGTTTGGCTACTATAAACATAGGGGTGCATGTATCCCTCTGAATTAGTGTTTTTGTATCCTTTGGGTAAATACCCAGTAGTGCAATTACTGGATCATGGGGCAGTCCTATTTTCAATTTTTTGAGGAACCTCCATACTGTCTTCCACAGTGGCTACACCAGTTTGCATTTCTACCAACAGTGCAAGAGGGTTCCTTTCCTCCACATCCTTGTCAACACTTGTTTCTTGAGTTTTTTATTTTAGCCATTCTGACAGGTGTGAGGTGATACTTCATTGTAGTTTTGATTTGCATTTCCCTGATAATGAGTACACTGTTGAGCATCCTTTCATGTGTCTGTCGGCCATCTGTATGTCTTCTTTGGGAAAATGTCCATTCATGTTTTCTGCTCATTTTTTAATTCTCATATGAATAAATTTAAATAGAGGCTTTTTAGTCTCAGAGTGAACTCTGTTATATTCATTGTAGTCAGGGGCAGGTACACCACAGTGATGTTTATCATATCGCTATGTCCCCACAGTCTTACCAACTTTTTCCAATTATGCTTGACTTTATATATAACAACTTCAAAGAATTTGAAAGGAAGCCTGGTTTACTGTATTTCTGCTAAATAATAGCACAATAAAGTGATATTTTATCACAAACCTGTTGCAAGATTACCATTTTGGAAGGTAGAAAAGGAAAGAGGGGGATTCATAGGCCAAATGCTAACACCACTGCTTGATGAAAGTTTAAGTAATGTTTCTAATGGCTCTTTATATTGTTTCATTATAATAAAGTAAATTTAAACTAGCACATTTCAACACATGGAATAAAGGCATGGTTCACATTATTCTGACAAAGGGTGAATGCTATTTCTCTTTACCAGCTAAAGTGGCACTGCCAAGTAACAGTATCATAGACACAGTTTATAATTTACTCAGCTTTGAAATTGTATAATTTTGGCAACTTTTTTTAATTTGAAGGACTTCCTTCATCTCAAAATTTACATATAAAATAAGATGTTATTAATATTTTATATTACCCTCTTCAAATTTACATAATTCACATTCATATGCTATGTAATTGAGTTGTAATTTACTGTGTCCAAATCACCATCAAAGTTGCTTTTAAGCATTACTGCCCCTGTCCACTTTTAAAATTTTTAGATCCTCAACTGTGGGACTACATTAGTAACTTACATAGCTTACATAACTTATATAGCATTTAAGGTTTGCAAAACATTTTCTCTTACCTCATTTGGGCATTATAATGGCTGTGTTCAATAGATAGGAAACTTAAAATATATTCTTATCTGGACAAGTTGAGTTGAGACTCATCAAGCTTCATTTCCAGTAAGTAATGCAGCCACAACACAAACACAGAGTTCCTGATTTTAAATCCAGAGACTTTTTGGGGAGCCTGGGTGGCTTAGTCGTTAAGTGTCTGCCTTCAGCTCAGGTCATGATCCCAGGGTTCTGGGATCGAGCCCCGCATCAGGCTCCCTGCTCGGTGGGAGGCCTGCTTCTCCCTCTCCCTCTCCCCCTGCTTGTGTTCCTTCTCTTGCTGTCTCTCTCTGTCACATAAATAAAAATAAAATCTTTAAAAAAATAATAAATCCAGAGACTTTTCTTACCAAAATTAAAGACATCAGGTGAGTAAGTACATAATAATCTGTCAGATGAATAAGCAATTATTGCTATGATCATCTAAAGGAGCACTTTGAGATATAATGGTCAGGAAAACTTTACAAAAGCAAAACAAAAAAGAAAATGAACTAAACTGGTGTTTCAGCTGGCTTTTGAGAGAATTAGGTGGAATTGCTGAAGGACACATCTTGGCTCAGTGGAATGGTATGAGGGAGAAAGAAGAGAGTATTTAATAGGTCACAGTTTTCAAAGACCATCACTGACAATGCTTCAGTGGGATCACAGATTGTGACATAGCCTAGTGGTAAATAGCAGCTAGGATCACCAGACTAGAGGAGACAGAATATTCTTCCATCTCTACAATGAGAAGGTCTGTGTAGGCCATGGCACATGGTGTCACGGAAAGAGCACTGGTCTTGGAACCAGAAATCCAAAGCTGGTCCAAATTTTGTCTCTGCCACTTAAATATTCATTTGGAAAAAGCAAGCCATTTATTTCTGGGATCTTCGTTTTCCACATCTGGAACATGACTTTTGCTTTGCCTGGTACACAGGAAACTGGATAAGTAAATAGGAAAGCATTCCATGAAAAGATTCTAATCCCCTTTATAAATGTGAGGGGACACCTATGAAGAGTGGAGGGGAATGCTAGCTAAAGAAGAAGGAGCCCTGTGTGATGGTAGTTTACTTTAGGTAGTTACAAAAGAGCACAAAGAAACAAAACCTCTTATTTCCATTGTATTCCTGATAAAATCTCTATTTTTTTTTCAATTACGAAATGAATATATGCTCACTGTGAAATTCAAATAGCCCAGAAGTGAATAAACTAGAAATGAAATTTCCCCCTTCTCCTTCCACCCACTCTCATCCCATTCCCCAGAATAACCATTGTCCCCACTTTGGTGTATAGCCTTCGTAGGCCAGACATCTTGAGAAGCATGATGATGACAATGGGACAAAGCACAGATGCCTGTCCTTGGCCCTATCTGAGGAAGAACACACACTCTTCACCTTATCTGTGGTTCTGGGCTGTGAAGCATAATGTCAGTGCTAATGTTGACTAGATTGATGCCGAATGCCTTGTGTATATCTCTGCTTTTTCACTCAGGTAGAACTGGGAATCTCAACTATCTGACGCCACTTCCCACTTCTGACAAAGATGAATGGTTTGCTATCTTCATTCTGATTAGTGGCCATTTTCGCCAGCCTGTGGGATGTGGCCCTTTTCCCTCAACAGCCCTGGCGTATCAAAATCAGAGGGGCCTCTGCCAGCTCTGGGCTACTGCTTGTAAATCAGGCCTGTGCGATTCAATGCGGAGAACAGGACTTCCCAGAGAGAATGCGGGCTCATTCTGCCAGGGGTGCTCTCAACTCCTGATTTATAATCACTTCCTGGAAACCAGGTGCAAAATCCAGGTTTGTAAATCAAGTATTTTTATTTAGGATTTATTGGCATGATTTGAAAATCTGCCTCAGGACTTGTAAATCTCTATTAGGATTTGTAAACCCATTTAAGGATATGGAAATTAATTTTTGAGCCTACAGAACACTAAAACAGTTTGGTTATAACTACCATTACAAAGAAGAAAGACTTATAAATCAATGGAAGGTTGGTAAGATTTGCTGGAGGTTCCATAAATTAAATCCTGGTTTTATAACTTCAGGAGAGTACAAATTTATAAATCCAACTTGTGAATCATCAAAAAAAAGTATAAGATTTGGATTCTAATTTGAAATATTACAGAGCAGCACCACTGTTGATACCCTATTGATAAGTTAAATAGTCCAAAGTAATGGTAATAATCTATTCAGATTAGAAGGATTTTATATATGGAACCAATAGTTCCTTGTTGGAAAACCTGTGGGGTAAGTAGTCTATGCTGCTATCTGGCCCACACTGGGAGAGCTCAGGGAGTCTGAGACCATATACCGGGCATAGCCTGGTGAGAAAATCACTACATTAACTCTGAAAGCCCAGGCCACTTTGGCTGTGAACTGGGACTAATAAATGTGTACCCTCCACAATGTAAGCCAAGCCTCAATATTTTATCTATTAGATAAATAGATTTATATTAGTTTTATACTGCTTGAATGATAATATTGCCCAAAGAGACTGGTCACAGGCACCAAGATTGTTATTATAGGGTGGTGATTCTCAACCAAGGCAACTTTCCCCCCAGGGGACATTGGCAATATCTGGAGACTTTCTTGTTGTCATAACTGGGGAAGGATGCTACTGGCATCTAGTGGGGAGAGGCCAAGGATGCTGCTAAACATCCTACAATTCACTGAATAGCTGCCCACAACAAAGTATCTGGCCAGAATGTGAAAAGTGTGGAAGTTGAAAAAACCTACCATACCACTATAGCTAGCACAAGCCAGTACAGAATGACTCTGTCAGGACTCTTCCAACTCTGGTTCCAGTGATTCTGCCATTCAGGACAACCCAGAAGCTTTTTCTTATTTAATCTAAAAGGAGAATATGTTCAAAATTCATAATGTAATAAATATGATAAATCCCATTATGAATATGCTCTGCTACCTCAAATGCACCCTACATTTGACAACAGGTCTTCCATAGAAACTGAAGTTGTAGCATTTGGTGAAATTATATTATTTGACCAGAGAGACCCCTTCATTTTATTTGAAAACAAGTTTGTGGGTTAGGAAGGGAATGCAAAGCAAGAATTCTTTCAGGATTTGTTCAACAGTTTTATAAAGCAACCTCATGTAGTGAACTCCCTGGGAGCCTGAGACCCTTTTGATTATATGGTGTTTGGAATAAAATAAAACAAATCCTATGTTCTTTTATTCTGACCTGAAAATGATTTCTAAATGATCACCTTGGGTGTTCTTTCCCTCTACTTATTGCTGTGTTCTTCCATTTGAATTACTGCTCAGCATCACCAACTGAATATTGGCCGATTGTAAGAAGACAGTCTCATATTGAGATTATAGCAGCTCTCCTCAGACTTGCCCTATTCATGGGCCCAGCCATTATAAGAACCTAAAGATGGAGACAGGACTCAACATTCAAATGGTGCATTTGAAGCACAAGGTGAAGTACATTGTGTAAATGCAAATGAACAGAAATATGGTATTGTAAGAGCTCAGCCACTTGTGCAATTAGGAAGGAAATTAGGATTGTAGAGTGCAGCACCCAGCAGAGCACTCAATTCTGTACACGGGAAAAAAAGGGAAAAAAAGTTTAAAGAAACTTGGTGTGATGACTCAAGTCTTCAAGAGTTTAAGTCCAGAATGCCTGAGAGGCAACCAGGAAATTGGTGACTGTAATCATGCCCCACCTCACCTCCTGCCCTCTACATACATTTCTCCACTGACATACTAAAATGCATATTATTCCCCTAATTTAGGCAGTGTTTTTGTCCCATTTAATGAACAATCTATGTCTCTAACTCAATAGCTTCAAAGTCATTTTTCTCACCATAAGATCCTTACGCATTCCAGGTACACAAAGGCCAGCAAGGAGCGTCTCCCATTAAGTCATTTGGGTTGCTTGTAGGAGCTTGATATATAAATAGAGATTGGGAAAGATCAGGAAAATACTCCATTTCTTGAAATCTCCTCATTCTATGTGAGACAGCAGTAAGCAAACATAAAACCTTACAATTAGAAGCAGTGACCTCATTTTATATTAAATTCATTTATCTAGTAGATGAATGCATAAGAAAGGGATACAGGACAACTTAAGGAAGACTCTGAGAAAAAACATTTAAAATAATTGATATTTGTTATCAGAAAACCTACTCTCTCTCTCGTTGTTCTCTACTTCTACACAGTAAGCTTCCCCTATTGCCCAGGATGTGCCATATGGACCAGTCCTCTCTTGATAGCATACAGCTCATGTCCATAAATCTTTTAAAACTATTTTCCCTCCAACCACACCTGCTAGAATTTTTATATATAGCTTTTAGAGCCACAATTCATTCAGCAAAAAATCATTCAGCTAACATTCATCACGAACTTAGGTCTTTCCAGCCTCTGCTCAGTGATGGGACACAAAGATGAATAAGCCACCATCTGATACTGAGACACTCACATCTTCTTTTTTTTTAATTTTTTATTGTTATGTTAATCACCATACATTACATCATTAGTTTTAGATGTAGTGTTCCATGACTCATTGTTCATGCATAACACCCAGTGCTCCATGCAGAACGTGCCCTCTTTAATACCCATCACCAGGCTAACCCATCCTCCCAACCCCCTCCCCTCTAGAACCCTCAGTTTGTTTTTCAGAGTCCATCATCTCTCATGGTTCGTCTCCCCCTCTGATTTCCCCCTCTTCATTCTTCCCCTCCTGCTATCTTCTTTTTTTTTCTTAACATATATTGCATTATTTGTTTCAGAGGTACAGATCTGAGATTCAACAGTCTTGCACAATTCACAGCGCTTATCAGAGCACATACCCTCCCCAGTGTCTATCACCCAGTCACCCCATCCCTCCCACCCCACCCCCCACTCCAGCCACCCTCAGTTTGTTTCCTGAGATTAAGAATTCCTCATATCAGTGAGGTCATATGATACATGTCTTTCTCTGTTTGACTTATTTCGCTCAGCATAATACCCTCCAGTTCCATCCATGTCGTTGCAAATGGCAAGATCTCATTCCTTTTGATGGCTGCATAATATTCCATTGTATATATATACCACCTCTTCTTTATCCATTCATCTGTTGATGGACATCTTGGCTCTTTCCACAGTTTGGCTATTGTGGACATTGCTGCTATAAACATCGGGGTGCATGTACCCTTCAGATCCCTACATTTGTATCTTTGGGGTAAATACCCAGCAGTGCAATTGCTGGATCGTATGGTAGCTCTATTTTCGACTTTTTGAGGAACCTCCATACTGTTTTCCAGAGTGGCTGCACCAGCTTGCATTCCCACCAACAGTGTAGGAGGGTTCCCCTTTCTCTGCATCCCCGCCAACTTCTGTCATTTCCTGACTTGTTAATTTTAGCCATTCTGACTGGTGTGAGGTGGTATCTCATTGAGGTTTTGATTTGGATTTCCCTGATGCCGAGCGATGTTGAGCACTTTTTCATGTGTCTGTTGGCCATTTGGATATCTTCTTTGGAAAAATGTCTGTTCATGTCTTCTGCCCATTTCTTGATTGGATTATTTGTTCTTTGGGTGTTGAGTTTGATAAGTTCTTTATAGATTTTGGATACTAACCCTTTATCTGATATGTCATTTGCAAATATCTTTTCCCATTCTGTCGGTTGTCTTTTGGTTTTGTTGACTGTTTCTTTTGCTGTGCAAAAGCTTTTTATCTTGATGAAGTCCCAATAGTTCATTTTTGCCCTTGCTTCCCTTGCCTTTGGCGATGTTTCTAGGAAGAAGTTGCAGCTGAGGTCGAAGAGGTTGTTGCCTGTGTTCTCCTTTAGGATTTTGATGGACTCCTGTGAGACACTCACATCTTAATGGAGGAGACAGACATGTAAATAATTATAACTTATCCCATGTGCTGAAAAGAAGACACTTCAAGCTACAGCAGGAGCATAGAGGAAAGTGGTGAAATCTTTAAAAGGTGATGGTGCTTGAGCTAATTCTCAAAAGATGAATGATGTCTAGTAGGTAGTGGAGAAGGGAAGTGGTAAGAAGAACATTATAAATGAGGAACCAGGTCAGATACGATTGATAAGGAGGCCAATGTTCAGAGTATTCAAAAAATGTAGCATGGCTAGAGCAATGATTTCCACCCAGGAGGGGGAGCAGGATGAGAAGATGGTATCAAAACTACTTATATCAAACCATGCCTCAGGAAGCACATGGTCAGAGTCCAGGATGCAGGTAAGGGACTCATGAGAGATAAATTATGGAGAAAGGTTGGAAAAGTAGATTGAAACATGACAACTAGATAATCCAAAGGTTTAGTCTCTGCCAACTCATTAGTAATATGTTTTCTTCTTTGTGTCTTCCTTTATTTTTTGCTAACATACACAACCCAGCTTGCTATTTGGGTTGGTTTTGTAAGGTTTGGTAAGGGATATGGATTTCACAATTGTCTCATGTTCTTATGGCAGCTCATGAAATAGCATTAATTAAGGTGGTAAAAAAAAAAGAGAGAGAGAGAGAGAAAAACTAGGGGTCTAGAGAGTCCAAAAACCATAAAATTAACTTCAGGATAATTTAATATTGACTTCATTGGGAAACTTATTTTGTCATCAAGATTTATTAGCCTAATTAACAGTCGGACACAGAGAAGTTAAGGAACATCACCTAAATCATGTAAAACTAGACTGGCTAAATTTAGCACTTGAATATGGAGTTTAGGGAATGATCCCAGGGATATACGAAATATACATACAATATTTCCTCCTGTATCTTCAAAGAAAAATCTTACTTCTTCATATAAACTTATTTCCAGTTTCTCTCAGGAGGGAAAAAATAATCTCAGTTGACTACTCAAATCTTTCCTGTAAAGTCCTTCTGGTCTTGCCTATGTTAAAACCAATAGGAAAGCAAATTTATATCAGAAACAAATCTACACAAGAAACATAAGCCGGGGGCGGGTGGGGGAACTGACAGATGCCCAGTCTCTGATTTTTGGGGACAATAACTCCTAAGCCCTGAGGCATGTAAATAGGTATTAGTCTCCCCAGGCACTCCGTGGTGAAGGCTGGATGGCTTTCCTCAGCCAGTGTCAGCTAAATCCCTCATGTCTGCTCAACAGAAACCTCAGTTTATGAGGGAAGGAAATTATAGATTGAAAAATGCTCTTTTTGTAAAACTCTGGTTGTAATGTTCGGTGAAATGATAAATGAATAGGTTTTTACTGGCAAACTACAGTAATTAGGCCATTCCTCACTTCTTTATTGGAGGCAGACCTAGATGTTTAATCATCATTATGTGATCATTTAATTTTAGCAAAGCATTACTATTGGAGAAATTATACATTTACTTTGCCCTCTCCCCCTTTTTAAAGGTGGTGATGAAAAGAAAAACAAAAAGCTTTAAATCATATCTGGAGTTTAGGGAGAAATAGGATACTATTTTTAAATTTCACATAATTTTAGTACATTTTTTTCTGATTTTCATAGTAACATGTGATATTATAAAATTGTAGAAAATATGAAAAACAGGTAAGATATTAGAAAAAAATAATATTAATTGAAATTACCCACCATTCCACTTTTCTAAGAAAACCATCATTGTTAATATTTTGGTGAATTTCCTTTCAGCCTTTTTTCTTTGGGATTTTATTTTATAATATTCACAAAATAAAAGATTTAGACTAGTATCGGACACACAGAAGCATGCCAGTGAAAGCAGTAAAATATGGTTATTTTAAAAGCAATTTTGGAAAACTTAGAAAGCATTTTCATACTAATCACTGACCAGGCAATGGCCACAATAAAGAATTAAGTTTTTCTTCTTATCTTTGTGCCTGAAATCAACTAGGGGAAATGAATAAACATAAATTAAGAACTTTGAAGGAATAAATATCTTCAAAGAGCTTGAATCTGTAATTTCCCTGAAGAACAGATTTATGATCTAAGCCCATTCTTTTCAACTTAATGCATCGACTCTTCCATAGGCTGGTAAAAAGCAGTTCAGTAACTGCATCTTCCGTCCTCGGCGATAAGATCTTCTGCAATAGGATCAATAAGACCTGCTTTCATAGAACTTTTTTCTTATCCCATAACCTCAAAAATCATTTTGTGCCACAATGATCACTACAGGGAAGAAAATAAAGAGATGTTGAATCTATCAAAGTTTTTCATAGCGAGGCTGGTTTATTTCAAACCATCACAGCATGGTGGTTAACAGCTCTGGAATAGCCAAAGGATGGAAGCAGATGGAAAAAAGAAACTGAAAGATCCTCTTCTTTCTTTACAGGGACCTTCAAAGTTAAAGGGGAATAAGATTCATATTCCAGGCATTTACTACCTAATTTGGCACTGGGAATTTCAAACTAAGCTTATTTTTTTAATCCCACTCTTAACTAAGAGATTTCTGAAATAAGCTCTAATTCAGTATCAATATAGAAAGTTTTAATGAATGGAATAAAAAGGAAGATCCAGATCTAAATTAGTTTGGAAAACCTGTAAATAAATAAATTTATTTTTTGTAGTATTTTTCTGTGTCACAGGTACACTGTGGGTCTCCCAGAGAGGCCTGTAGTATACAGTATTCCCCAATTTTGGATATCCATTTTTCCTCTTCTTTGAGTTCCAAAGAACTCATTTTAAGAAATAATTATTTTGTGTGCTTCTGAGTACCCAGATAGAGTAAGTCTGTTTTCCATAGCTGATTCCTTAAAGGTCATACTCATAAATACAAAGTCATAATTATAAAGGACTTACATGGCATGAAAGCTTGCAGCATAATATTTGAGAAAGTACCCCTAAGCTTGGAATCCCTGGTGTAGGGTCAAGTACTGCAATACCGATTTTAGGTTTACGACCTTGGACAAATGATTTGACCTTCGTGAATCTTAGTTTCTTCCT
The DNA here is from genome assembly GCF_004348235.1 of Phoca vitulina. NCBI lineage: Eukaryota > Metazoa > Chordata > Mammalia > Carnivora > Phocidae > Phoca > Phoca vitulina. The sequence goes on from NW_022589714.1 coordinate 1,583,136, forward strand.
CTGTGAAATGGAAGCAAAAGTCTTGTCTGTCTCACAGGATTGTTGTGAGGATCAATGGAGAGGTCTTTAGAAAATAGAGATTATATTAAAAAGTATGGGGAGTTATTGTGACTACTGCCTGCTTTAACACTAAAATATATGCTTTTTGCTAGATGTTCTCAAATAAGCTATAAAGAAAGGTTCTGTGTTGTGTTCAGCCAATTCTTTTTCTGAACTTCTATTTCTATACCTTTGTTAAAAAATAAGCTGTGGCACCTTAAAAAATTCATAGTTTACTTAAGCAAAACTCGATTCAAATTGGGCAGCACCAAAACAGAAGTGGTTAGGAGCACTCCACCAACAGGAGCCTAGGTAAAGACGTATACGGAAAATATGGAAGCAAAGAAAAGCAATTATGTGATGACTATAGCTTAAAGCCTGGTTAGCTGTTTGCTACTGGTGTGATTTCATAACCTTGAGGCATTCATAGGCTTAAATTTTGTTTTGGCTACATAGACCTCCACACCATTAAAGTCACCTCAGCCTTCTAGTTAATGTAACAACTTATGGTGCAATTTTTTTCTAAAATTGTTTTCTGTGTCCTAATCTCATCTTCCACAACAGACCAGAAACTCCTTGAAGGCAGGATTGGGGTTTGATATTTCCTTTGACTAAGGGATCGCTTGATGGTATTATATTAAGATGGAAAGGATAATCGATACAGTTGAAGTTCTCCCATAGAAAGTATGCTCACTCATGCAGAAGTACATATTCCAAGTCAGAAGATGGAAGACTAATATCTGTAAACTGTTCCTGTTAGGACGGTATTTATATACATTATGTATTTAAGCAACAATTCAGTCAAAATGGTCAAACTCCTTAACATGTCGATACAGCATTGAAAGTAGAAAAGCCTTTATGACTGAGATAGTTGATAATGATTATTAAAAAGAAATACTCCTTTCAAACCCAAGAAGCAAATCCAAAGAGGTCAGAAGTAAAAAGTGTGAAGCAAGTTGATAAATCTACTCTCTCCAGATAAATAATGCCTAAGTTAATTCTAAAATAGCTTTATTACATTTTAAATATAATGCCACGAATTTAAAACCTGTGTTTTTCCCAATTCTATTTGCAGTTAGAAAAAAAGTTCTGCCAGAATGTATCTTAAGGCAAAACTATATTTGAATTTCTGTGGCTTAAATTATAATCCAGCACATGCTTTCTACAGACAGTAGGTCAAGCTCCCTATTGTTTAAGCCAGTCCTCCTCAAACCTTTCTTCTAAAATGCCCTTAACTGAAAAGCAAGTATGCACATCCCTAGGAACCTGGAAGCCTACCTCTGAGGCAGTGCAACACAATTTGAAATTTTTTTAGTCTTATATTTTATTTATCCTAAAATGCAGGGACATTGTTCAATATATTCACAAGACATTTGTGTCTGTTTTAATATAAAATTAATACTTGTATTTCTTATCATCAAGGAAACCTGATGCTTCAGGAAGGTGAGCCCTATGTCTATGGTGTGCCTTGCAGTACAACCCAGCATATGCTGAATATGAGCATCCCAGTAAGGGTCTGAGCCTGGTCTTCAATTTTAGCAATCTCATTAAGCTTTTTCTTCCATGTTATCCAAAGACATACTACAACAATAAAAAATATATCTGCTTCCTTGAGAAAGAGAATATCTGCAATTCACACATGGGTTTCTCTCATGAAATAATAAAAGAATTTTTTAAATATGAAAAACCATAGAACAGATGAAATGCTATCGTGGTGAGGCTATAGTGTGACTTCATGCTCCAAGCAAAGTACATGAACTTAATGAAGCTAATGTTTCTACATTGAACCGAGAAAATTTCTTCTTAATGGTTTTCTTCTTATTGTTACTTAAATTTATGTCAAGGAGCCTCACGTTTCCCTAAGGACACATGTTCAAGGTTTTTGCCTTGAAACTTCACTGATATACAAACCCTCCTAAGCCCCATTGTGGGAATGCAAGCATTATATCTTGCCTTTCAAGAAAAAAGAAATCCTTGTACTATTTGCTCAAGTCTAAAACTGACATAAGATGCTTAGCCCAACAGTATCTGAATATGGTGTATTAAATGCTATTTATAAAAAGTAAAGCTATGCTAATGTGCCTATCTGCCCCCTACTGCTTAACAGTATTAAAGATTAAAGCCAATTGTTTTGTAAACTGAAGAGGCTGTAATGGTTTCTTGGGAAGTGCTCCTCGTCAGCATTCCAGATAAGGTTGCTATTAAATTTTTGCTGCTATGGATGGCTGGCTTGGGTCATTATACACTTAAATTGAGTTGCTGTCATTGTTATATAATGAAATGAAAGAGCCTTTGGCCTATAGTAATGTGGTGTACCTTTTAAAGAATGGGTACCACTACCAGATTTATAAGAATGGGTCTGATCGCATTATAGTACCAAGCTACTCGGTGTTTCAAAGTGATTTAGAAGAAATGTCCGAAGAATTCTCATGTATATCAAAGACAAATAGCTGAGTTTTGCATTAACCTGCTTTCAATAATCATTGAAACTTATTGAGTGATTACAGGATGTAGCAGATTCATGGTTCTTTCTTCTGTCTTGTAATTTAATTATGTCTCGCTCTGAAGTGAGGATAGTCAAGAACCTGGATTTTTTCATAATCCTATAAATTACTTGTTCAGATTAAAGAATAATCATCCTGATCTCTTCATTCTAAGCATGTTATTTGACAATCCTCTTACAACTTGAGAAGGCTATACATTATTTTAATTCTTAAATGGGCCAAAAGGTTAGTTAAAAAAAAAAAAAAAGATGAAGGATGACATCACATTTCCTAGGTTTAAGTATTCTTTCTTTCTAATACAAACAGAAAATTCTAGCTACCATTTCTGTAAGGAAAAATAATTTTCTTCCTCTTTTCCCAGGTTTATAACATCCCAACTCACTATCTAGAGAAGCAACTTTGTCACACTTCTAAAATACTTATTTATAAATATTACCTATGTATTCAAAAGTGTTTTCTCTTTCTCCTCAACTTTTTAAAAGTATAAATAATTCCTTTTTCTTAAACTACATTGTATACCAAATAGGAATGTATAATTTTGTTAATATTTTAATATCAGAGACTAGAGAAAAACTGAATTTAGGAACTCAGGAGATGGACAGATTTAGTCATAATGCAGATCTTTGCCATCTCCAATTCATAGTAATATGAATTGCTTTGTTAAAACTACAAGTCATCAATATTTAAATGTAAACTGGCATGACAATTTTTTCTACTTACAGTATTCTATAAAAATTGAAAAACTCATGCATTTTGAATTGATCCAATAGCTCAAGAATACCTGAAATCTAATCATTATCCCTTTTGGGGTCTTTAGCACTTCCCACTCTGTTCTGCTTCTCTGGGAGAAATGTTTTCCTCTTCAGTGTATCTTTATCTTCATCTGTGTACTTCAAACTAGAGAGAGAGGACACTCAAATGCTTAGAGAGAGTTTGCTTTATTATGTGGCTCTATGGAGTCTAAAAATGCTACAATCACAAACAGCCCTCTGAAGATGCCTGTATACTCAAACAGATACATGATTTTTCCCAGCAATGGAAAGCAATTTATGGCTTTTTCTATTGCTCCAGAAGTCCTTCAGAAAATGGCACTTGCAAGAATAATGTTATAGCATGCAATCAAAGAAGACATATCTTTAAAGATTGAGCTGTCCAGGAACCTGTAGCCATGACAACTAATGTTGGTCCATAAGCTCAGAAATGGCAGTGCCATTGCGAGCACATGTCATCAAGGGAATGGTAAATGGGGCACCTGGCTCAGGCATGATGCTGGACAGTGGACATTTGTGGTACAGTGTCAATCTTTGGGAGCATAGCAAGGTGCATCATTCAGGCCTGCTCCATGACCCTGTGTTGTTTCACCATTTCACCAGAGCAATTCTCTAGAAAAACAGTTTCCTGCAATCCAGTCCAATCTGCAGAAGATGGAACTCTGCAGGTTTAGGAAAATGGGCAAATCCCAGACTTCTGTTTTGGAGAGTCTTTCCTACCCTACGTCCCAATGATATCTTTAGGATTTAGGTTCCAAGGTGAATTATTTAGGCTTAGCATTAAGTTCTAAGTCATGAGTTAGTGTCATAGCAAGAAATTAGTAAAGCGGAGCTTCAAGCCCAGGATAACTGCTCTTCTGCAGCCAGTGTCAAGACTAGGAAAACTTGGGAATCTGATTCCCATAGGTTATTTTATTGCATTTTATCAATCAGTAAGCCCAACTTGAACCAAACACTTAGAAAGAAAATTGTACCAGTATGGTTTCTGCTCTCAGGCAAGATATTAATGATGCATTATTTATGAAATGCAACACTATGTAAAATTGTAGTCAGAAAATACTTCTAGAAGAAGAAAAGAGGCTGTTATAGAATAATAATAAAAATACCAAATGCTTATATAACATTTACTGTTCTAAGAATTTTATGAATATTAATTCATTTAATACAACAGTCTGGGGTAAGTTCTGTTATTATCCCCACTTCATGGGTGGGGAAACAGAGACACAGAGATGTATAAACTGGCAGTGGTAAAGCAGAGATTCAAGCTCCAGAGTCTGTGTTCTTAAAATTCTGCTGTAGGTAGACTGAGACTGATAAGAAGTTAGAAGGAAAGATGAGACAGGAAAAGTGGGAAAAGCAGAGTGAGATGATAAGGCCACAGGCCTGATTAGAGTGAAATGATCCTTATGGGGGACCATAGGAGATGACTGAGGGCATAGGAATGCCAGTCAATGGAGAATTTTGAACGCACTACTGAGAGTCATTTGATCAGAAAGCTATTATGGACTCTTGGGCATGTTGATAAGGTAATTTAAGAAAATATATTTTACCAAGGTAAACTATTATAAATGAGGCTACTTAAATATAGCCAAAGCTATGAACAGTTTATAAAACAATTGACATTACCCTGCAAAGGCAAACATACATATACTCTCTGGCTTAGCATTTCCACTTATAGTATAACTATTAGAGAAACCCTTGCACATGAGTTAGTATCAGCAGGTATATACCACAATATTTGTCCATAATAGCAAAATATTTAAAATAGAATTAAGTGCTTTTTAACAGGAAAATGAAAAAATAAATTGTAGTATGTTCACACAATGAAATATTATACAGCAATGAGAAATAAATGAACTAAAGCTATACTCAAAAATATAGATGAATCTTAGTAACACGGAGTTAAAGCAAAACTAGAAGTCCTCATATAACATAAAAGGAAGGAAGGGAGGGAGGGAAGGAAGAAGGGAAGGAAGGGAGAGAGAGAGCAAGAACATTCAGAATGGTCCAAATAAGAAAGAAAAATAAAAGAAAGAATAAGGAGAACAAAAGAGAGAAGGAAAGAAAATCAGCAAAGAAGGCTCCAGGGTAACAGTGACGATGGAAATGGGTGTCATGAAAGCACATCTCCGGCTTTTGAAATCTGATTCCTAGTTCAGCCCTCCTCTACATTTCCACAATTGATTTCCTATAACAGACAAACTCCTTAATTAAATCTTATGTGTTTTTATATTGCTTACAATACCAACCTCAGTATGAGGCAAATGGTATTTACTCAAAAATTATAAGGAGAATGAACATAATTAAGTGGAAAAGATAGCCACATGACAGACAATGCCGATGGGCCTCAGAAATTACTGTCTTCAAACTCAGAAATTCCCTCTACAACATTCCTGACATTCTACTTCTACTTAAATACATTCTGTAATGAGAAGATCTCTGGGTTTTTTTTGGGGGGGGTGGTTGTTTTTTTTAAAGATTTTATTTATTTATTTGACAGAGAGAGACACAGAGAGAGAGGGAACACAAGCAGGGGGAGTGGGAGAGGGAGAAGCAGGCTTCCCGCGGAGCAGGGAGCCAGATGCGGGGCTCGATCCCAGGACCCTGGGATCATGACCTGAGCCGAAGGCAGACGCTTAATGACTGAGCCACCCAATGCCCCAAGAGAAGATCACTGTTTTGAGATACGCTGTTTCACTGTCAAACAGCTGGAATTGCTAGAAAGGTATTCCTTATGACGATCCTAAACTGATGACTCTAAGTCGTAGATCTCCTCTGTAGAACAATGAAAAGCAAGTCTATTCCCTGTCCCAGCACAGCTTTTCAAATGTTAAAGAAAAATATTAAATCCTTGTAATATGCCCTGTTTCCAAGATAAGCTTTCCTAGGCTTTAACAATATGGTTTCCAGGCCCTTTGCTTCCTGACACCTTCTTAACCCAGTGCTGTCCAAAACAACAGCACTTTCTTTAAAGTCCAGTCTCCAGACATGAGCTCAGTTTTCCAGATGAGACCTGACCAGTGCAGAGTAGAAAGGACTTAATACAACTTGTCCTTAATCTGAAGTCAATACTTATAAATTTGCCACATGTAAAAAGGTTGGCTTTGGCTTTATAAAGCAAGAAACCAGAGTTTAAGGATTGAAGGCAAAAATCTTTCCTTTTCTCACATGAATTTTTCCAAAGATATCATAAAAATAACCACATATTATATCTGCAAAGCACTTTTGAGTCCATTAAATGCTTTCATGTACATTATCACATTTAGTCACAGTCAGGTGTTAGTATCCCCATTTTTTCAGATGAAAAAAACAAAATCATGGAATAAGTAAGTGACAGAGCCAGAACTAGAACCCATGCATTCACACTCTGAGTCAAGCACTCTTTCCACAGTAGCATGCTGCTTCAAATAATCAAATAATCATCAAATGGTTGACCTCCCTCTAAACAACCAACTAGGAAACAAATTTTGCAACAGAGACCTAATATGTTACTGATTTTTAAATCAATAAGAAAAAGACTGGCAATCCAATAGAACAATAGACAGTGAATTCATCTGGCGGGTTCACAGAAAAAGAAATACAAATAGCCAATATACATGTTTTAAGAAGCTCCGTTTGACTCATAGTTTCAGAATGCAAATTAAAACATCAATGGCTATCATTTTTCACTAACCAAATTGACCAAAAAAATGTAAAGATTGATAATGCACACTATTGGTGAGACTGTGGGAATAACAGAAACTTTTCTATTGAATGAAAGAATAAATTAACACACTGGGAGTGGAAGTACACTTTGGTACAAATTTTTGAAGGTCAATTTGGCAATAACTATTAAAATCTGAACACATTTGCCCTTTGACCTAGTAATTCCACTTTAAAGACTATGTCCTTGAGGCTTATCTAAGTGTGCAAATATATTTGTCCCAGGGTGTTTATTGTTGAATTGCTACGTTAGCAAGTAAATGGATATATTTTAAATATCTGTCATTAAGGGATTATTAAATAAAGCACAGCATGTCCACACATGTAGCCATTAAAAAAGTGAGGTATGTCAATTTTTAGTCCATGGACACACAACCATGGTGTATTAAGTGAACAAAGTGGATTGCAGAAAGATATATGATTCCACTTGTAAAAGAACAACACACATATATGTGGTCATTTTTATGTATAACCATTCATATTGTGCATATTATACATATCCATACACGTGTGTAAGAAAACAAAATGTCTGGAAGGACATGAAACATATCAAATCATCAAACATATCAAATCATCAACAATGACCATTTCTGGAAAATGGAATTCCATAGTGTAAAAGATGGGAATAACAGGGAGATTCTACATTTCCGACTTCTTGGATAATATACCATACTCAAGAAGAAGTCTGAAATACTTTGCAATGTCTAGAACATTACAAAAACTAGTAAACAATGGGGTTTTTTTTAACTAAAAATTTATCAGTCCCATTACTTTTTATTTACTAAGCAACTACTTTGTGTCAGGCATTACACTAAGCACTACACACATCTTATTTAAAATAACCTGTACATTAAAACACATATGAGTTAAGTATTAATATTCATCATTACAATGAAAGTATGATCCAAACTTCTGATATTATGATCCATTGACTGCACCAGGATGGAGGGGTTATGCATACTTAGCCAACTGAAATTCTTTCTGACCTGTATCTAATGACGGTAAGAGAAATCAAAATAGCAAAAATTTAGATTTTTTAAAGGACCTCAAAGAGAGATAAAGTTATCAAGTTCACAGTCAATGGACTAGAACTGTGTGTTAAGATTATGGTTTCTCTGTCCTTGAGGCCAAAAATTGACGTCATGTTTCTAATGTCTTAGATGCAAGGGGCTATGCACCTGATGAGGTTCTCCACAAAAAGGAAAGTTCCGTACAGGATTAATTTATTTTTCCATCAATCACCAATTAGAAAATATGCAGGGGACTTTGGATTCTGGAACACAATCGGGGCTGCATATATCAATCATTGATAAAAACTACTATAGATGAGATAACGTTGCAGAGAAGAAAGCACAGAGAGAGAGGAAGAACACTTGAAATCATAGGTCTCAACCATTCATTTGTCTTTAAAGAAGAAAAAGGGAGGTGTTGATATCATGGAAAAGTTCCCTTCAAATATTTAGTAGAGGCTGTCATTTGAAAGGAGAGTTGAATTTGCTCTGTGCCATTCCTTCCATACCAATGGAAGCTAGAGAAAGAGATTTCAGTTCTATTTCAGTGGGTAACTTTTTAATAGAATTGTCCATATGGAATGGACTACCTAAGGAAGAGATGAATTCCTCATCTCTGAAAGTTTAAGCACAGTTAAATGAACACTTGGTAAAAAGCCACAGTAAACCTTTATAAATAGAATATTTCCTCAAATTAGATTACCTCTATGTTCCCTTGCATGGCTTTTAGCTCACTTATATTCTCTTATACATCTTATTTACTATTCAGATAGGAAAACATGTGGGAATTTGTGCATTAATTTAAAAATAAAAAATAGAGAAATAAAAGTTAATACTTACTGACTGCCTATTTTGTGCCAGCCCAGCTCTCAAGATTACTTCCACTAAAATATAAGGACTTGTTCGAAGTCCTTATGTATTAACTCATTTAATTCTCAAAAAAAATGAGGTAGTTCCTAATATGATTACACAGATGAGGAAACTGATGTATAGAGAGGTTAAGAAATTTGGTCAAGGTCACACAGCTACTAAGTGGAGGAATCAGGATTCAAATTTAGTCTGTCTGGCTCCAAAGCCCATTTTCTTAACTCTATTCTAATGACTAAGAGCGGTATTTACTGACTTAAAAACAATTGAGTATTTCACCAGTCGGAACTCTCCATAAAATATATATCCTTTTAAAAACTGTATCACAAGGATGAGTTAGGTAAATTTAAAATCATCCAAATAGACACAAAACTCAAATTCAATTTTATTTTCCAAGTCCCTAAGAACATTTACACATTTACACAGTCCCACATAAACAGAATGACTATCACTTCCAAAGTTAGAAGGGCAGTCTCTCCCATGTTTGGTTTAGGAGTGAAAGGACATGAACATGGGACTGAGATTCCAAAAGTCTGAATGCAGTCTCAGTCCTGCCACCAGCATACTGTGAGACACTGGGTGAGCCACTTGGCCACTCTTTAAATAAGAGCACATGGCTCCAAAAGTTCCATTTAATCTGAAAAGACCCCCATAAAGCATTTAGCTGAGAACTGTTTGTGTAATATGTACTTATGGTTTTTGTTTTTCTTATATGGGACCTTCATATTTGTTGGAATATTACTGTCCTCAGAGCTGATAAGAAATATATAGGTCCCCTTCCTCATGATTCATCCTTTCTTCATGATCATCAAGGTTTGTTCTGGTGATCTTAGCTAGAATTTCATTTCCCCTAAGAAAGAGAGATTAATTCACAGAGGTGATTATATTAACAAGAACATGCTGCATAGCCAGCAAAAACACTTTTAATGTCCAAGAGGAAAAAAATACAAAATTCACCAACTATATAATCCCATAAATAACTTTGAAATTACCAAAATTTTACTCATCCCATCGATTGGACATTATTACTTACTAGTGTTTCTGTCTTTCTAACAAATCCTACTCCCTACTTTTCTGGTGCACAATTTTTTTTTTTTTTTTTTGTAACTAACACATTAACAATTCACCATAGCAGATCACATTAAACCAAACAAAAATGAGATAAAAAGGCAAAAAAAATGTATTTAATTTCTTATAAATACTGTATTGTCTATATTTATTTACAACAAGCCTTGTTCCACAGATTATTTGGAACAGCTCTCAAGATTACTTCCACTAAAATATAAATAAGTAAAAAGTCAGGGCCTGGGAAATTATAAATTAAGACAGAATATCAAGACCAAAAGAAAGGTTAGACTTGCATGTATATTCTGTGTTATTATTAAAATTGAGCTAAAATTTTGTCTCCAAGCACCTGGGTAGCTTCTAATGAATGGGGAAACAAAATCAGATACATGAATTTTTCTTTTTAGTCATATAAAAAGGAGAATTCAAAGAAGTTCAAAGATTTTTTTCATAGGCCTTAAAACAAGGCACATTAAGGGCTGTAAAAGGTAATATTTTAGTATCATCCTTATAGTATATGCATTAATAGGTTTTATTCTTAAAATTTTCTTTTGTATATCATGCCTCAGTGTAAACCAGGACAGAATGTCAAACCATAACTTAGTGAAAAGTATTTTGCAGAGGATGAGGTTGGGGAAGGGAACAGAGGATTGAAATTTAAACAGATCTGGCTGTTCACTCTTATGACTATACTAATCTTTTTGAATGGATTCAGAAGCCTTAATGGCTACTCATGGCAAGAAAATCCATCCAGACAACAACCTGACACAAATCCTTATAACCCAAGCAATACACAGAAGCCTCTGAGAGAGTAAGTCCTATGGTCCCTACAACCTGGAGATGATGACCTAGAAATCTCACCCTCTGTCCCAGACCAATTATCAAACCTTCCTGGAAGGCAGAGCTAACTTGGCCATATGTATTTTCAGCCCTAACAACCATTTCTTCATTTCCATGTCATTTTTCTCATTATAATATTGCTAATAGGAACAGGTGTCTTCATGATTGTACAAGACAATCTCAGGGAGCCTTTGATTTATTTGGTTGACTCCAATTTATCTTACTCTTATGATCTCTAAAATATGAACATTTCTCTTTGGAATCCTATCTTACTGAATGGTCTTGCTCTTTAAAATCACTGTCTTATATTTTATTTTTATGTATTAAACCTCATATATTTCTCTGCTCTAGTACAGATTTTCTTGCTCACAAGTATTACTCAACATTTTACAACCTTTTACATATCTTTCTTAATATTTTTATCTTTTTTTTTAGAGGGGGGCGAGAGAGAGAGAGAGAGAGGTGGGAAAGGGTAAAGGGAGAGGGAGAGAGAGAATCTTAAACAAGCTCCATGCCCAGCCTGGAGCCCAACATGGGGCTCTATCTCACAACCCTAAGATCATGACCTGAGCTGAAATCCAGAGTTGGACGCTTAACTGACTGAGCCACCCAGAAATATTTTATCTTTCACTTTTGTATTTCTACCACATTCTTCTTTACTGATATTCCCCACTAGAGACTTATAGGAAATAAAAACTTGTTTCAAAGTTCATTCTATTTTAGTCCAGTTTGTGATTGTTAATTTGGTTTTTATCCAAGCTTGAATGTAAGATTTTTATAATTTATAGTAATGTATAGCATTGGTACACCCCCCCACACCCTGCTCAGGTTCCCTGGGAGACAAAGAACACCCCCCAACCCTGTAAAGAACTTCAACATTTATAATTTTTATATCCAGACCACACTTTTAAGTTCATCCTTGGTAATCATTTCAGTAAAGAAGTATCCATGTAAGTACTTGCCAGGGCAGAGATGGCATATTGGCATGGGCCCGTCAAGCAGCATTCCCAGAGGCCTTTAAGAACTCCTCATGCCCCATCTGTCATTGCTCAGTTGTAAAATACACTTGCATGATTTCTCATATGTTAATGTTTCTTAAATGAGAAGGTCTTTTATTTGTTAGAACATCAAATACAATATTTATTTTTAAAACCTCTTATTAAATCTTCAGTGAAATTTACAATTAAGGGCATCTCAGGAAATATGATAGTGGAACTTATATCATTCCTTTAGAAACAGTGAGTTAATAAGACCAGTCATGTATTGAAGCCTCTCCTGGTACATGACAATTAAATCATACCATCTGCATAAAAAAGAACTTTTTAAAAAGATTTTATTTATTTGACAGAGAGAAAGAGAGGGAGCACAAGCAGGGGGAGCAGCAGAGGGAGAGGGAGAAGCAGGTTCCCTGCTTAGCGGGGAGCCTGATGTGGGGCTCGATTCCAGGACCCTGGGATCATAACCTGAGCTGAAGGCAGACGCTAAACCGACTGAGCCACCCAGGCGCCCAAAAAAAGAAACTTCTTTCTGATGTATGGTCATGCTTCCATACCATCAAAATTTTAATAATTTATAAGTAATTTTTTAAAAATAATAAAAGCGAGGTAGAATATAGCCTTGCTTTATGCCCCTGTGAATTGTTCTCTAATCTACAGATCATTCACACCTACATAGATTCTTGATATAATGTTAAGACACAGGGTTTGTACAAGCATTGATAACTGCAGATGCATATCAAGTTCAACAGCAAATACATATCATGACATTTAACTTTGTCCAGCCTAGAGAGTCAAGGATTTATGCATAGTCCTGTGATTACTGTGAACTGTCTTATAAGGCAATAACAAATTTAACAGTGACAGGAGATTATCCTACAAGCTGTTTGTTCTATAAATATAGACTTGAAAAACCCAAAAATTGTTTAAAGAAATTCTCATTAAATTTGGATAGAAATGTCCAATAAAATATATAGTTTAAGGGATGTAGAATATTGCCTTTTAAAAGATGAAAGAAATTTAAATCTCAACCACTCAAATAGGATTTTGCACTTAGAATTTGACAAAGGAGTCCTTGAAAAGACTTTGAACAATTTTGATGACTGAAAAAAAAAATTTAGGGCGCCTGGGTGGCTCAGTTGGTTAAGCGACTGCCTTCGGCTCAGGTCATGATCCTGGAGTCCTGGGATCGAGTCCCGCATCGGGCTCCCTGCTCAGCAGGGGGTCTGCTTCTCCCTCTGACCCTCTTCCCTCTCGTGCTCTCTGTCTCTCATTCTCTCTCTCTCAAATAAATAAATAAAATCTTTAAAAAAAAAAGAAAAAAAAAATTTACCTTGTACTTTTTAAACAGAGCCTTTCAATGCATATTTTTATGGTGGACATAATAGATGGCATTGGTTACATTTTTAAATTATCAAAAAATGCAAAGATAAAACTTCTTTTAAAAACTTTCATTCTAGTTAAGGATCATGATAATCCATAATGCATATGTGGCTAATTCAAACTAAATCTCTTTGAATGGAGAATGAGACAGCACAATGAAGCAAAATTTAAGTCAGTTTATATCTAACAGTATATGTCTTAGGGAAGAAATCACCATCGCAAAACTAAATATAATTAAAATAAACATTTATCAAACATTTACCAAATATAAGGCACTATACTAAACATTTTACATATTTTAGTTCATAAAAATCCCTAAAACCCTCCCAAGTAGATATTTTATTATTTCCATTTTATAGGTGATGAAACTAAAGTTCAAAAAGGAAGTAGCTTATTCAGCAAATAAGTGATAGAACAAAGTTTCAGACCCAAAGGATCGGATCCCAGAGCCTCTGTCTTGACCACTACACTATTGAGAACATTGGGTATTCTGCTGGGCAAGCTTCCTATGTAAATCCCCCAAGTTGGGTCTCTCCACAATTCCAAGGGGATGGAAAACTCTTTCACCTTCAAGAATGGTCCTCCGATATGCACACATAAACTCTTATATTCTGAGAGGGGAGGCTCATATGTAACTAATTCTTGAACTAAAACTTTTTTCTCCTAGTGGATTTAATTCCAAAGATATAATAACTATTGTGATTAAATATCTCAGTGGCTTCACATATTTCGATTTAGAATGTCATATGGCTACAATCCTTAATTCTACTGTAAGTGCCCTTCCCTTTCAGGTTAACTGCATGGCCAATTAAATACTCTGCACAAAGGCAAGGTGACTCTGGAGGGAAATATGCAATTATGTAGTTTCCAGGTAGTAATTATCTAAAATTAATTGCTGTTTTATGGGAGTTTTGATCATAACAAACAATATTTACAATTGCAATTCAATTCCAAGATATCTTCTTACTCTGCTTAGCTATCTAGCTATCTGTTCAGTCATGCGTTCTCATGTTTGGGAAACATATATGACTTATGGTAAAGTTAAATGAATGTTTTATTAACTCCAAAGGAAGCTATTTGAACAGGAAAGAACCCAGGGGTACTTAAGAAAAAACACTGGCCTTCTAAGTGTCCGCTTGGGTTAACATTTCTGACTTACATTTTAAAGTCTACTGTTGTTATTTGTATAACTTCATCAAGAAAATTAAAGTTTTATTTTCCATGCTTTTCTCCAATCCTCCATCCTCTGTCTGCCATCAAAAGATAAGAGATCTAAGATTCTGTCCCATTTAAACAATGAGTCAACTCAGCCATTTTTCAAGTCTCTCAGGATAGTGATTTGCCTGTGTTCCTTTTTTCCTGCTAAAGTAAAAACTTTTGAAAGTGAAGGCTGGGACTTATTATCAAAGATCCTTTGTAGTTATTATGCACAAGAAATTTGTGTTTCTGATGCCTATCACATATTTAATAAGAAGATATAATTACTGCAAATGGTCCCCTGCTCGAAACCAATGACCATTCCCATCACATACTTTTTGAAAAAACCGCTTGTGATGAAAACACCACCCAAGGAGCATTTACAGAACACTCACTGGTGACAATGCACCAGGATAAGTGTGTGATCAAATGATACTTGTCGGTTTCTGACAGTCTCTGCTTTAAGAGGGACAGACAGTATTAACACTGACAGACATGAAAAGATATGGCTAAGTTTATGTTAAATTCCACTCTGAGCTCTGCATTCCTAGACAATGTTTATCTGGTTTTCATACCCTAGAAAGAAAATGCATTCATTTAGCATGATCAGATGGGGTTTAATCTAATTGACAAAATTTTCAGTGTTGATATTTCACCATTAAAGTTGTGCAAGATCAGAATCTCCCTCCAGCTCTTCAAAGGGTTGCACCCATTCTGAAGCAGAGAGAAAAGATTTTACCATTATGCTTTGGGGGAAACAATCCTTGGTTGATACCTACTCCTCTCTCAATCGCAACTGTCCTCACTTTCCTTCCTGCAAGTTAGCTCTCTTCACAGTCAGTGCATTATTTTTTATTCTCTCTATCCTCTATCTCTACATCCTCTGACCCCCTTCTCCTATAGGATTTAAAATGAAGGAGACCACACTCCCACTAAGAACCCCAGAGCAGGGAACTGATAGTGCTGTCACAGCCCAGCAGTGGGATCACCAGGCACCTTGGAATCTAAAGAATGAATGGAAATTCTGTTACATTTTTATGAGTCACTGCTTTTGACCATGAAATAAATATCTCCCAATGACATGAAAGAAATGGATATCTGTATATATCTAAGTAAAGTTTCATGCACCGTTGCTTCCAGGGTGTTATTTTGGTGAAGGTTAAAGGGTTTATACATTAGTGGCTAGGTTAAGTCAACAGATATTTATAAGCAGGTATTTATACTTCACAATTATTAGAGAAAATGAATGGATAGGATAATGTAGAAAAATAACTATCAGCAATAATATATAATAAAATTGGTATTGACAGTAGCCTACAAAACAATAAAAAGCTTATTAGGATGCCAAAGATTCTTCACAGAGCCTCCCATGCCTCAATCTTTGCTGTGGAATTGCTTATTCATTGAGGTGAAGGGAGTTGCTGAAGTCTTTGACCTCAGAAATGAAACTTGACAAGTAATTGATAGCACATATTCCACACATCCGGAAATGTAATAAATAAGTGATTATATATCCATGATTCTCTGATAAAGATCCTTTCCAGCTATTGAGCTAGTAGTACCTTGAGGATCTGTAACTAATTCCAGGATGATTAGTGGGTGGTCCCTGTGTCATAAGTATTCTCCAGTCCTTAAATTTCTAGGGAGAAAGGCTTAGCTGACCCAGTATCACCATCCTAGCCTAATATAATCTCTCAGAATTCCCATGTCTTTGCACAGCATAAATCTCAGTTTCTCCCCGGACTGGGTTTGCTAAAACATCCTGAATTCAGACAAATCAGAAAGTTCCCTAGAAAGATTTTTTTAAAGGTCTATCTGGGGGCTATTACAAATTTTCAATGGAAAGAAATAGAGATTAAACAGATTAATTGATTGATTAATTGATTGATTAATATGGTTCTTGCCCCCTTCTTCAGGGTAAAGAGATCTCAGCTTTAATTATCTAATCTGGTCTGGGCGCCTGGGTGGCTCAGTTGGTTAAGCGACTGCCTTCAGCTCAGGTCATGATCCTGGAGTCCCTGGATCGAGTCCCACATCGGGCTCCCTGCTCGGCAGGGAGTCTGCTTCTCCCTCTGACCCTCCCCCCTCTCATGTGCTCTCTCTCATTCTCTCTCTCTCAAATAAATAAATAAAATCTTTAAAAAAAAAAAAAAAAAAAAATTATCTAATCTGGTCTTGGAAGTCACTTTCAAAATAAGCTCAAGAAAATTATAGTATGTTCAAAAAATTGTATTTTCCTCAAGCACAAATATCAATACTGTCGAACCATGCAACCCCAATCAATTTCTCAAATACTAGTAATATTTTGCTAGAGCTTTGGGTTCTCCTGATCCAACTCAAAGATAGAGTCTGCATGAAAACAAGTCCAAAATCTTAAGTAAAATATTATACATTTCTCTGATACATTATTAATTATAAAAATAATAAACATTTCCCCTTGTTTGATTTCTTTGAATAGCTGAACACAGAATCCAGAATTTTGTTTTTTATATTTTTCCTCAAAAATGGTCTAATTAATATTCTGTCTCTGGGCAGTACAATTTCATAAACCAACCCCCAAAGAGAGACACCTGCTCTTTTTCCTAAAATCTCAAGAATGCAATCAACATCCACTTTATAATAACTACCATATTAATAAATGAAACTACAAAATTGCATCACCTATTGGGAGCAATACATTGTCCTGCAAAGTTATTTTTCAAATGAAGAACCAAAGGGCAGTCAGTCTCTAGTGCCAGAGGATAGCTCTCACGAGAGCCACATGGAAGAGGAATTCCCAGCCCAAATTGTTATCAGAATTATCTGAGGGACAATAAAATAAATAAAATCTGAGTGCCTCTAGAATCACTGACTCAGATTCTTAAGAAGTTAGCCCAGGAATACATATTTTATAATAGCTTCTCAGTGATTCTGATGACCCACAAGTTAGGGAACCCATTAATCCAGGACAGTGGTTCTCAAAGTGTGGTCCCCAAACAACAGCATCAACATTAGAATTGCAAATCACTGGGCCTCACCCTAGGCCTTCTGAACCAAAACACTGGGACTAGAGCCCAGCAAGCTGCCTGAGCTTTAGCAAGGCCTCCAGGTGATTAGGACACAGCTCAAGTTTAAGAACCATTGACATAGAGAATTTAAATTAAGCTTCAGCCAAAAAAAAAAAAAAAAAAACCAAAGGTTTGGGGCACTTGTGTGGCTCAGTTGGTTAAGCATCCAACTCTTGATTTCGGCTCAGGTCATAATCTCAGGGTTTTGAGATTGAGCCCTACATGGGGCTCCCCACTGGGCATGGAGCCTGCTTAAGATCCTCTCTCTCCCTCAACTTCCCCGCTCAAGTGCACACATGCACGCTCTCTCTCTCTCTCTCTCTCTAAAAAAAAAAAGGGGGATTTCATCCTTATGTGGTCCTTTTGCAATTGGGAAGAAACTTAAAACCAACTAATTTAACTTTCTAGGGATTCTGATCGCAATTATTTTTGGAGGGAGCAAACAGAGGGTAGAACTGTACTAAATATAACTGTGGGAAGGAAAGGACACCTAAAGCTACATTGTCCATGCTTAGATTCATGCCCCAAAATAGGCAAATTCTGCATTGACAGAGAATGTATCAAACATGACTAATTGGGGAACTTCTGTTTCCTGACATTTGCAGAGACATTTTAAAGAGCTTATAACAATATCTCCTGGGTTAAAGAAATGAACTTAACTAATTTATTGTTTTATTTATGTAAGTTTTTGCCCATTTAAGCAGCAAAAAAAATCTTTTTTATGATGCTTGTGTATTTGTCCTTCTCCCCACTTACTTCTGTTCCTGCAAGTATTGTACATCTATCTTCCTTCCTAAATGGCACTTCATATCTTCCTCTCTGACCCTTGTAACTTTGAATATTTCTCTAAGAATCTGAAACTCTAGAGCAGTGTTTCTCAACTTATTTTCATTTTCATACCTCTTTTTAAAGGGAAATCTTTAAACATTTTTTCCTAATCTCCCCATGATATACTACAGATAAACTATATAGTTGTTTATGTACTACATGTATATCTGTGGTTTATACATAAAAGGAGTAGTACTTTTTTCACCCCTCCCAAGAACCAATTTGCATCACCTTGGGGATAATATCACCCTTGTTGAGAACACACATTTTATGGTTACAAGTACAATTTTGTTCTGATACACTAGATGTAAGAGATGTTACATTTATTTTTAAAAATGAAGAAATCAAAACAATCAGGCCTTAGTCATTTGGGGGCACACCCACATTAGAACCAGTACAGTGCTGGAAAATTGCAGAGGGACCCTGGATTTCAGTCCATCATGGTTGCCACTGAGATGCTCTTGGCCCTGCCCCCTCCAAGGGACTCCAGGGACCCAGAGCAAAGGTGTCTCTTCCTTCCTTCTACCTGTCAGACAGGCAAACACAGAGCACTCACATTCCAACTATTTCTACTAAGGAGTTGAGCTACTTTTCTGTTCCCTCAATCTTCACTCTATTAACTTAGCTTCACATAACCCAGACTTTAAAAAACAAAAACCTTTTAATTTAATACCCTGACTCAAGGCAAACCCAGGTCATACATGACTGTCCTCTGGAGATAGAAGAAACACAATTCTTCCCATTCCTGTGGGGGTAAACCTACAAGCCAGTTTATTTCTCAGTTACTTTATCCTGCTATGTTTAAAATCTAGACTTATCAGAGACTGGGCTAGAGCTGATCAAAAGGGACAGTTTTAAACCCTGGAGAAATCCTTTTCCCAGCAGGCTACTTGTTGGAAAAATTCTTGTTTCAGACTAATGCCATTCTACATAAAGAGCACAGGCTTAGCTCTAGAGAGGTAAAGGTTCTAATCCTAGCACTACCGGTTAGTACCTGTGTGATATACCAATACCTATATTCTATAATCTTCAGTGAATGCCTTTATCTGTAAATTGAGAAGAATAACACCTATTCCAAAGGGTTATTGTGGATATTAAAAGAGAATTCATGGTAAATTCTACACAGTGTTTGGTTTTGGGTAAATGATCAATAAATAGCAGCCTTATCATTATTAGCACTAAGTCAACCAACTAAAATGGAAGTTTTCTCACTCATTGATTATCAATAGAGTATCAAGGAGTACTGGATAAATAACTTCACCATAAAGATCTCCTCTCCTTCTTCAGAGAAGATGGTGTTTCTTGTACCTCAAGCTCAGGCCATGATGGACCAAGAAAATATCTGACTTAGAAAAGAGAGTGGAGTAATTCCTGAGTGTACAGTGGCAGAAAGGTGAATGTGAACTAGGCTGGGTGGGCTGGGAAGTACAATTAGTTATCTTGGGACCCACTTTCATTCCCATCAAACTGGTATCTGAGTGGTTAGGTAGCTTCCATCTCATTCATTGGAGTGCAGTGTCCTATCAGCTGCGGATATTTGTCCACTGACATTCTTTTGATCAAGGGAATTCATGTTGCAAGTTTAGAATTGGCTAGCAAGAAAGTAAACAGGTACAAATTGATATTCATCAACAGCTTTTTCTAGGAACTTCCCAACTTTTGACTTGTTGTGTTGCTCTCTTATAACTGATTCATTCAGCAGGGAATAATTAGCAGCCATGCCACACAGGAACAAAGTGCGTAGATTTGAGTTGATGTTGTGCTTAATGAGCCTATTTTAAAAGTTAGAAATCACCCAGCTTCCTATTAACCTCCACTTATCACTTTCTCATGTAGATTGTGACAAAAATCAGAATTCATGCAAATGGGGTAATTCAGTCCTGAAATTTGCCATTTGCCTACATGCCAAGGGTCAAGGTTTATACCAAACTAGCAAAGAAAGCAGCTTTTCCTTATTTATTATATCTACCACTACTACTACAAGGTTAGTGGGAAATAAAGATCAATAAAGAAATAAAGAAAAAATATTAGCTGGTCACTTTGGTATATTTGAACAGATAAATAAATATATGAATATCATCCTGACCACTGCATGACTTACTTCTTTTATACAGCAAGAAGAAATTTTAAAAGAAAACTGTCCTATAAATGTTCTACTGATCTATGAAGATAACATTTAGGTTTTGCTCAAGCATTACTGATTGAGGAATATTCTCAAAATCCTCTTTTCTATGACAATCCTTCCCCATTGTCAGAAAAGAAGATATTTCACATCTGCTCCCACAATTTGTTGCAGGGTGACTCTATTGGGATCCTCTTTTCAAAAGTCCAATGAGTTTTGCACAGTTTGGATGTAGGAGATGCAGAGGTGGTGGCATGAGTCATCTGGAGCTGACTCTAAAGCAGCTCAGGCTGACTTCCTCTGGGAAACCCTCCATCTGAAGACCAGGGAAAGTTTAAGTTCCTTTTCTTTACTTAATCTCCCTTTGTCTTTGGTCACCCTCCTTCCCCAGGTAAGCCTGTTAAATACCTAATGCAAATGCCACTCTCCTTTTCAAATCTTATTTTCAGGAAAAAATTTTCCTCATAAAATTAGCAGAGGAATAGAGATTTTTGACAAGTATCTTTGATTTGCCACACCCTCTCTATGCACACAGCTATACCCCCTGCTCCACCCCTATATCACCACCTGCCTCGTCTCCTCTTCTTGACACTCCTCTCTCTCCCTTGTCATCCTTTCTGAAAATGATGTCAGATCAATATTTCCAGAACACAAGTATTTATGCCTCACTATTGCCCATAATAGCCACTTAATCAAGTGTGAGCCAGATTGCACCAGTTACTAATAGAAGGCTACTCTAATTTATTTCTCAAATATTAACATATATTTGTAAAAATAGGTAAGAGAAATAAGGGGATATTTCTACATTATAATGCCATTTTAGGACTTTAAGTCGCAATCACTATAACCTAAATCACATTATCAATGTGATCATAATGGAATCTTCTCTCTATATATAATTTTGGAGCCATGGATGATATTCTGAAAAGCTGCACAGAGCCCTGAGACTTAAAGATCAGCTATCCCATAATATGGCTTATCTAAGGGCTTCACTCTAAATGTCAGACTCTTCCACCCCAACCCCATAGCAACTATTCGACCCCCCACATACTCCCTAACATGGTCTCACCCCCTCAGACCTAGCTCCAGCTTCTCCTCTCTCATGAAGTCCATTCTCCTGGGATGTTTTCACACCCACTGTTCCCATTTTGCTCCATCTATTTCTATCAGCTCTATATTATAACAACACTGAAGACCCCTAGTGATTTATTAGTCTATGCTTTGCCATGCAGCTGTACCTTAAGCTGCTTTGCTTTTTTGTGCTATAGAAACAGTGTACGCATTAAGCTAACTGAATAGACTATCTGGAATATCTACATTGCAGCTCCTTCTTGAAGCTTCTGTGAATTCTTCAGCCTAAAGTGATGCTTCCCTTCTCAAAATTTCTGTGTCACCCATATAAAAACAATTATTTGTTTCTAACCTATCTTGTAGGGATCTCTGTTTGCTTCATGTTTATTATTCATAATTCTTCAATTATATTATAAAATTCTGGTGAGCATGAGTCCTGTCTTTATATCAGTTTTATTTTCCACAGCACCCCGCAGAGCTGAGTACATTAATAAATGTTTGTTGACCTAGCTTTTTATCTTGATTAATGTTTCACCTATATTATATGCTTTGGATCAGAAATAAGTTTTATGATTCTAGAAACATGTTTTAGTCTTATAGATTTTTAGTATTATTAAGGGAATTGCCCATAGTAATAATCATTTATAGGTAACTAATCTCATAGGATATGATCACTGGATATCAACAAAAATAAACTGAAAATATAGTTCACAATATACATGCATGATTAAGTACCAGCATGATAACAAAATATGAGAAAGGAATAAGGGGTAGAAAAACAACTCTATATAAAAAAAGAAAAAAGCTAAACAGCATATGGTAAAATAAATGAAAATTTGTCGATTAACTTCTCCAAAAATAGAAGAACCCTTCTAATAGACACATTCTTACATATAAGAGGAAATCTCGTTGAATGTTTACCAAGATTGGGCAATAATTACTGGGTGCTCCCTACATGGCAGATACAGTCTTAAGCATTTTACATATAGTAATACATAAGCCCTGTGATTTAAGATTATTATCTCTTTTTATCAGATGAGAAAACTGAGGCACAAGGAGAATAAGTAACTTGCCCAAGATCATAAGGCTCATAACAGGTAAGGCTGAGATTTGAAGACAGGCTTCCAGCCCTTAGGTCTGTGCTGGTAACTTCTATGGCTTACAAAAGCAGTAGTTGGTATGCAAAAAGCTTTTAGACAGTTTTCTTAAATTTTTTAATCTCTTTATTTTCCTTTAGGGGGAAAACTGAAAAATCTGAAATTAAAACTAAAGAAGGTTCAAATGCAATCTGTTTACACATGATAACACCTATTCTCTATTAAAAAAATTTAATAACTGACTTGAAAATCACTAGTGGTAAATAAATATGGTAATGAATTTAGAAAGTGGTTGAGCCTGGTTTTTACCAGCAAAAAGTGAGTTTAAATAAAAATGTGTCCAACAAGTATTCACACCACCACAGATTTTCCATTATCTTCATTGTAACACAATTCTAAAAATGTTTCTTTAATAATTTACTTTGCAGCTGTATCAAAAGCAATATTATTTTTCACTCTATGAAAACAGTATGTGAAAGTTGAGCTAAATTTTACTCAAATGTTTCAATTAAGCTTTCACAAAGCATATTGGAGGCTCATAATAGAATATGGAACATTTCAATTTATAGTGTTTTTCTTACAATTTTAAGTATAAAATTATTTTCATTCAATTTATAACTTGAAATAGTCAGAATGGGCTAATGTTATGCTGTGGTAACAAAAAAAGAATCAGTGACTTATGCTGTCTATCTAACTGTACCTACTTCAGACCCTGTCAAATGAGGTGGGGGAAGGTAGGGGACAAAAAGGGACTCATTTATTTTTGTACTACAAGGATTCACACTGATAAAGATTCCACCATTTTATAACTCCATCATCTCAAATGAGGTTTCATGTTCACCAAGTGGGGAAAGAAAGCATAAGGAATTACACATCAGCTCTTTAATATTTCCACTAAAGAGTGGCATTTTATTATCAAAACAAGGCACATAGCCATGCCAACTAGAACCTTGGTGAAAACAAGTGATATCTTATAGACATTTTTATTTTCATCAACTTTTTAAAAGTATATATTATGTAATTAATTCATGAGTCTAAGAAATTAAATTCCAATATTTCAATTTAAAAAAAAAAACTTACTGTACAAACAAAAGAAATGTGGAAGTTTAGTAATCTGATAATATTTTAAATTGAAATGAATTGCTTTGGAGAAAAAATTCATTGATACATTTCATAAATATTTTGTATAGTTTCCATTTGTGTGGAACTGTCTACTAAAGGCTAGGAGCAATTTGACTTCAGAGGGGAAGATGGTGGCAGAGTAGGAGGATCCTAGGCAGGCTTCACCCTACAAATACAACTAGATAATTATCAAGTCATCCTAAATACCCCAGAAATTGATCTTAAGAGTGGCAGAACTCCAGAACTAAAGGTAGAGAAGAAGCCACATCAAAGAAGGTAGGAGGTGCGGAGATGTGGCTTGGGAGAGAAATGGGATTGTGGTCACTGTGGTGGGGAGGGAGCTGCAGTCATGGAGAAGGGTGAGACATAGACTAGTGCATGGGGAAAGTGAATCCCCATAGCAATTGGCTTGGAAAAGCAAGGGGGCCCAAATTCCCTGAGTTCTTGTAACCAGCAGGTCTTAAAGCCTGGAGTTTTAAAGGCCAGCATGCTTGGCTCTGGAAGAGCTCCAAGGACATTGGGGCTGACCTTGGAGAAAAGGCCGGGCAAACAACCCATAGACATACAGCCTGGAAACAACAATCTGTAGAGCACCTGGGGTGCATAGTGGGGAGATCAGTTGCTCATCTTGGAGCATGTCCCAGAGGAGCAACATTCATGGAGAGACCTTTCTGGGAACAAAGGAACTGGCAGGGGATATTTCCCTACCCCACCCCTCAGCACAAGCAGAAGGCCACTTGTGGGAACCAACACAGCACCCACACTTGCTACCTAACTTGATTACAGCAAGCCCCACCCCACAATGCTCCAGAAGAACTGTTCTTCCCAGTCATGTGTGCCTCATTCTCTGGAAGATGGGCTCCTTGCCAAGAAGGCTGGTCCAAACCCCTGCCAAACCCTTCAATGACTCCATCAAGTCTCTCAACCCAGGAGTTTTACAAGGCTTCAGATCCAGCAGCAGGGGTGACAGGTCTCATTTCAAAAACAGACCAGAGCACACCTAGTAAAACATGCCATATTCAGGCCAGGGATCAAACACTGCCCACAACAGCCAAAGAGAGCCTCTGCAGATGACTGGCCTAAAGGATAAAGCAACCAGGACATAACAATAGAATACACACAGTTCATATTGGAGGCACACTCCCAGAAGCACCAGGACCTGGGGAACAGGGGACACTACATGGCAGGGCACTACAGGACCTCTTCTTTATTGAGTTATGACCTGGAGGAAGAGGAGATGTAGCTGACTTTACTAACATAAAAAAACAGGTACTGAGACTTAGACAAAATGAGAAGACAGATAACTTTGTCCCAAATGAAAGAACATGACAAAGTCATGGTCAGAGTTCTAAGCATATAAGTAACATGTCCAATAGAGAATTTAAAACAATGGTCATAAGGATACTCACTGGACTTGGGGCGCCTGGGTGGCTCAGTCAGTTAAGCATCTAACTTGATTTCAGCTCAGGTCATGACCTCAGGATTATGAGATTGAGCCCCATATCTATGGAGCCTACTTATGATTCTACTTCTCCCTCTGCTCCCCCACCCAGTCTCTCGTTCTCTAAAAAAAAAAAAAAAAAAAAAAGAATACTCACACTCACTGGACTTGAGAAGAGTGAGGATATCAGTGAGATAATTAACACAGAGATAAGGAATAACATAGAAGAGATAAAGGGCTCAATAAATGAAATGAAAAACATACTTGATGGAATGAACAGCAGGCTGGAAAAAGCAGAGGAACAAATTAATGATCTAGAAGACAGAGTAATGGAAAGTAATCAAGCTGAACAAAAGGCAGAGAAAGGAATTATGCAAAATAAGAACAGACTTAGGGAACTCAGTGACTCCATCAAATATAGTAACATTCATACCATGTTATAGTATGAAAAGAGAGAAAAAAGGGCAGAAGATTTATTTGAAGAAATAATAGCTGAAAACTTCCCTAATCTGGGGAAGGAAATAGATATCCAGATCTAAGAGGCACAGAGAAGCTCCAACAATATCAACAAAAGTAGATCCACACCAAGACAGATTCTAATTAAAATGGCAAAATATAGGGACGCCTGGGTGGCTCAGTTGGTTAAGCGACTGCCTTCGGCTCAGGTCATGATCCTGGAGTCCTGGGATCGAGTCCCGCATCGGGCTCCCTGCTCGGCAGGGAGTCTGCTTCTCCCTCTGACCCTCCCCCCTCTCATGCTCTCTCTCTATCTCATTCTCTCTCAAATAAATAAATAAAATCTTTAAAAAAAAAAAAATGGCAAAATATAGTAAAAGCAGCAAGACAAAAGAAGACAGTAACATACAAAGGAAACCGCATAAGGCTATCAGAGGATTTTTCATCAGAATCTTTTCATGCCAGGAGTGATGGGCATATATTCAAAATGCTGAATGGGAAAAACCTGCAGCCAAGAATACTCTATACAGCAAGACTGTCATTCAGAGTAGAGGGAGAGATAAACAGCTTCCCAAACAAAAGCTAAAGGAGTCAAGACCACTAAACCAGTCCTGCAAAAAATACTAAAGGGGGTTATTTAAGAGGAAAGGTAAGACCAAAAGTGACAGTATGAAGGTAGGAAACATAAAAGCAATAAAAATGAATATTTCTGTAAACATCAGTCAAGGAACTCACAAAATAAAAGAATATAAAATATGATAACATACGCCTAAAATGTGGAGAGGAGAGAGGTTAAGAACGGTTTCAAAATTAAACAACCAACAACTTAATATAAACTATTATATGCAGATGTTATATACAGATCTAATGGTAACCACAAATCAAAAACCACTAATAAAAATGCAAAGGATAAAGAGAAAGAAATCCAAATATATCACTAAAGAAAACCAGCAAAGCATGAAAGGATCAGAGAAAACTTCAGAAACAATCACAAAACAAGTAATAAAATGGCAATAAATACATATCTATCAATAATTACTTTGAATGCAAATGGACTAAATATTCCAATCAAAAGACACAGGGTGACAGAATGGATTAAAAAAAAAAAAAACTAAGACCCATTTATATGCTGCCTACAAGAGATTCATTTTATACCCAAAGACACCTGCAGATTGAAAGTAAGGGGATGGAGAACTATTTATCATGCAAATGGATGTCAAAAGAAAGCTGGAGTAGCAATACTTGTATTGGATGAAATAGACTTTAAAACAAAGACTGTAACAAGAAACAAAGGAGAATACTATATAATAAAGAAGGAGAAAATCCAACAAGAATATATAACAATTATAAATATTTACACACCCAACATGGGACCACCCAAATATATAAAACAGTTAATAACAAACATAAAGGTTCTAATCAATAATAACATAATAATAGTATGAGATTTTAACATCCCACTCACATCAATGGACAGATCATCTAAACAAAAAATCAACAAGAAAACAATGACTTTGAATGACACACTGGACCAGATGGATTTAACAGATACATTCGGAACATTCCATCCTAAAATAGCAGAATACACATTCTTTTCAAATGCACATGGAACATTCTCCAGAACAGATCACATATTAGCCCACAAAACAAGCTTCAACAAATTCAAGAAGATGTAAGTCATGCCATGCATCTTTTCTGACCACAACATTAGGAAACCAGAAGTTAACCACAATAAAAAGTCTGGAAAGACCACAAATACATGGAGGTTAAGTATCATGCTACTGAACAATGAATGGGTCAACCAGAAACTAAAAGAAGAAGCTGAAAAGTACACGGAAACACATAAAAATGAAAACACAATGTTTCAAAACCTTTGGGATATAGCAAAATTTGTTCAAAGAGGGGAGTTTATAGCAATGCAGGCTTACCTAAAAAAGCAAATCTCAAATACACAACTTAACCTTACACCTAAAGGAACAAGAAAATGAACAACGGACAAAACCCAGAACCAGCAGAAGGAAGGAAATAATAAAGATTAGAGCAGAAATAAATGATATCAAAACTAAAAAAACACGAGAAGAAGCAATGAAACCAGGAGCTGGATCTTTGAAAAAAAAATCAATAAAATTGAAAAGCCTCTAGCCAGACTTATTAAGAAAAAAAAGACAAAGGACCCAAATAAATAAAATCACAAATGAGAGAGGAGAAATAACAACAACCACCACAGAAAACCAGTTATAAGAGAAAATTATGAAAAACTATATGCCAACAAAATGGACAACCTAGATGAAGTGGCTAAATTTCTAGAAACATATAACCTACCAAAACTTAAACAAGAAATAAAAAATTTGAATAGACTGATTGCCAGCAAAGAAACTGAATCAGTAATCAAACACTCCCAATAAACAAAAGCCCAGGACCAGATGGCTTCACAGGAGAATCATATCAAACATTTAAAGAGGAGTTAATACTGGGGCACCTGGCTAGCTCAGTCACTAGAGCTTGACACTCTTGATCTTGGGGTTGTGCATTCAAGCCCCACATTGGGGGTAGAGCTTACTGAAAACAAACAAAAAATTAAGAGCCAATACCTATTCTTCTCAAACTATTCCAAAAACTAGAAAGGGAAAGAAAACTTCCAAATGCTTTCATGAAACCAGCATTACCCCAATGCCAAAACCAAATAAAGACACCACAAAAAAAAGAGAACTATAGGCCTATATCTCTGGTGAACATAGAGGCAAAAACCCTCAACAAAATAGTAGCAAACCACTTTCAACAATACATTAAAAAAAATCATACACCACAATCAAATAAGATTTATCGCTGGGTTTTAAGGGTGGTTCAGTATTTACAAATTAATCAATGGTATACATCACATCAATAAGAGAAAGGATAAGAACCATACGGTCATTTCAATAGGTATAGAAAAGCATTTTACAAAGTACAACATCCATTTATGATTAAAAAAAAAAACCCTCAACAAAATAGGTTTAGAGGGAACATACCTGAATATAATGAAGGCTTTACATGAAAAACCCACAGCTAACATCATCCTTTATGAGGAAAAACTGAGAGCTTCTCCCCTAAGGTCAGGAAAGAAGGATGTCCACTCTTACTACTTTTATTCAACATAAACCTAGAAGGCCTAGCCACAGCAATCAGACAACAAAAAGAAATAAAAGGCATCCAAATCAGTAAGAAAGAGGTAAACTTTTCACTATCTGCAGATGACATATTATACATAGAAAACCCAAAAACTCTACCCAAAAACTGCTAGAACTGATAAATTCAGTAGTCACAGGAATCCACAGAAATCTCTTGCATTTCTATAAGCCAATAATGAAGCAGCAGAAAAAGAAATTAAGAAAACAATCCCATTTACAATTGCACCAAAAATAATAAGATACCTAGGAATAAACCTAATCAAAGAGGTGAAAGACCTGTACTCTGACAACTATAAAACACTGATGAAAGCAAATGAAGATGACACAAAGAAATGGAAAGATATTCCATGTTCACAGACTGGAAGAATAAATATTGTTAAAATGTCCATACTACCCAAAGCAATCTATACATTTAATGTAATCCCTATCAAAATACCAACAGCATTTTTCACAGAACTAGGACAAAAAGTCCTAAAATTTGTATGGAACCACAAAAGACCCTGAAGAGTCAAGGCAATCTTGAAAAAGAAAAGCAAAACTGAAGTCATCACAATTCTGGACTTCAAGGTATATTACAAAGCTATAATCATCAAGACAGTATGGTACTGGCACAAAAATAGACACATAGATCGGGGCGCCTGGGTGGCTCAGTCGTTAAGCGTCTGCCTTCGGCTCAGGTCATGATCCCAGGGTCCTGGGATCGAGCCCCGCATCGGGCTCCTTGCTCTGCGGGAAGCCTGCTTCTCCCTCTCCCACTCCCCCTGCTTGTGTTCCCTCTCTCTGTCAAATAAATAAAATCTTTAAAAAAAAAAAAAAAATAGACACATAGATCAATGGAACAGAACAGAAAACCCAGAAATAAACCCACAATTACAGGTCAACTAATCTTCCACAAAGCAACAAAGAATATCCAGTGGGAAGAAGACAGTCTCTTCAACAAATTGTGTTCAGAAAACTGGACAGCAATATGCAAAAGCATGAAACTGGACCATTTTCTTACACCATACACAAAAATAAATTCAAAATGGATTAAGGACCTAAACGTGAGACAGGAAACTGTCAAAATCCTAGAAGAGAACACAGGCAGTATCTTCTTTCACATCAGCCGTAGCAACTTCTTGCTAGATAGGTCTCCTAGGGCAAGGGAAACAAAAGCAAAAATAAACTATTGGGACTACATCAAAATAAAAAGCTTCTGCACAGGGAAGGAAACAATCAACAAAACTAAAAGGTAACCTATGGAATGGTAGAAGATATTTGCAAATGACATATCCAATAAACAGTTAGCATCCAAAATCTATAAAGAACTTATAAAACTCAACATCCAAAAAATAATAATCCAATTTTTAAAAATGAGCAGAAGACATAAACAGACATTTCTCCAAAGAAGACATACAAATGGCCAACAGACATATGAAAAGATGCTCAACATCACTTATCATCAGGGAAATGCAAATCAAAACTACAATGAGACACCACCTTACACCTGTCAGAATGGCTAAAATCACAACACAAGAAAACAACAGGTGTTGGCGAGGATGTGAAGAAAAAGGAACCCTCCTGCACTCCCAGTGGGAATGCAAACTGGTGCTGCCACTGTGGAAGACAATATGGAGGTCCCCCTAAAAGTTCAAAATAGAATTACCCTATGATCTAACAATTTTACTACAGGGAATTTACCCAAAGAATACAAAAACACTAATTCAAATGGATACATGCACCCCAATGTTTACAGCAACATTATCTATGATAGCCAAGATATGAAGGCAGCCATAGTGTCCATTGATTGATGAATGTATAAAGAAGATGTGGTATATGTACATACAATGGAATATTACTCGGCCATAAAAAATAGTGAAATCTTTCCATTTGCAATGACATGGATGGAGCTAGACAGTATAATGCTAAGTGAAATAAGTCAGAGAAAGAAAAATACCATATGATTTCACTCATATGTGGAATTTAAGAAACAAAACAAACCAGTAAAGGGGAAAAAAGAGAGAGAGAGACAAACCAAGAAACAGACTTTTATAGAGAACAAACTGATGGTTACCAAAGGGGAGGTGAGTGGGGGAGGAGGTGAAATAGATGATGATGATTAAGGAGTGCACTTGTGATGATGAGGACCAAGTAATTAAATACTTAAAAAACAATAAAAATTAAAGAAATTAAATGCTAAGAGCAATTTTTAAAAATGAGAAATCAGGCATCTATATCCACGGAGTTTTGAAAATAGGTCAGATAAGATGCCTACATAAAAAAAATTAAACGGAAT
Organism: Phoca vitulina; assembly: GCF_004348235.1. Classification (NCBI taxonomy): domain Eukaryota; kingdom Metazoa; phylum Chordata; class Mammalia; order Carnivora; family Phocidae; genus Phoca; species Phoca vitulina. The sequence continues at coordinate 1,614,134 of NW_022589714.1, forward strand.
GCTTAGTAGATAAATGCCCCAAAAAGTGTCAAGAAAATTGTCATGTGTGTTCAAAGGTAAGAGATCTTTGAGTAACAATTTTAAAGCTTGAAAGGGCCTTAGATATTTTTGGGTTCAACATCTTTTACAGATGAAGAAAATGAAACCCAAAAAGTTTCAAAATGACCTGCCCAAAATTACTCACAGTTAGATAGTTGCTCAATGTTGTTCAAAGACTTAAACTTCTTTACTATAAACGAATACTATACAGAAAAAAATGCATAAAAGGGAATGCATCCAGAAGTTTAAAGAGCAGTAGGGAAAATAATATTTGGGAATTAAGTAATTAAATCAAAATTTTATTTACATTAGAAAAGATTATTATTAATTGCCATAATAGTTAGGCTAGAATATTTACACTTTAAAATCAGTACAATTAAATGGTATTTTTAATGAAATGCTGTATCTTTAAAAGATCCATAAGGAAACTGTTTTCATACAATCTATTTTATTATCCCACAAAGCAGTAGCCAAAATCTTTGAAAACTAGAACAGTAATTTAAATGCTTAGCCTACTACCTTTTCAAAAAGCCAGAGAGGAAAAGAAAATCCAAGAATAAAATTACAGCAACTTTATTAATTGCTACTCAAAATGCCAAATTTACATATGTTTAAATAAATCTAAATGGCAAAACTGACCACTAAGCATTTTTAGACAAGTTTGGAAAAATTAATTATGTACTTCATCTTTAAAAAAAACAACTTAGTATTCCAAGCATTCGCCTTTTTGTCAAAGATAATAAATTTGATTAAGCTTATATAAATTATACTGTACTAAATAGGATAATAACTAAAAACATATGGAGAATGGGGTTAGCCTTACCCACTGCATCACTTTCAATTTTAAACCTAATACCAAGCATGTATGCTTGACTTAGAGACTTCTTCTAGTCTTCTTTTTAAAGTTGCTATTCATATAAAGGTCACTAGGTTGTCTTTTAAAAATAAATCTGCAATCACTACAAACTGTTACTGTATCTGACCAAGATCATGATGAAAGACCAGAGGCTAAGACTTGAGTGCAGTAGTTCAAGAAGTTAGAAAGAAATGGTAGATGTAAAAATTCAAACACATGGGCCAAGACCTGTCCCAGCCCCTCAACTGAAACAATGTATTTGACTATTTGACTTTTGGTAGTTGTAACCTTGACCATCTGAGCATTTCTTAATCCACAGTGACTCTTAGCCATGAGCTCACTCTTTCAGAAATAGTAGAAAACCACCATGAAGCCATCGGTCTTAGGTTACATTATGAATCGTGTTGGTAAATTTTAGAGGACACCACAGCTTATTCTCCACAGCAATGACTTTCAACTTTACTGGTTTCCCAGCCCACCAAAGCAAGGCAACACTCCAACTGAAAGAATAGAATCACTTCACCAGTTGGTTTTCATGCAGGGGAAATAGGAGGATGCAGACCTAAGGAATACAACAAAATCTCAGGTTGCTTGCCCCTTAAGCACCCCACCATGGCCATCAATTGATGAGCACTGCTGTAAAGCTTTACAGTAAAACAACCTGACTTATCAAGTGTGTACTGTAAGCCTGTAAGGCTCAATGAAATGAAACAACACCTGCTAAAAGAGAGACTCAGACAACTCTGACAGAGTATGAACTGTGGCAAACTCCTGTCTCTCCTTCAGGACAGAGTGTGCCCCTATCTTGCCTCTAATCCTCCAGTACTTTACTCAGTTTGAGCATCCCCATCACTGCCATCTCTTCCACACACCACACACACACACACACACACACACACACACACACATCAATGCACACATGTATTGGGGTACATGCAAACTTCAGCGTTCCTAAGACTTTAAAATTCTCATACTTAATCTTCACAATGACCCCATAAGAAAGGTGTTATTGGTCCCCTTAAGAGATCACAAAAGTAAGGTACAGAGCAGTCCAGAGTCTGCCCAAGGTCTAAGAGAGTGGCAAAGTGAGGAGCCAAATATCCATCTACCACATAATATCCTGAAGACTGCATCTACTTCTAGGATAAAGAAGGAACAAATGGGAGTCCCAGGGTTCTGAGACAATCACTTCTCAGGTGGACCACTGACGTCGATGCTACCCCTACTTACTCCTAGATCCCATTATGCTGTATACACATAAAATTGATTTTCAAAGACGAAGTCATAAGTTTTAGTTTTATTGCTCACATCTCACCCTCGGATAAAGTCTGAAATATCTCAACCAGGTATTCAAGACTCTCCACAACCCCACCTGAACATGTTTTTGCAAGCTTATCTGTCACTGTTTTCTGACTGCAATTTCTAGTTCTGCTGAACAGATCTGCTTCCCTAAGAGCAAACTTTCACTTGACTAACCACTACAGACTCCTTTATCAGAACTTTCTAAGAAAACTCCCACATGACCCACTCATTTGGCATTTATTTTTTAATTTCTTGAACTGTGCTTCATGAAGCAAGCATGTCTTGTCTCTACAGATTGGTGACAGAATTACAGAATGTCATAGCTAGAAGTTAGTTGAGATATTACCTGGTCCAAAGCCCTCACAGGAAAGTGAGCCCATGGACACACAGTGGATAGATCATATACCTATAAATGTTCATTCAAACAATTACTATTTTATCTTACTATTCTCGATACTCTATTTCATATTAATTATCAGCTCTACATTTATTGTGTCACCAGCCAGAAACTGCAATGTAATAATTTATTAAAGAACTGGCCTTAGAATTCAATTGCCCTGATTCCTGGTTGGAACCCAGGTGCATGATAATCAGATGCGTATATCCTACAGCTGCCAGCCCAGAGTCTGTCTGTACATAGCAGGCATTTATTAGCTGATTGTTTGATTATAGTTTATTTATTTACCCCAAGCATTTCTCATCCAAAGAAAATGTTTTTCATATACATGACACGTGTAGATGTGATTTATCAGGCCAGTAATATTTTATAACAAACATCCATCCTTGATTCCTCCCTCTCCTTATACTCCATATCCAAGTGGGTTTTGTTTTAGCTCCAAGATCCATCTGCTTTTCAAACTCTCTACCTCCATCATCCTAGCCCAGGCCATTATCAATGCTTACCTGGACTACTGCAAAAAAAAAAAGGCAAACAACAACAACAACAAAAAAATCCAACTTGTCTCTCTTCTTCCATTCTTCCCTCAATCCCCACTCAATCAGTTCCCCTCACAAGCACATCACCCACAACCTGACTTAGAAATATTCAGTGGTTTCTCATTTCACTTAGAATATATCCAAACTCATGACCATGATATAAAAATTGCCTCAACGTTTTCTCATACTTCATTCTCCACACCCTCCCTTCTTGTCTTTCTTTCTGTCCCTCAAACATTCAGGCTCTATCTTCCTCCAGAGCCTTTCATATGCTGTTCTCTTCCCTGACAGTGCTCTTCCCTCCCTTCTTCTAGGGCTGCCTAAGGCTTCTTGTACCATTCAAATGTCATTTCCTGAAGAACCCCTCTCTCCCTAAATCAAGCCCCTCATCACCACCATCCCCATCATTCCTGTCTCAGCATTCTCTCTCCTTCATTGCACTTACCACAATCTGTTCTTATTTAGGGCACTTGTTTTATGCTAGTGTCTCCTCCACCCTATCCCAGACTGTGAACAAATGAGATCAAGGACCATGCCTACCTTCTTCTTACAGTAGTATCCCCTTGGTTGGCCTCAGGCCTGGCCAAGAAGAGTCACTCAATATATTTCTGTTGAATGTATAAATGTCCTTGAAGATTCACAAAAATAATTATAAATATAAATTGGACTTCAACTCAGGTGCTACCACCAGTAAGATGATATTTTAACACAAAAAGTGCAATGTATCACACATGTGTAAGTCATACTGACACTTTTCCTTCCTTTACAGAGAAATGCGGTAAAATAGTAAATCTGGATTACAACAGGGATTTGACTACTTCTCTGGTCATATCCTTTTGGAGTAAAAAAATCATTAGTATGAGCTATCAGTGTTCCTGAGTTTTTGAGGCTTCCCAGGAGATTCTGACTCAGTGAATAGGGACTGGGACCAGGAATTTGTACTTATAAGATGCACGCCCAGAAAATTCATGTCATCAGAGACATTTAGGCAATTACTAGGCTAGGTCAGTTGTTCTCAACCTTGGCTACACATGAAAATCATCTGGAGAGCTTTAAAAAAATATTCAATCCTGGGACGCCTGGGTGGCTCAGCCGTTAAGCATCTGCCTTCGGCTCAGGTCATGATCCCAGGGTCCTGGGATCGAGCCCCGCATCGGGCTCCCTGCTTGGCAGGAGGCCTGCTTCTCCCTCTCCCACTCCCCCTGCTTGTGTTCCTTCTCTCGCTGTGTCTCTCTCTGTCAAATAAATAAAATCTTAAAAAAAAAAAAATATTCAATCCTACTCCAGCAATTCTGATGTAATTGGTCTTGGGTGGGGACCAGACATCAGAATTTCTAAAAGTTCTTCAGTTGAAACTAATGTGCAGCAAAAGTTGAAAACCCTGGGCCTGATGACAACATTATACAATAGGTTGTAAATAATTGGATAACCATCCAAAAAGATACCAATTAACAGATTGATGTCAACCCATGAGGAATTTCCTTCTAATGGTAAATACAGACTCTGAGCTTGGTCATTTCATGATCAAGATTTACCAGTGACTTGGATGGAGATAGAGAGGAATGCTTAACAGTTTTTTATATTGCATAAAACTGAAAATAATAATAGTTCAGATGACAAAATTAGTCTAATATATTCACCATATTGAAGTCATAGGACAACTGTTCCAAACAAGTGACTGCATAAAGGCAAAATGGGGTGACACAGCTCAGAAGCAGAATAATTTGAGAAGAACTTAAGAATTTTATCTGGCATTGAGTTCAATAGATATATACAGCATGATATGGTTACCAAGAGTATTGTTGTTTTCCATTAAAATGGCAATATAATAAAAAAAGACATAGATAAGTCCATGCGTTCACAGAGGGTAGCAAAGAAGGTAGACTACAAAGGAAAAATTAGGGACAAGAGGAGGAGCAAAGACATGACTACATATGATTGAGGGCTCTTATGTAGAACCTAAATTAGATTTATTTTGAAAACACCAAGAACTTAGTTAGAACTAAGAACAATAGGCAGAAGCTATAAGAAGACAGACTTAAGATCAACATGAACAAGAATGCTCTAAAGGTAATGTCTAAAGGTAACATGAGCTGCTTGGAAAGCAATGAATTCCTCATCACTGAGAATCTTCCAGCCTAGAAGGAAGAAGCCACAGGTAGTTATTTTGAAACTTGCTGTGTGATCCTTCCTTTCTGATCCATTTTTTGCAAAGCACACAGTTGATCAAAAAAGTTAGCAAATGTCCATTGGAGCCTTGAACTTGGTTGTGTTGTGTAAGGAGGATCTAGCCAGGGCTGACCTTTTTCCCTGTGCAATTCTTTCCCTTTTGTCTCACCCATTCTTTTTTGTTGTTGTTTCAAGCCAAATAATCCCCTATTTCTCTTTCCCTTCTGGTTTTGGTAGCCTCCTAAAAGGAAAAGACTCACAAATCAGCCTTTGAATCCTAACAATACTCAAAATTTGACATAAGTTACAGAATTTACACTTTTTTTATACTGCTTGTTCTAAAATATTTTCCTCCTTTTCCTGAGTTCCAACCGAAATATTATCAAAATAATGCATAAATCTGTGTCCTGATGACATACATTTATATTTTGCTCCCTTTCCTCTTCTGATACAGAGAGATTTTTCTGTCAGCTCAGAAATAGTTTCCATTTCAAAAAGGTCTTCCCTCCTCTTTTACCTGTTTTTCCACCACTGTTCCTGAATGAACATTGGGAATGATCCAATTTGCAAAATCAAACAGGGCCACATATTATTCATGCACATTAACATAAGATCTGGAAAAATCCATTTTTATACAATGAGACATTTAGCATGTGCCCACTTTGTCAAGCACACCGTGACCTTGCAACATGTCAGGAAAATACACACAATTCCAGATTTGTTAAGCATTTAAAAACTGCTAGTCATTCATTCACTCCAACAAATACATATTATTTATTGAGCATCTACAACAAGCAAGCTCACTGTTGGTGCCTCAATGGAGTGCAGATTGAAGGCTGACTCTTTCCTTGGTCTCACAGACATAGTTTCTGGGGCAGAAGGACAGTAATTAAATGATCACCCAAACAAATGTGAAATGCAAACATGATCAATGCTGTAAAGAATGGTGAATGGAGCTTTTAGAGCAAAAGAAAAATTTTAAAAAGTCATGGATGACTTTGGGGAGGAAATGACCATTAAGACTAAAAGTAGACATTTTCAGTATCTCAACAGAACTTAAATCCAAGTGAGACACATGTTAAATGTTAGTCCTTACAAAAGTCTTCTCCCCACACTCCACTGTCACTCTATAGCACATTTTCAGTTTTATTTTTCATAGACATTTATCATTTTTTTAAATTATCTTATATACTCACTTTTTACATTTTTATATTCTATCCCCCACTAGAATCTAAGCTCCAAAAAGGTCTTTTTTTCCCTACCTGGTTAACCACTATATCCCCAACCACATACACAGTAGTTACTCAATAAGTAATATTATTGAATATTGTCGAATATTTCAATCTTGCTAATTTGTAAATAAATTGTCATTACTAAGAATGAGAAAGCTGATACACAAAAACTGATAGAAAAGCCATTAGTGACCATTCAGAATAAAAAAATATTAATAATTTGAAGATTTTTATTAACATAAATATTAATTTTCTATAACAGATATTTCCTCAGGCAACCCAACCTCAAGCTAGAGTTGGACAAAAGTGGATAAATATCATCCCTTGTGGGTGTCTCCAAAAATGTAGTTGTCACCAAGTTCGCAAAGGTCTCAGCTTCCCTGTTCCTATGAAGTTGTTCCAGACACTTAAAGCTCAGCTGAGAGCAGAGTGCCCATTAAAGCTGCCCCCAGAATCCATGTTATACAGGCTCAGCCTCCAGCCTCAAAGCCACGTGGCTGCTGGGGCAGGCAGGACCTTTCACTATATAGCCCTGAGTCCTGGCAAAGTGGGCTTTCTCCTCTGGCCAGGTCGTGCTTCATAGAGCAAGGAGTCTCTGACACCCATGTTACCTGGCTACCTGCAGCCCAATGCTCCCCTTTCTAAAGTATACTCTGAGCACACAGGAGCCTGATGCTTTCTGTCCCAACAGCCTTGCATCTGCTGTAAGGACCTGCACAAGACTCTTCCTAGGGCTCTGTCCTCCCAAGGGCAGATGGAAGCACTATGCTCACCCTTAGGCATAGAGGCAGCTGTTTATTGTGAGGAGACTAGGATACAATTATGTGCGGTGCCCACACAATTTCAGGAGAGTTCTTCAGAGTAAGGGATGGAGCTGTGGGTGGGAAGAGAAAGCGGTCGGACCTCCATCTGTCCCCTCACTGATTCCACCCTGACATTATTACCCCTGTCCCTTGTTGTGTAGTGGCCTTTCCTCATCTTCTCATAGCAAATTGGATTTTCTTAAAGCTATTGATACATTTCCAAATAGTTCTCAAGTTCATCACCTTTTCTTTATTCCCATCACTATTGCTCCATCTCTTTTCCCTAGAATAGTACTAAATGTCTCTAAATTGTTCTATGACCTGCCTATCCTCCTTTCTATTCTGCCATTGTGAGAAGTTTTCCAGATTTGCTTAAAAATCCTTGGAGACTCTCCAGCACTTTCTGAATAGATGTCAAACTCCTTAGGGTGGACACTTGGGTCTCCAGCCTGCTTCTCCAGTGCCAGCTCTTGTCCCTTACAGGGAAGGGCCATGCTCTTTTCCACCTCTGCTCCTTTGCACATGCAGTCAGCTTGATCTGCAACACCCACTCCAGTTACTCAACATGCATTCATCTTTCTGGTCTAATGCAAGGGTTCCCACCTCGGGAAGTCTTTTGGAACCTTGTCTGAGTTAAGACCAATCTTAAGGGTCCCCATAATACTAGAGCACCTCTCTGTCATAATTCTCTGCTTTAACCTGAAAGACTAAATCCCTTGAAAGCCAACTCTTTTACCTCTGTATTCCCAAAGCCAGACACATTTTTTAAATATTCGTTAGAATTACTGTAAGTAGTTATATGAAAGGCATGTGAGACCCTCATACTTTGAAAATCTGTAATCATTTTGAAAACAGAAGATCACTTTCTACTTTTGGTTTGCAAGAGCTATATTTATTATTCTTAGCCTAACATAAAATAAAGACCTGGAAGGTAAAAATACACAATTTACATAAGTAAAAAATCTATTAGTAAACAAACGCTGAAAAATGTTCATCCATGCTAGTAATCAAGAAATGCAAATTAAAGCAATGTTGAAAAACATTTTGCGTATTAGACTAGCCAAAAATATTTAATGACAAAACCTAAGGTTGATTAGAGTGAAATTGTTACATCTTTGTTTCTGGCATTGCAAACTGGAACAATATTTTTGGAAAGCAATTTGGCAATATTTATTTAGAATACGTGAAAATATTCATACCTTTTGACCCAATAATTGGACTCCTGAGATTTTGCCTACTCAGTAGTAGAAGTTTTTTAAATGGAACAAAATGCTACAAAATATTCAATAGCATGTTGTGATAGCAAAACATGGAAAGCCATCTAATTGCCAAAATGTGTCTTAATATACACAAATAATTTGGTATAAGATATTTGCAACCCACATAACCAATAAGGAATTCATATCAAAAAACAGGTTTTTAAAAATCCTACAAACTAATAACACAAAGTAGGAGAACAAAAAAATTTGAAAAGGCATGAAATGGAATTTTTCTTTGTAAACATGAAAAAACATGAATGGCCAATAGACACAGAAATGTGCTCAACTTTGTTAGTTTTTAAAAAAATGGAATTAAAATCAAAATAAGGTATCATTTACACTCATCTATTGGCAAAAATGAAAAAGTGACAACCAAATGTTGATTGCCCATAACTTATGATCCAGAAATTTTTCTCTTTAGAATCTATCTAGCCTAGAGAGAACTTGGAATTACACTAGGACATATTTTCAAAAAGGTTCATAGGAGTACTTTTTGTATGAGCAAAATACTAGAATAGCCCAAATGTCCATCAACAGCAATATAGATAAATAAATTATGGTATATACCATAACAGAATACTATACAGCAGTGGAAATTAATAGAGTACACTGTACACACAACATAGAGGAATCTAAGGTTAAAGTGGTAAGTGGATAAACCAAGTCATAGAAAAGTATATGAAGTATTATTCCATTTATAGAATTTTTTAAATGCACAACTAAATTTACTGGTTAATTACCAGTTAACTCATTGGTAAAGAATATACTCATGTAGAAAAACAATAATTAAAAACAATGAAAAGATAAACACAAAATTCAGAATAATTACGCTTGGGGTGAATAAGAACAGAAGTTGGTAGGAGGACACATGGGCTTTACAGGTAAATGAATTTCCATTTCTTTAACTAGATGGTTAGCATATGTGTATTTGTCTTATTCTTTAAACCACTCACATATTTTACAAATATTATTTTTATTAATCAATATTTAATAAGAATTATTTTTTAAAAAGCAGCAGGTCACAAAATAGCAAATATAGTATATACCATCCATATAAAATAAGGGTATATTGGTGTAAATGGTAATATGAGATGTAGACAGGGTGAATCAATTATCAATGATCTAGGAAAAATATATTGGAGGATTTATGTTTGATTGGAAAGACTGAATCTTTCTGTATGATTCTGTGTAATTTTCATATAGCAGAACAAATTACAAACTTCTCATTTTAGAGAAAAAATGAGGTAGATTCATGTGGTAGAAATGAATTTAGATATATTTTACCTCTGGGACTCTCCCCTGCATTTCTTTTTGTTGATTCCCATTGACAGCCCCATCAATTCAATAGGACTCATTGTCTCAGAGGTCATTCCAAAAAAAAAAAAAAGAAGAAGAAGAAGAAGAAGAAAAACAAGGAGGAGGGGGAACAAGAGGTGGAGGAGGAGGAAGAGGAGGGGGAGGAGGGGGGAGGGGGAGGAGAAAGGTAAGGAGAGACAAAAAAATATTTGGGCTTTGAGTTTCAAAATAGACTGTGGAGGAGCTCTTAACAAAGGAAAAGGTTTGAAAGTCAAGGCTATTGGTTTGCCAGAATTAGGTATTTTGAAACTCACTGAAGCAAACTGGGCCTAAAATTTATGCAATTAATAAAAGATGGTAACAATAGCTGATGAAGAGCCTAGCCACACTTGAAAGAACTCAAATTTCCCTTGTATCCTCAAAAGGGATACAAAATAGGCCAGAGGGAGCATTACAGTTAGGATCAGGAAAACATAAAATGATCTACACGGACATATCCCATAGCCAAGGCAGACCCCAAGATATCAGCAGATGCAGCCAAGCAGAAAGACACAGTGGATGAGTTACACCTCAGTGGATGCCTGAGGATGCTCTCTGGCCATATGCCCTTCCCCATAGGAGGGCACCATTACCTAAACACAACATAACACCAGCTGAAACTGAAATGTTACTTTGAGCAGGGGGGGAGATGTTACCTGAGAGTATGGATTTGGGGAGACAACCATCTTTTACTTTAGTATTAATTTGAAATTATTTTCCTAAAGAAATTTCAAATGTTTCAGAAAAATACTTTGGTTTAAATCTCTAGAAAATCCCTTACTATAAGAAAATATAATTTCTTGGCTTGATTGCTTAATATTTTGATAAATTACTCATTTTTGTGTAAATTGATTCCCAAAGATAATAATTAATGAGAAATTGCTTATGGTTATAGGAGGAGCCTTGATTATCAGCATATATGACTTAAAATTATTTCGTGAGTTATATTTTCTGAATTTTTCCTAGATTTTATTTTTTAAACACTTTGTTATGGAATATTTCAAAAACATATTAAACAGAGTAGTATAAAAAATCTCTATAAGCTCTCACTAAGCTTAAATAATTATCAATTCATGGCCAATCTTATTTCATCTATATCCCCAGGTATTCTCCCAGCCCCTAATTATTTTTAAGTATTTCAGACATGATATCCTTCCAGATTTTCTAACTTTTTGATAGAGCTCTATCACTTCTGGTAAAATATCTGATTTTACTTACTACACTCCTAGCATTGAAATACTATAAAAAGGATGAGCAAGAAGGCTACCAGTAATTTGAAACAGGAACAAGAAATCATAAAACACTGCTGGAGGAATTAATCACCTCTGCTCAATCTCTGGATGTATTAAGGTGCTCTTGTCCTTAATCAGAAGCAAAAACAAAACAAAACAAAACAAAACCTGGCATAGAATAAGAATTACATAATGATTTGGGTTTTTTTTTTCCTTCTACTTCTGGGCTTCTATATTCCTGAAGAAGTCTCTTCTATACTTAACAACTCATCTTTTTATATTTCAATCTACTTTTGCTTTCCTACTATCTTCTGCTAGAGTTTTTATTTGATCTTTCAGCTCACTAACTTGTTATTCAGCTATAACCATATAATTTTTATCTCATGTATACTATATATATATTTTTTTTTTTTTTAAAGATTTTATTTATTTATTTGACAGAGAGAGAGACAGCGAGAGAGGGAACACAAACAGGGGGAGTGGGAGAGGGAGAAGCAGGCTTCCCTCAGAGCAGGGAGCCCGATGTGGGGCTCGATCCCAGGACCCTGGGATCATGACCTGAGCCGAAGCCAGACGTTTAACAACTGAGCCACCCAGGCGTCCCTCATGTATACTATATTTTAAAATTTCAACCATTTTATTATTGATCTCTAATAACTCCTTATAGTCATTTTTATGATTATTCTATGCCAGGCATTATTCTAAGCACTTATAAGCATAAATTTATCTAATCTTTATGAGAACTCTAAGAAGAGGACATTATTGTACTCATTTTATAAACAAGGAAACTAAAACACAGAGTAGAGATTGAGTAATTCACACAGCTAATAAATGGTACAGGATTCTAATCTAAATCTCTCTGGCTCTAAAACCTGTGATCTTATCCATTTTGAAAACACTGTTGGAGGAATTATTCAACTCTGCTCAATCTCTGGATGTATTAAGGTGCTCTTGTCCTTAATCAGAAGCAAAAAACAAAAACCAAACAAACAAACAAAGCAACCCTTTCTGGAGAAAGATAACACCAAATAGAGGCTGAAATTACCTATACAACATTTCAACTCAACATCTATGAATGAATAAACAAAGCGTGGTACAATCATACAATGGAATATTAATTGACCATACAAAGGAATTAAGTACTGGCACATACTACAAAATTCAGGAACCTTTGAAAACATGGTAAGTAAAAGATGTCAGTTAGAAAAGACCACATATTAAATATGATTCCATTTATATGAAATGTCCTGAATAGGCAAATCCATAGAAATAGAAAGTACATTAGATTTGGTAGGGGCTAAAGGGTAGGGGGGAGTGGGAATAGGAAGTGATTGCTAGTAGGAAAGTGATTGCTAATAGGATTTCTTTTTGGAGTGATGGAAATGTTCTAAAAGTAGGTAGTGGTGATAGTTGCACAACTCTGTGGATATAACAAATATCACCTAGCTGTAGCTGTACATTTTTAAAAGGCGAGTTTTATGGTATGTAAATTATATCTGAATAAATTTATTTTTAAGAATATTAAGAATACAATGTAGTGTACAATGTATGAACGCCTGGGTGGCTCAGTCAGTTAAGCATCTGTCTTCGGCTCAGGTCATGATCCCAGAGTCCTGGGATCGAGTCCAGCATCGGGCTCCTTGTTCAGCGGGGAGCCTGCTTCTCCTGCTGCCTGCTTCTCCCTCTGCCTGCTGCTCCCCCACTTATGCTCTCTCTCTCTCTCTCTGACAAATAAATAAAATCCTTAAAAAAAAAAAGCCTTCACTTTAAAAAAATAAATAAAATGTACAATGTAAGGATTTGATATATATATACTTTGTGAAATGATTATCGTGATCAGGCTAATTAACAAGGTCATAATCTCACATAGTAACTTTTGTGTGTGCATGTGGTGAAAACATCTAAGATACACTGTCTTAGCAAATTTCAAGCCTACAACACAGAATATTGACTATAGTCACTATGTTGTACATTAAATCCTCAGAACTTATTCATCATACAACTGAAGGTTTACCCATTGACCAGCACCTGGCCCTACCACCCAGATATTGTGCTTCACTTTACTATACTTCACATATTTGCATTGTGCAAGTCTATCAGTGCCATTTTTCCAACAGCATTTATTCACTTCATGTCTCTGTGGTAAATCTCACAATATTTCAAAGTATAATAATAATTATTATTATATAATTATATAAGAATAACTATATTATCATATATTATATAATTTTATTATTATTATTAATTTCCTATGGTGACCTGTGATCAGTGATCTTTGATGTTACTATTGTCATTGTTTTGGGGTGCCAGAAACCATGCCCATATAAGATGGGGAACTTAGTCCATAAGTGTGTGTGTTTTGACTATCCCACCAACTGGACAGTCTCCCATATCTGTCCCTCTTCTCAGGCCTCCCTATTCTCTGAGACATAAAATATTGAAATTAGGCCAATTAATAACCTTACAATGCCATTTAAGTGTTGAAGTGACAGGAAGGGTCCCATGTCTCTCACTTTAAATCAAAAGCTAGGATTGTTTTACCTTAGTGAGAAAGGCATGTCAAAAGCCAAGGTAGGCTAAAAACTAGGCCTCTTGTGCCAGTTAGTCAAGATGTGAATGCAAAGCAAAAGTTCTTGAAGGAAATTAAAAGTGCTACTCCATTAAACACACAAATGAAAAAAAAATCAGCCTTATTGCTGATATGGAGAAAGTTTTAGTGGTCTGGATAGTAGATCAAATCAGCCACAACATTCCTTTAAGCCAAAGCCCAATCCAGAGTAAGGCCCTAACTCTCTTCAATTCTGTGAAGGCTGAGAGAAGTGAGGAAGCTGCACAAGAAAAGTTTGATGCTAGCAGAGATTGGTTCATGAGATTTAAGTAAAGAAGCCGTCTCCATAACACAGAAGTACAAGGTAAAGTAGCATGTGCTGATGCAGAAGCTGCAGGAAGCTCTCCAAAAGATCTAGCTAAGATAACTAATAAAGGTGGTTACACTAAACAACAGATTTTCAATGTAAATGAAATAGCTTCTTCAGAAAAAGATGCCATCCAGGGCATCTTAGCTAGAAAGGAGAAGTCAATGCCTGGCTTCAAAGCTTCAAAGGACAGGCGGTCTTGTTAGGGGCTATTGCAGTTGGTGATTTGAAGTTGAAGCCAATACTCATTTACCATTCTGAAAATCCTACAGCCCTTAAGAATTATGCTAAATCTATGCTACCTGTAGTCAGTAAATAGAATAACAAAGCCTGGATGACAGCCCATCTGGTTACAACATGGTTCCCTGAGTATTTTAAGCCATTGTTGAGACCCCTACTGCTCAAAAAAAAAAAAAAAAGATTCCTTTCAAAATATCATTGCTCCTTGACAATGCACCAGGTCACACAAGAGTTCTGATAAAGAATGACAAGAGATTAATGTTGTTTCCATGCCTGCTAACACAACATCCTGCAACACACGGATAAAGGAGTACTCCTGATTTTCAAGTCTTATTCTTTGAGAAATAAATTTTGTAAGGCTATAGCTGCCATGGATAGTGATTCCTCTGATGGATTTGGGCAAAGGCAAGTGAAAACCTTCTGGAAAGGATCAACCATTCTAGATGCCACTAAGAACATTCATGATTCATGGGAAAAAGTCAAAGTATCAACATGAGCAGGAGTGTGGAAGAAATTCATTCCAACCCTCATGGATGAATTTGAGGCATTCAAGACTTCAGTGGAGGAAGTAACTGAAGATGTGGTGGAAATAGCAAGAGTACTAGAATTAGAACTGGAGCCTGATGATGTGAATGAATTGCTTCAGTCTCGTGATAAAACTTGAAAGGATAAGGAGTTGCTTTTTACGGATGATCAAAGAAAGTAGTTTCTTGAGGTGAAAACTATCCCTAGTGAAGATGCTGTGAAAATTGTTGAAATGACATCAAATGATTTAGAATATTACATAAACATAGTTGAAAAGGCAGTGACAGGGTTTGAGAAAATTGACATCAATTTTGAAAGACATTCTACTGTGGGTAAAATGCTGTCAAACAGCATCACATGCTACAGAGAAATCATTCATGAAAATAAGAGTTGACCAATGTGGCAATCTTCATTGTTTTATTTTAAGAAATTGCCACAGCCACCTCAAACTTCAGTCATCACCACCCTGATTAGTCAGGAGTCATTAACATTGAGACAAGACCTTCAACCAGCAAAAAGATTATAACTCACTGAAAGTTCAGATGATGGTTAGCATTTTTTAGCAATAAAGTATTTTTTAATTAAGGTATATACATTGTTGGGGCACTTGGCTGGCTCAGTCAATAGAATATGTGACTCTCGATCTCGGGGTTGTAGGTTCAAGCCCCACATTGGATGTAGAGATTACTTTAAAATTTTTTAAAATATTTTTTAAAAAGTATTTACATTGTTTTCTTAGATGTAATGCTATTGCACACTTAGTAGACTACAATGTAGCTTAAACATAACTTTTATATGCACTGGAAAACCAAAAATTTCATTTGATTCACTTTGTTGTGATATTTACTTTATTGTGGTAGTCTGGAACCGAACCCATAGCATCTCCAAGATATGCCTGCAATTTCAAATGACCTCTCCTCCAGTTCACAGAGCCTTTTGCTTGATCAAGTCTGTTGTTGATCCTCTCTATTGCACCTTTCATTTCATTCACTGTACTCCTCAGCTTCAGAATTTGTTTGGTTCTTTTTTATGATTTCTATCTCTCAGTTAAATTTGTTGTTTTGTTCTTGTGTTGTTTTCCTGATTTTCTTTAATTGTCTTTCTGTGTTTTCTTGTAGCTCACTTAGCTTCCTTAAAACAACTATCTCAGGGGTGCCTGAGTGGCTCAGTCGGTTAGGCATCTGCCTTCCACTCGGGTCATAATCCCAGGGTCCTGAGATTGAGCCCCACATCAGGCTCTCTACTTAGCAGAGAGCCTGCTTCTCCAACTCCCTCTGCCTGCCGCTCTGCCTACTTGTGTTCTATCTCTCTGTCAAATAAATAAATAAAATCTTTAAAAAAAAAAAAAAACTGTATCAAATATAAACAACTATATCGAATCTTGGATATTTTTGCTCCAAAATCACAGATTTCCCTATCTTGATGGTCAGTTACTAGAAAATTATTCTGGGGGTGCCTGGGTGGCTCAGTCGGTTAAGCATCTGACTCTTGTTTTTGGCTCAGGTCATGATCTCAGGGTCATAAAATCAGGCTCCAGGTCAGGCTCTGTGAGCAGCAGGGAATCTGCTTGAGATTCTCTTCCTCTTCCTCTGCCCCTCCCATCCTGAGTGCTCTCTCTCTCTCTCAAATAAATAAATAAGTCTTTAAAATAAAAAGAAAATTATTCTGTTTCTTTGGTAGTATCATGTTTCCTTGATTTTTCATGTTTCTTAAAGTCTGCATTGCTATCTTTGCATTTGAAGTAGCAGTCACCTCCTCCAGTTTTTACTGACTGACTTCAGAAAAGAAATACCATCTGTCAGTGATGCTGGGAATTCTGAGGCTTTCTCAATCTTTTCTATGGATTCACCCACTCCACACTTCTTATTCCCTCTTAGAAGGACTTTTTTTTAATTGTATGCTTTCTCTCCATCCTGGAAAGCCAGGCAAGGTGCTGATAGCCTCCTGGTTTGCTTTCCCTAAGTTTGTACTAACTGCTCAACTTTATGTGTTTTCTCCCAGTCCCACAGAGTCAGCCCTGGTTTCTGTGCATGGGCACTAGCCTTCTACAAAGGCTCACAATCACTGCCCCTGGGGGCACACACAGGGAGCCAGCTACATGGCGCGGGGATGGGGTTGGGGGGGGTGAGGTGAGGCACGATGAGTACTGGTCATGCCCATTGGGAGGATCCACAGGGAAGGCATCTCCAGAGATCCATGCATGGGCTTCTTTATGGAGTCCACAAAGTAGCTAGTAGGTTCCGTGTAACTTTTATATGCTCTAAGCTCTGGCTGCTGTTCTCACAGCCCCTTTCTGCTCCTCAGTCACTCAGCTCACTCCAGTATCCTGGATGGGGCAAGAAAGAAGTGAGCTTTTTTTTTTACTTTATCCTGTACATTGAGGGAAATCAGGCACTAACTCTCATTCTCTCACTTTTCCCTGTGGGAGAAATCATAGGCTGAGCCGGTCTCTCTTGGCACCAAGCTGTGTCACCTTGGAGGAGGGGTGATGCAGGTAGAGTGAAACTATTCCTCTTACCCTCTTCAATGTATCCAAATCTTGGATATTTTTGCTCCAAAAGTATGCTGGTACTTATCCACTGGACTCTCAGACTTCCACAAAGCTACTCTTGTCCATTGTCAAAATCAGTATTCTTTGAGGGTAGGAGTGTAAAGAACTTTTTCTGACATCTTACTGACATCATCCAGGATAACATTATTGTTATTGTTATTGTTATTGGCCTGAAAATGGAGACAACTCAAATGTCCACAAAAATAGAATGGATAAAGAAGATATTATACATCAATGAGAAAAAACCAAACTGTTCCACATGCAAAAACATGAATGACTCCCATAAAAGATACAATGACCAGAAGAAGCCTATCATAAAAGAGTATATACTGTGATGTTAGAAGTTTTAATAGTGACTGGGATGGGGTTTGAGGAAGGCTTCCAGGGAACTGACCATATTTTATTTCCTTATCTGGGTATTTACATAGGATGTTCATTTTGTAAAACCTCTTCAAGATATAAACTTAAGATTCATAACTTTCATGTATGTATATTTTATTTCAATAAAACATTTACCTCCAAAAAATAATATTTTTTTCATATTAATTTTCTAAAGTTAGCAACAAGAAAATAAAAGGATTAGATACCATTGTGATGATTTAATTAAGTGTGAACATTTGCTTATTCTCTAGCTCAGTGCTTCCCAACTGGGGCCAATCCAGAGGACATTTGGCAATGTCTAGAGACATTTCTTTTTTTTTAAGATTTTATTTTTAAGTAATCTCTACACCCAACGTGGGGCTCAAACACCCTGAGATCAAGAGTCACATGCTCCACTAACTGAGGCAGCCAGGCACCCCTAGAGACATTCCTGATTGCCATGACTGTGGGTGTGCTACTGGCATCTAGTGGGTAAAAGCCAGGAATCCCATAAAATATCCTACAATACACAGGACAGTCCCCACTACAAAGAATTATCTAGCCCAAGATAACATTTGTGCCAAAAGTGTGCTCAAACTCTTCCAAAACTATAAATTCCACAAAGAGAGTAATCATATCTCTTTGGTTTATATCTCTAAACCTAGAACTCATCAGTATTCCTGCCACCCAATGGGCTCTCAGTAAAAATTGTTGAATTAATAAATGAATCTCTCTCTCCCTCCCCTTCTTCCCTTTCTTGCACATGTGTGTAGAAATACATGCATCTTTTGTCTTGCATCTTAGAGTTCTCTGGCTCTACTGTGCCTAGGTATGCCTGCTTGCTTTGGAAGACCTTGCCTAAGAAAAGCAAATCAGATCCCAGGAGGCAGCCCAGGGGAAATGAAGCTTGGGGCCAACTATTTACACCCATAATCAGTGTAGGATTAAGCAAAGTGGTAAGAGGTGACAGGATCACACACTTCAGAACAGTCACTAAGAAAAAAAAATTAAATAGGAATTTCAGGTTAAATCCTGAGGTGACATTTAAAAATACGATTTTTTCTTGGAGAGTTCTCTATCCTTTATATCCTGCTGGAATTTAGAAGAATTGGTTATAGCTCCAGTATGTTGGTGGCTGCCTAAAGGATCTAGGATCATAGCCATTTCCCTCCAACTAATGGTCAGTTTCTTACATTTTGAGAAAAGTTGGCTAAAAATGAAACTTGTCTGGTTTTAATTTTAAAACTTTTCCTGAGGTTCCAAATAGAGGTTCTGACCTCTACCATCTCCATTCAAATCTAAATAGATAACATTTAGAAAACATGAACAGTTAGCAAAGAAGCTTAATAAATGCCTCTTAAGTTATTTGTGTGAATTTGGCCAAGTCAGTTAACTCCTCCAGACTTGAGTTGTCTCATCTGTAAATTATGTGAATTATGCTAAACAACCTCAAGTTCCTTTCACCTAAAATTTGATGATTCAATGATTTAAAAGGCAGAAACTATAAGCTCTAATGAGGTGATATTTTGAGCTTTGCCAAATCACAGAGTTTTTCTAGGTAGTTCCCCTATTACAGCAGAGTGCAACAGTTTTGCTTGATACCACCCACAGGTGTGTAATTAAGCCTGATCTTTCTCCAGCATAGTTCATTTTCCACTGATGGTTCTACAATTAAAACAACTCCCTCCCCAGAGAAGTATACATCAGTGTTATACTTTTCATCTTTAATTACACTGTTTGAAGATGAGTAAATGCGCCCGAGATCCCAATTGGGAGGGAACAGATTCATTAGGTGGTTGTAATATGCCATCCAGTCTGCATTTCAGGTTTCTGTCTCCACATAAGGAAGATGGCCTTCGACAAATACGCTAAAATATTTCAATGATTAAGACCACCTGAAACTGCCTACCTTTGCACTGGTAATTGATGAATACTAAACACCTGGACCTTTCAAAGAGATAAGTACAGTGTCAAAGCCAAAGGTAATTTCCTACTTCAGTGCTTTTTAGTAGAAGGGCCAAAATAGCCTGTTAACACTTTAGAATAAAAAGGAGAGTTTCCAAATTTTCATATTATCACACCCTTTTACAATCTCTATCACAGCTCTCTCTTTTTTTCTTTCTCATAGCACTAATACAATCTGACTTCATCTATTCATTTGTTTGTTTACATTTTTTATTATTTGGCTCTCTTCACTGGAATTTCAGCTCTGTGTGTTTGGGGCCAGACAAGGCGGGGTTGGGGATCTGGTTCATTTAAAACCATATGACCACTTGGAACACAATGTCTGACCCCTGGCGCTCATTAAACATTTGCTGACTGAATGAATAAGTACTAGTTCTGAATATTTCCTTTAAACATACTGGTTGGTGGAGATTTAGAGGTTTGAAGTAACTGACATTGAGCTTGTGTGACAGACTTGGTATTTCTCTGGCATTATAATTCTCTTAAATAGTTAGCAGGAGTTTGGTCTTTTGATTCCCAACTAATTCAATAACTTAGTATTCAAAACCCATGGATCTGTTTAGGTCATATTTTTCCAATCTAGAACCCAGCCTGGGAATTTTATTCTTCAGCAACAGGTCTAGATGCTCAGCCCATCCTCTCTTATTCTAATGACTCCATCTTGGCTTCTGCCTGGGAGGAATTTGTCACCAGGGTTTTAATTGCCCTGTGCCCTAACCTACCTCACATATGTTATGGGAGAATGTGGTCTCTTTTCAGGCAGGGAGGCATAACAGAGAAGTTCCCTGAAAAGGCCTGGAGAGTCAGATTTTCCCTAAGCCTCACTCTTACTTCCTACTGTTTCCTACCTTCTTGCCTGAACACACCATCTTTACTTCATATATCTTTAATTTGGGAATTTGGTTTAGGAGTTTCCAAACCTGTAAAACCAGACTTTTAAACCATCTCGTACTCTGGGCTGCAGGTAAAAGGCTTCTCTTAGCAAGTTATATTTTCTTCCTTCTATCTTCAGACAAGACAGTTTCTACATAAGCTTGTCTCTTTTTGGTAGAACATCACTGTGGCTTCAAAATATAGTCCATAAAGATCCAGTATCCTGCCACTTTGCTATCAAGCCCCTAATTAATGCTTCAGCTTCAGTAAGCACATGGTCTGAGCACCAAGATACCAAAGGTGACACTTTAATCATCTGCTTTGCTATTGTATAACATAGCTTTCCATTTCCAACAGCTGAGATAATATTTAAAAGTGCAATTTTTAAAAAAAGTATTATGGAAGTGACTTCATTCTCCTCCACCAACTTTAAAACAGCCCATTCCACATTATAGGATCATTCATTTGTAACCCCAAATTCTAGAACTCATTTTTGTATCATGGGTTTTCTGTTGTTAGTAAGAGAAAATATGACTTAAGCACACAAACAAAATGTATTTTAATGGCTCACATAACTAAAAAGTCCAGGTTGACTAGCTTGAAGACACAGATGAATTTAGGTGTATCAAAATGCTGGCCAACAGTTCCAGAGCTACATCTGAGATCAAATCTAGTGGAAAAGAACCCACATATGTTTGGCCACTTGATTAAAAAGACTAGCTTTAGGATTAGCTTTAACCCAAGGCAACTGGTTTGATATATCCATCTCTAAATCAACAACTTAGGCAGGGAAATAGCCAGACTTATTGTCCTATGTCCACCATTATTTGAAAAGCAGAGTCAACTCCATCTGAAGCCAGTTAAGTAGAGATTATGAGAGGCAGTTGTTTCCCCAAGGAATAGTGGAGCATACTTACCAGAATAGCAGAAGAACAACTAAGTCCTGGAAAGCCAAAATCACAAATATCCCTGACAGCAGTGGTTCACAATCAGGGGCTATTTTGCTCCTCAAGAGACACTTGTCAAAATCTAAAGACATTTTTGATTGTTATAACTTGGGGCAGGGGAGTTGGGGAAGGATCAGGGAGAGTTAGTGCTACTGGAATTCAGTGGTTAAAGGCCAGGGATGCTACTAAACATCCTACAATCACAAGCCAACAACCTACAAAAAAGAATTACACAGCTCAAAATGTCAGTAGTGCCAAGGTTGATAGACCCTGACCTATAGTAACAGAGATGAAATATTTCCACTTGGTTGCACCTAAAGAAATGGAAATATAGGATGGAGCAGGCACAGAATATAAACATACTTAGAAGACATACTACACAGTCCATTTAAGGGATTAAATGGGAAAAGAAAAAGATTTCCCAAACACCAGACAAATAATATTTAAGACCTATATGCATACATTGTTCAGCCATATCTAAACTACATTTCCAAGAAAATGGCTATTACATATTGGTTTTTCAAGCCACCAAATATGTAGCTTCATTATGCTAAGAATAACTCTTAAATATAATGAATGACCATCTAACTCTTAAATCGATGGTCCTGTATTTTGTTTTTATTCTCATTGACTTCTCTGTAGCATTTGAAATTTTTGACTACTTACTCATGTCTGGCATGAAATTCTTTTTTCTCTTTTTTAATGTGGCCATGTATTTCCCATTATGTCCTATCTGCCCTCTTAGATAACTCTTTGACTTTTATGATCTCTAATAGTATCTCTAGGTTGGAGACTCACAAATATGTATCACCAGCCCTTATTTCTCTCCCCAGGTCTGGTACCTTATTTCCAGTGGTCTATTACAGACACCTTCCTGAGTATCTCCCTGTCATCTCAGATTAAACATCGATAACAAGCTTTCATTTCCTAAGACCATCTTTCATTTTTGACTTGCACATTTCCTCTTAAAATTTTGAATCACCGAGGCTTTATTCGCAAGACCTCAAGACACCATGGTCTCTGATGTTGCAAATATTGCCCTTCCTCCAAGCCTAAGCTAAAACCACATTCTTCTCTTCCAATCAGGGCATCCCCAACCTAATCTATTTCCTTCTCTTTTTATACTTGGATAATATGTATGGCCTATACAATTTATTTGATAATCATGCACTTCCTTTTGACATCTCTTCTATTATTTTCAATAACTATTTGAATCTGAGCTCACTCAATTTTTCACATCTGGACTCATCTATTTCAACTGTATGAGAGGCAGTCATTCACAAATATTAAAAGCATGGTTTCTAGAGCCAGATGACCAGATTTAGTACTGCTTCCTATATTAACTGCATGACCTCTGCTTGGAGTTTTTCATATTTAAAGTGGTAAAATAACAGTCCCGATGTCATAAAGATTGAATAAGCTATGCATATAAAGCACTTAGGACATTCCACTCATATTTATTTTATAATAGAAAGTATGTGTTACTTTTAAGATGTTCTGGAAAGGGAGTTTTCTTTTACCTCAGATAATTAATATCATATAGTTTCCAGTACAATCTTGGGGACTCAGTTCCAAAAGTGAAAGTACATAGGTTAACAGTCTGCAATGAAAAAAAGCAAGTAAGCAGGAGGCAGTGAATATGCAGCCACAGAATCCCTACAAATAACATCATAAGACCCTATGTTTTGTACACAATTTGTTTGCTCTTTGTCCTACTTGCCATTGTCCACTGATAAGGAAGGCCTTGGAAAACCAACTTTTGATCTAGAAAAAAAAGGTCAGGGGCCTCCAATCCCAGAGCATTAGATTTTGAAATCTTGCCCCTGATTGAATCATGCCTGGAAATGCAAGTATTACTTTACAGAGTTTAGGTTTTTAAAGCTGTCTCTGAGCTGCCAAAAGCAGTGCACACAGGGAAATAAGTAGTAATACATCAAAAGGTAAAATAGCTTCCTTTTTTATTAATTTTGCTGCTTAAAAAAGTCTACTGTGTGCTCTTGTAATGTCCTTCAACATATTCATTTGTGGTGGAAAGATATAAGGCTAGATCAGAAGTGCATATGTACCATGTTTAGCATCATTCAAATTTCCACAGAACTTTGCTCACAATTTTAGTTACTTGCCACCAAGTCCACAATAATGATTCAAATATCCCTTCCTCTCTTCTCCATATTTTGAACGTCAGGATTGGCTCAAAGGGTAAGCTTAAGGAAGAAAGCCGTATGCATTTTCATTTTGTTTTTGAGTACTATAGATGTTGTGATTTCAAGACCTCTCAACATTTGGATAATGATACAGAATTTCCAAACCAATAGGGCAATGAAGCCCATCCAAATTTTTCCCTTTTTTCTTTCCCAGTATGTCTTGCAAAAGCCATGTTCTCTAAAACACCAGTCCAGAAAACACAAAAAGTCAAAAACCCTTCCTAGGACATATTCATGCCTCCAAAACTTACCTTGGAAATATCAGCCAACTTGATACAAAAAGACCTCAGACAATTTGATCTTAAGCCCTTACTCTAAGTTATCAAGAAAGAAAGGTTTAAAGCTTTGATTTCAAGAATGTTTTGTTCTTTACTGGATTGAGGGTTTTTGTTTGTTTTCCAGGCAAGAGAGGCTCTGTCTATATGCTTCCCAAGCAAACATTCTATGACTTTTTAAATTTCCATCAGGAACAGGGATTTTCAAAAACTTTCCACCCCAAAAAAGGGAAAGATATGACCTGCTCACATCATTATTAGTGTGATTTCCAAGGGGTAGAGGAATCCCACCACCAGTGTCACCTGCCAGGAAGGAGGTAGGTCTATCAGAATACCTGAGGAGTTGGAGCATGATTGAAAAAATTCAAATGATTCCTGAATAGTCCCCAGTTTTCATGTAGGGGCAGGTGGGGATGGGCCCTCTGTTCTAGTTAATAATCCCTGATGTCTGTTGATTCATTTCCCTTCTTCAACAAGTTAATGACTACTAGAGAGTTTCAGCTCCAACAGAATTTGTATACACAAGTAGAGTGCTGAGAAAAATGAAGTATACCTTTCCTCATACTAAATGAATTTATTTTCAAGTAAATAGGTAACAACCAATAGATAGTTGGATTTATTCTTATTATTATAAAGTTGTGGCCTGATAAAAATTTGTGGTGACTGGAATGCCAGAAGACTGGACAACATAAAACAACTACATTTTAAGACAGCAGTAGAAATAACCACTCACCTTTTCATCCAAGGTGAAAAACAGTTTATTCAAGGGAATAAAAATGAATGCTGATTTTGTTCATTTTTATCACCAGTGTAATACACATGGTAGAGGGAAGTCACTTTTTTCATAAGGGCTAATAAACTTTTTGTAGTTATTTATCAGGCTATTATAATGAAATCCTTGTTATATATTTCAAATTCCATAATTTCTTTATTTCTTAATTCCAGAAGGTCAGCAACATAGTGGAGCTGAGAGATTTCCTCTGCTACTAAATTCCCAGAGTTGAGGTCTCAAACTAGATCACTTTCTCTTTATCTTATGCAAAGTATAAATTACTAATCAATAGGGAAAAAAACCTAATCGACAGTTGTGCAATCTTTTTACATTAATTTCTCTGGCTATATAATGGGTTCAATAGTCTTAATAAGATTTCTCTTAATACTACATTTTTCCTAGAAATTTACATCAGAAGCAAATCCCCACTCAATATTTACAATAATAGATGAAAGAGTCAGAATGAGGGATTATCTAGATCTTCCCATGCTCCCCTTAATCAAAATGTAATTAGTAATAAGCTCTATGTCTGATAAAACATATGCAGTCTGTCTCAGTGAATAAACACAGTGAGGGCAGGGGTTTCTCATAGACGAGGTGGTTTATATGAAAACAATATACACTGCAGGTAAGAACATAATAGCTTATATCTATTAAATTCCTATTGTCTGACAGATGTTTCACACTGTACTTTGTTCATTAATTCAAAACCCCAGAACAGCCTGTAAATGGTTATTACTGTTTCCATTTTTTATTAATGTTATTTTAATTCTAAAAAGTGTGTTAACTAGCCCCACTTCACATAGCTGGTAAGTGTTGGAGCTAGTGTTTGAACTCACTATTTCATGGACACATTTGTGAACTAGGATTTTATTTAGAATTTTATTTCCAAAACTAAATATTTATTGATTTAAGTAAGAGCTTATACCTTGGTTATAAATTTCCTGTACATTTAAATTTCTATGTTTTCTTTTGTTTTGCTTTTCCCTCTCTCAAATTTTTCTTTTCATGAGATTTCCACTTTGTAGGAAGAAGCCAGAACCAGGAAGTACTTTTTTGTGTTTACAATTCTGAAAGTCCACAAATCTTAATTAAATAAAAATAAATAATTTTCTTCAAGAGTAACATAGAAAAGCAAATTAATAATTTGCTTACTTTTCTGCTTCACATAGATGTTGATTGGATCTGAGTTTTTAACAATATACAAACAACTGTGTGGAGGTTGGCACATCTGCTTTGATTTGGAATGTTTATTACATGACGTTTTTACTTGTTAAATTATATCAAGGACTACTGCTAATAAGATAGTAACTTTTATCATCTGTATATCAAATAGATAACTACAAAATCCACCTATGACATGATTAAGTATTAATTAATTATGGACAGTATTTTTCTGTTTGTTAATGGAGGATGGTAATAACAGAGAAGGTAAAAAATAGGAAGTTTCAGTTCAAATTATGTTCACATTGATAGACTATGTTCACATTGAGACACTAAAGGCACTTTAGTCTCCTTTCAATTTAACTTGAATAAATCATACATGCAGCATAGTTATCTTCTAAAAGGAAACTGCCTAACTTATAAGAATTTCTTATTTTACATAGCACTGAAACTTAACTTTAAAAATAATATAGGACTTGATTGGAGCTAGAAGATGGCAGCTAAGTAGGAGGACCCTAGGCTCGTCTCAGCTGACAAATACAACCAGATAACTATCCTAAATATCCCAGAAATTGACAGGAAGGCTGGCAGAACAAACTCCACAACTAAAGGTAGAGAAGAGGTCACATCAAAGAAGGTAGGAAGTGTGGAGATGTGGCTTGGGAGAGAAATGAATTGTGGCTGCTGTGGTAGGAAGGGAGCCACCATCATGGAGAAGGGCAAGAGACAGACTGGCACATAGGAGGGCACACAGAGAAAATGAATCCCTGTGGCAGTTGGCTTGGAAAGCAAGAGAGGCTGAATTTTGTGAGTTCTGGCAACCAGTGGTGCTTAAAACCTGGAGTTTTAAAGATCAGTGGGCTTGGTTGGGATAGAGCCCAGAGGCATTGGGGCTGCTTTTGAAGAAAAGGCAAGTCGTGTAGCCCACAGACATACAGCCTAGAAACAGCAATCTGAAGAGTACCTGGGGCACACAATGGGAAGCCTATTTGCTCTTCTCAGAGCATGTCTCAAAGAGGCAGTGTTCATGGAGAGACCCCTCTAGGAATAAAGGAACTACCAGGCACCATTTCCCTTACCCACCCTTCAGCACAAGCACAGAGTCACCTGCGGGAACCAGGGCAGTGCCAATACTCACTACCTAACTTGCTTACACCAAGCCCTACTGGCCCCTCACTACAGAAGAACTGCTTTTCTGAGTCACACTTGCCTTAGTCCCAGTAGCACAGTCCCCCTCTCCCAGAAGACCAGCCCAAACCCCTGCCAACACCAAGATTCCCAACCCAAGAGTTTTGTGGAGCCTTGGTTCCAGCAGCAATAGAGACAGGTCTCATTTCATGAGCAGACCAGAGCATACCTAGTAAAACATGCCACATTCAGGCCAGGGACCAAACACTGTCCACACTAGGCAAAGAGGCCTCTGCAAAAGACTGGCCTGAGGATTGAAGCAGCCAGAACACAACAGCAGAGCATAGGCCTCACACACTGGACACACTCTCAGAAGTTCCAGGTCTAGGGAACAGGGGACACTACATTCAGGGCACTATAGCACCTCTTCTTCATAAAGCCATTACCCTCAAGAACAGGAGTTGTAGCTGACTTTCCTAACACAGAGAAACAGGCACAGAGACTTAGACAAAATGAGAAGACAGAGAAATTTGTCCCAAATGAAGAACGTGACAAGGTCACAGCCAGAGATCTAAGCAAAACAGTTATAAGTAACATGTCTGACAGAATTTAAAGTAATGATGATAAAGATATTCACTGGACTTGAGAAAAGAGTAGAAGGCATCAGTGAGATCATTAACACAGAAATAAGGAATAACGTAAGAGAGATAAAGGGCTCGATAAATGAAATCAGAAACATGCTTGATGTAATGAACAGCAGGCTGGAAGAAGCAGAGTAACAAATTAACGACCTAGAAGACAGAGTAAGAAAAAGTAATCAAGCTGAACAAAAGAGAGGGGAAAAAAAAGAATAATGTAAAACAACAATAGACTTAAGGAACTCAGTGATTCCATCAAACATATAACATTCATATTATAGGAGTCCCAGAAGAAGAAATGGAAAAAAAGGGGGTGGGAATTTATTTGAAGATATAATAGCAGAAAACTTTCCTAATCAGGGGTAAGAAACAGATATCCAGATCCAGGAGACAAAGAGAAGCCCCAACAAAATCAACAAAAGCAGATCTGCACCAAGACAGATCGCAATTAAAGTGACAAAATATAGTGATAAATAAAAAATATATTAAAAGCAGCAAGACAAAAGAAAACCATTACATACAAGAGAAACCAAATAAAACTATCAGTGGTTTTTTCAGCAGAAACTTTCCATGCCAGAAGAAATTGGCATGATATATTCAAAATGCTGAATGGGAAAAACCTGCAGCCAAGAATACTGTATACAGCAAGGCTGTCATTCAGAATAGAAGGAGAGATAAAGAATTTCCCAGACAAACAAAAACTAGAGGAGTTCATGACCACCACACCAGCCCTTAAGAATACTAAAAGGAACTCTGTGAGTGGAAAGGAAAGATGAAAAGTGACAGTATGAAGGTAGGAAGCACAAAAGCAGTAAAAATGAATATTTCTGTAAACAGTCAAGGAACTCACAAAATAAAAGGATATAAAATATGACACCATATGCCTAAAACATGGGGAGGACAGGAGTAAAGAATGGGTTCAAAATTAAACAACTATCAACTTAATACAGATGCTACATGCAGATGTTATACACAAATCTAATGTCAATCATAAATCAAAAACCATTAATAAATATGCAAAGAATAAAGAGAAAGAAAGCCAAATATATCACTAAAGAAAACTAGGAAAGCATAAAAGAGAGAAAGACAAGAAAGAACCAGAGAAAATCTTCAGAAACAACCACAAAACAAGTAATAAAATGACAATAAATACATATATATATCAATAATTAGTTTGAATGTAAATGGACTAAGTGTTCCAATCAAAAGACACAGGGTGACAGACAGGATATTTAAAAAAAAAAACAAAAAACAAAAAACCTTATCTATATGTTGCTTACAAGAGACTCATTTTAGACCTAAAAACACCTGCATATTGGAAGTGAGGGAATGGAGAACCATTTATCATGCAAATGGATGTCAAAAGAAAGCCAAAGTATTAATACTTATATTGGATGAAATAGACTTTAAACCAAAGACTGTAATAAGAAGCAAAGAAAGACACTATATAATAATGAAGGGGACAATCCAACAAGAAGATATAACAATTATAAATATTTACACACCCCACATGGGACCACCCAAGTATATGAAACAGTTAATAACAAACATAAAGGAACTAACTGATAATGATATAATCATAGCAGGGGACTTAACACCCCCACTGACATCAATGGACAGAACATCTAAAAGAAAATCAACAAGAGAGCAATGACTTTGGACCAAATGGACCAAATGGATTTACAAGTACATTCCATCCTAAAACAGCAAAATACACATTCTTTTCAAGTGTACATGGAACATTCTCCAGAACAGATCACATATTAGCTCACAAAACAAGCCTCAACAAATTAAGAAAGACTGAAGTCATACCATGCATTTTTTTCTGACCACAACATTATGAAACTTGAAGTTAACTACAAGAAATATGTGGAAATACTACAATACATGGAGGTTAAGTAACATGCTACTGAACAATGAATGGGTCAACCAGAAAATAAAAGAAGAAATTAAAAACTACATGGAAACACACGAAAATGAAAACACAATGGTTCAAAACCCTTGGGATGGTACCTAAAGGAGCTAGAAAATGAACAACAAACAAAACCCAGAACCAGATAAAGGAAGGAAATAATAAAGATTAGAGCAGAAATAAATGATATAGAAACAAACAAACAAACAAAAAAAACCCACAACAACAACAAACACACACACACACACACACACACACACACACACACATTAGAACAGATCAATGAAACCAGGAGCTGGTTCTCTGAAAAAAATCAATAAAATCGAAAAACCTCTAGCCAGACTTATCAAGAAAAAAAGAGAAAGGACCCAAATAAATAAAATCACAAATGAGAGAGGAGAAAAAACAACAGACACCACAGAAATATGAGCAATTATAAGAGAATATTATGAAAAACTGTACCAACAACTCGGGACAACATAGAAGTGGATAAATTCCGGTGCCTGGGTGGCTCAGATGGTTAAGCGTCTGCCTTCAGCTCAGGTCATGATCCCAGGGTCCTGGGATCGAGTCCCACATCGGGTTCCCTGCTCCTTGGGAGCCTGCTTCTCCCTCTGCCTCTCTCTCTCTCTGTCTCTCATGAATAAATAAATAAAATCTTTAAAAAAAAAAAAAAAAAAAAGAAGTGGATAAATTCCTAGAAACATACAACCCACCAAAACTGGAACAAGAAGAAATAGAAACTTTGAACAGACGGCTTACCAGCAAAGAAATGGAATCAATAATCAAAAACTCCCAATAAACAAAAGCACAGGACCACATGGCTTCACAGGTGAATTGTACCAAACATTTAAACAGGAGTTAATACCTACTCTTCTCAAACTATTCCAAAAAAAGAAAAAAAAAAAGGAAAGAAAAGGAAGGAAAATTTCCAAATTCATTCTATGAGGCCAGCATTACCCTGATATCAGGATGAGACAAAGACACCACAAAAGAGAACTACAGGCCTTTATCTCTGGTGAACATAAATGCAAAAACCCTCAACAAAATAGTAGCAAACCAAATTCAACAATACATTAAAAAATCATATACCACAATCAAGTAGGATTTACTCCTGTGTTGCAAGGGTGATTCAATATTCATGAATCAATCAACATGATACATCACATCAGTAAGAGAAAGGATAAGAACCATATGGTCATTTCAGTAAGTGCTGAAAAAGCATTTGACAAAGTACATCGATTCATGATAAAAAAACCACCAACAAAGTAGGTGTAGAGGGAACATACCTCAAGATAATAAAGGCCTTATATGAAAAACCCACAGGTAACATCATCCTTAACAAGGAAAAACTGAGAGCTTTCCCCCTAAGTTAAGTTCAAGAACAAGGCAAGGATGTCCATTCTCACCACTTTTATTCAACATAAGCCTAGAATGCCTAGCCACAGCAATCAGACAACAAAAAGAAATAAAAGGCATCCAAATCAGTAAGAAAGAAGTAAATTTTCACTATCTGCAGATGACATGATACTATACACAGAAAACCCAAAAGACTCCACCGAAAAACTGCTAGAACTGATAAACAAATTCAGTAAAGTCACAGGATACAAAGTCAATGCACAAAAATCTCTTGTATTTCTATAAGCCAATAATGAAGCAGCAGAAAAAGAAATTAAGAAAACAATCCCATTTACAATTGCACCAAAAATAAGAAGATACCTAGGAATAAACCTAACCAAAGAGGTGAAAGACCTGTACTCTGACAACTATAAAACACTGATGAAAGCAAATGAAGATGACACAAAGAAATGGAAAGATATTCCATGCTCACAGAGTAGAAGAATAAATATTGTTAAAATGTCTATACTAGCCAAAGCAATCTATACATTTAATGCAATCCTTATCAAAATACCAACAGCATTTTTCACAGAAGTAGAACAAAAAATTCTAAAATTTGTATGGAACCACAAAAGACCCTGAATAGCAAAAGCAATCTTGAAAAAGAAAAGCAAAACTGAAGATATCATAATTCTGGACTTCACAGTATATTACAAAGCTGTAGTGATCAAAACAGTATGGTACTGGCACAAAAATAGACACATAGAGGGCGCCTGGGTGGCTCAGTTGGTTAAGCGACTGCCTTCGGCTCAGGTCATGATCCTGGAGTCCCAGAATCGAGTCCCGCATCGGGCTCCCTGCTCAGCAGGGAGTCTGCTTCTCCCTCTGACCCTCCCCCCTCTCATGTGCTCTCTCTCTCTCTCATTCTCTCTCTCAAATAAATAAATAAAATCTTTAAAAAAAAAAAATAGACACATAGATCAATGGAACAGGATAGAAAACCCAGAAATAAACCCACAATTACAGGTCAACTAATCTTCACAAAGCAGCAAAGAATATCCAATGGGCAGGAGACAGTCTCTTCGACAAATGGTGTTGGGAAAACTGGACAGCAATATGCAAAAGCATGAAACTGGACCACTTTCTTACACCATACACAAAAATAAATTCAAAATGGATTAAGCACCTAAATGTGAGACAGGAAACTGTCAAAATCCTAGAAGAGAACACAGGCAGTATCTTTTTTGACATCAGTCATAGCAACTTTTTGCTAGATAGGTCTCCTGAGGCAAAGAAAACAAAAGCGAAAATAAACTACTGGGACTACATCAAAATAAAAAGCTTCTGCACAGGGAAGGAAACAATCAACAAAACTAAAAGGTAACCTATGGAATGGTAGAAGATATTTGCAAATCCAATAAACGGTTAGTATCCAAAATCTATAAAGAACTTATAAAACTCAACATCCAAAAAACTAATAATCCAATTTTTAAAAATGGGCAGAAGATATAAACAGATATTTCTCCAAAGAAGACATACAACTGGCCAACAGACGCATGAAAAGATGCTCAACTTCACTTATCACCGGGGAAATGCAAATTAAAACTACAATGAGATACCACCTCACACTTGTCAGAATGGCTAAAATCATGATACAAGAAACAACAGGTGTTGGTGAGGATGTGGGGGAAAAGGAACCCTCTTACACTTTCGGTGGGAATGCAAACTGGTGCAGCCACTCTGGAAAACAGTATGGAGGTTCCTCAAAAAGTTAAAAATAGAATTACCCTATGATCCAGCAATTTTATTACTGGGTATTTACCCAAAGAATACAAAAACACAATTCAAAGGGATACATGCACCTCAATGTTTATAGCAGTATTATCTGCAATAGCCAAGATATGGAAGCAGCCATAGTGTCCATCAATTGATGAAATTGTAAAGAAGATGTGGCATATATATATATATATATACACACACACACACACACACACACACACAAACACATATATATGTATGTGTGTGTATATATATATAATGGAATATTACTCAACCATAAAAAAAGAATGAAATCTTTCCATTTGCAATGACATGGATAGAGCTAGAGAATACAATGCTAAGTGAAATAAGTCAGTTA
Organism: Phoca vitulina; assembly: GCF_004348235.1. Lineage (NCBI taxonomy): Eukaryota > Metazoa > Chordata > Mammalia > Carnivora > Phocidae > Phoca > Phoca vitulina. The sequence continues at coordinate 1,647,241 of NW_022589714.1, forward strand.
GAGAAAGATAAATATCATATGATTTCACTCATATGTGGAATTTAAGAAACAAAATAGATGAGCAAAGGGGAAAAAGAGAAAGACAAATCAAGGAACATACTCTTAACTATAGAGAGCATACTGATGGTTACCAGGGGGAGGTTGGTGGGGGCTATGGGTTAACTAGGTGATGGGGATTAACGAGTGCACTTGTCATGATGAGCAGCAAGTGATAGATGGAATTATTGAATCACTATATTGTAAACTGAAACTCACATAACACTGTATTAACGTTAACTAACTGGAATTAAAATAAAAACTTTAAAAATAATAATAATAATATAGGACTTACCAACAAAATGCTTTTTACTATTTCACTTTCCTATAAAGAAGTGTATAAATATTGATGTAAGATAAATTTTAAAGGAATTCTTTGTCAGACCACATCTAACCTACCTTTTGTAAGTACCTTTTTCACAGCATGAAAAACATAATAATAGCAATGGTGATAATACCAACAGTAATTACCCATTTAGTTTATACCGCCTAGTCTTGTACTAACAATCCCATAGATAATTACTATTACAATACACAATGTATAGATGAGGAAAAGTAAGGTTTTGAGACAGTAACTAACTTGCCTATGATCACACTACAACAAGTGACAAAGCCAGGATTCAACCCAAATTTGTTTGACTCTAACTTTTATGTTATATTATCTCCAAAGAAATACTGGCTTCTTCTCTGCCCCAAGGAAGATCACATTCTCTACAGAGCCCTGGCCTCCACACATTAAAGTCTTAAGTTCATTTACCAACACAAAACTTATTTGTAAACAAAGAGATGAACTTGATTCAACTTAAAGTGTTTGATCCCTAATTCAATAAATGCTAATTAGAGCGTCTGCAACTTGCCTAGGCCATCGGCTACCTGCCCGGAGTGACACAATGGAAAAGGATATGAGCCTGTCATTAAGGGCCTTAAAATCTAATCACAGTGTATGTCACCATCGCTACTAAAACGACAATGAAGCAGCATCTCTGTGTTTCTGAATCTCTCCTCCCCTCTCTTCTGGACAGCTCGTGTGCCTTGAATATGCTCTCCATGACTATACGACTTATATTTAACACTTCCATCTTCTCTCTTTTTTGGCAATTTTCACATTGTTTGGGATTATTTCTGTGTTGTTGTTGTTGTTGTTGTTGTTGTTTCTCTCACCACCACTACCATTTTTATCTGTGGCTGTTGGTATCGATAGCCACCACATAGAATCACCAACAGCACTCTTAGATTTACTGAGCCATGCATGGTCTCCCTTCCTGCTTCCACCTAATGTGTGTCCTCAGCCTCTCACTGAAGGGAGATATTAGCCACCTATCTCAGCCTCCCTGATAACATAAGCCAGAAAAGCAGGGTAGTTAATGCTCTCTGGAATAGAGTAGAACCAATGAGAGCAAGAGATAGAAAGACTCAACTGATAAATTCCTCATCCTTCCTTCCACCAAGACTGTCCTGAGCTGATTGGTTCTATATGACCCCTATAGAGACACAGTATTATGCTATGTTCCTCCTGAAGCTCAGTAATGCACCCCTTCCCGCCCAGCCTCATTTCTTCTGCCCCCTCATTCTTTCTGCCTTGATATTGCATCTCTCTCCACAATACTCATTAGCAGTTTCTTTTGCCTTAGATGCTTTGTTTTCTAGGAAAGCTGGGCTAAAATAGTTACATATCTCCCAAAAGTTCTGTGCAGTCAGTTGTCTCTAGATCAGTATCCTCTTCTCAAAAAACGTAATTGTCTTCAATATCTCTTTCTTTGGAGTCTCTCCAGGGATTCCCAATCCAAAAATGAATTTTGGTGTGAAAATTTTACTAACAATTCATTTAAGCACAAACACTTCTACTGTTCATCACATTTAGATTTATCCCTTTGTATAAGCCTTTATTGCTTCAGGATTTCTCTTTAAAATTTTGAATATATTTTTTTAAAGATTTTTTATTTATTTATTTGACAGAGAGGGAGACAGCGAGAGAGGGAACACAAGCAGGGGGAGTGGGAGAGGGAGAAGCAGGCTTCCTGCTGAGCAGGGAGCCCGATGCGGGGCTCGATCCCAGGACCCTGGGATCATGACCTGAGCCGAAGGCAGACACTTAACGACTGAGCCACCCAGGTGCCCCTAAAATTTTGAATATCCTTAAACATTATAGTATTCAACATGGTTCATGTAAATTAAATTATCTGAATGATTGATTATAGGTGATCTAATCAATGCATTGCAGCCTTGGCCTTTGCTGGACAGTATGTATGCCCGGGTAACATAAGAAACTTGGAAAGCCGAGGTGTCAGGAAAGAGGAAAGGGGTTCAGGAAGATGAGATGTGTGAATGACAGAGGCAATAACATGTGCTTCAAATTTTACCTCAGGACAAAACCTGTATTTACAAAACGGTAGGTAGGTTTCGTTTCCTTATTCTCACTACCTAGTTTATTTGAGAGACTTCTGTTAGCTATTTTTAAAACAAGTTCATTACAAAACAAATTGAGATTCACAAAAATGAATTGCTTTGTTGTATCTTCATTGCCATATGGAATACTTCACTGGCCAAGACCTTCTTGTTCTTCACCAGCTGAAATGAAGTACAAAACAGGACTAGAGAGCATTTCTAGAGCAAGGAGAGGGAGAACCTTCTGGAAGAGACATTGGTACTGTGAACAGTCATTAAATACTCTGTCTATAAATTATAAATCATCACGTAAATAGAACCAAATTTTAAGTTCCATAAATAACAGGGTTATGAATAGGGGGCATGGTAGAAATCTGAGAACATGTAGATGGTGATTCACTTGGCATGACTCACAAAGCACCCAGGTGGGCATAAAATTTTAAAAAGATAAATCAAAAAGTGCATCCAATTCAAGATTTCATAGCCACTCACTATAAGCATTTAGTTAATCTTCACTGATTTATAACTCCTGTATTCTCCCCAAACTAGTTGTGGTATCCGCATACACACTAAGAGAAAGCCTTGGTTTTAGCAAGCAATTTTTCTTTTAAAAAGCTGTGGAGTTTCTTTTTTGAAAGAGAATTCTTGAGACTTTTTCTTTTTGTGTCACTTTTTTATTTCCTCATTCACCTCATTTTAGCTAGTCTATATGCTGTCATGCAGACTACTCCTTTCTCTTGGCAAAAGAAGGCTATTTAACCTCCTGGTCATGGAACAGCTTTCAGGTGATACAATACTTACTCTCCTCCAACATTTCTTCATGACCTTTCCCTAGAAACTGGCCTTCATTAGGTTTAAGGTGTACTTACAGACATAACCTGTTTTGACACTTTGACTGACTTGGCAGCTCATGTGCCTGGTTCATAGCCTTTCTGCCTTCTGGAATTTCCAGAAAGAATTTTGCTGAGTGTCTCGATTAGATAGAGAGTTTCATTGAGCAGATGTAGAATACATCTGTTTCAGACATAATCATAATACTTTATGTTTGATTTCCTTCTAACTTTTCAAAACACTTTCATGTCTATCCTCTCATTTAGTGTCTAGTTTGATGTGGGAAAATGAAGGGAGGGCAGAGTAGAAAGAATGAAAGAAGAGAAACTCAATGGACCCAGGAGAGGTTTGCTTTACTGGAGTACATGGGAAAAAGAATTTAGAGACCACAAGGGAACATAAGTAAGCCTGCCATGTGAGGAAACTTACTAGATGACAGGAAATACTTCAATTTGTAGATGGAGGACAATGAGGAACAACTTAATTATATTGGAAAGTGTAATTATTCTTATTTTATATGGTATGTTTCCACAGAAAAGCTCAAAGCCTTTGTTCTACGGTACACAGACTAACACAGGGATTTGGAGCACGGTCTCTGGTCCCAAACAAACCGGGTTTGAGCGCTAACCTTGCCACTTACAAGTTGTTTGACCTAGCATACATATTAAGTGCTTAATACATATTAAGTGCTCAAAAAATGGTAACAATTGTTACATAATAAATACAAATGTTTAGCATTGTCTTTTCCAAAAGAACCAAGAAAAAGAATGACTAGATTATAGCCATAACCAAAAAAAAAATCTCATCATGAAGAGCTTCTCTTTACTGAGTTTCATCAGTTCTCTCTACATCTTCAGCAACTCTCCTTCCTCTTTATGGAAATGAAAATTAAAAAGTGACAAAGTAGCTAAATTAATTAGGTGATTATAACATGTCTATTTATGACCAACTCTGGATGCATGGATATACTAACTCTACAACTAACTCTACCACTGAAGAGCAAGAAGCAGTGATCTATAGACATAGTTGACTCTTCTCATATCAAAAATTGGTGATGAATCCAGAAAGGATTATTTATGTATAGATCAAAAACTTCATCCTATAGGGACTTTCTGCTCTTTCCCCACTCCATCTCACCTCCTCCAAAATATACCCATCCTTTTCATTAGACAAGTTGATGCTTAATTAGCACTGTATTTCCTAAGAACTGTTCTCTCATGTGCTTGAACAGCTTGCCGAGTTCATCAATACCCAGCAGCAGCTACATGGCTCTACAGGCTCCTGCTCAGGCTGTCTCTTGGAAGTTCCCTTTAGCAAATAGGTGGAGTACCACAGGTTTGTATTATACGTATTAGTCATGGTCAAATCATGGTCACTCTTAAAAAAATTGAGCCTTTCTTCATTTAAAAAGACTGCTACTTGGAGGAGATGAACCATGAGAGACTGTGGACTCTGAGAAACAAACGGAGGGTTCTAGAGGGGAGGGGGGTGGGGAGATGGGTTAGCCTGGTGATGGGTATTAAAGAGGGCACGTACTGAATGGAGCACAGGGTGTTATACGCAAACAATGAATCATGGAACACTACATCAAAAACTAATGATGTAATGTATGGTGATTAACATAACATAATTTTAAAAAATCAAATAATTGAGGGGTATGTGGCCGGCTCAGTAGGTGGGGCATGTGACTCTTGATCTCAGAGTTGTGAGTTCGAGCCCCATGTTGGTTGTAGAGATTACTTAAAAAGAAAATAATTGAAAAAAAATAATAAAATTTAAATAAAATTTAAAAAAATAAAAAGACTGCTACTTGGGAGTCAGAGTGCAGAGAAGAGAATACTATGCCTCTGTGCTTTCTAGACTGGGGTTCTTCTGCAGAATTCAAAGCCTTTTTTTTTCTCCTTAACTAACTTAGTTACAAATAGAAACAGTCCTGTATTTATCTCATTAAAAGAATCCAGCCTCCAAAGAAACTTTGTTTCCTCATCCTACAAAGACCGGCATGGTGCTTGAGTCTGATTTATAATTAACAGTGCCCAAAGACTACATTGGTCCTCTATTTCCAGATAAAGAAAGATTACAAAATACTGTGTAAAATGAGATCAGGCTTAATGCATACATTTCTCTATGTGAAACAGTACAACCATAAGAAGTGAAGTGCCAGAAGTAGGGTTAGGATTAGCTTTTCAGTTACTAATTTCAAATATGACTAATTCTATTCCGGGGATGAGGAGGTTGGATTTAAGTAAGCTTAGGACCAAATTTTTTAATTGCTTCTGAAACAAAATCTTCCTTATAAATTAACATTTGTAATTTTAGCAGGCACAATGTCAAAAGCTAGACTATAATTTGGCCTGTAATACCAAAAGCTTGGCCTGTACTTTTAAAAACTTCTTATTTATTCTGTATTTCCAGTGATCATTGAAAATGTTAATTCTTTCTAAAATAATAAATAAATAAATACTAATTATTGTCAGATGCCCAAGAAATAGTAGTATGCCCAAGAAACTATTAATTTCTGGATTAAATGGAATGGAAGCAAAGAAGTTGTGATTTAAAATGCCAGTGTTAAAGGCCAAACCCAGGATCCATCTGCCTTAAGGAAAATTCCTGTTAAACACAGATGGGACCACCCTAGAGAAGGGCTTGCACTGCCTGTTCCACTGTATCAGTATATGGCTTTTACCAGCAAAACTCTTTTTTTTTTTAAGATTTATTTATTTATTTGAGAGAGAGAGAGAGTGGGCGGGGGGGGGGGGGGGGTTTTAAGCAGACTTCTCGCTGAGCACAGAGCCTGATGCAGGTCTCAATCTCATGATCCTGAGATCACAACCTGAGCCAAAACCAAGAGTGGGACTCTTAACAGACTGTGCCACCCAGGCGTCCCTCAACAAAACCCTTCTAACCATAGATTCCCCTCAACCTCTTCAGCTTGCCTAGTTTTCCAAGCATGGCTTTCTTTCAGACAAAACAACCATCATTGCTCTATGCTATCTTCTGGGAGCTGCCTTTTCCCTCCTACCTCCCCTGACTCTCCCCTCACCTATCTCTTCCCCTACCCCCAATGCTTGCTGGCTGGCTCCATGAAGGTGCTCTCAAACTTGCCCATATGCAAGTCCCTGGGTATCACTGGCTGACTATTCTTACCTTCCTTTCCCTGTCTTGATTCTATGAATACTCACAAGCACTCACTTGGATCATCCTGCTTAGCATCAGTTCTTTTTACCTCACCATCCCAAATCTACATTCACATCACTTGCTTAGCACTAAGGTCTCACCTGTCCTGGTCCAGGTCTGACCCCTTCCTTACTGGCAGTCAGCCTAATACTCCTCAAATTTTCATGTGCATACAAATCCTCAGGATCTTTTTAAAAAGCATATTCTGCCCCAGTATATCTGAGCTGGAACCTGAGGCTCTGCATTTCTAACAAGCACTCAGGTGATGCTGCTGCTCGTACAGGAACCATACTTTGAGGAGCAAGGATTTAGCATTCAAGGCAAAGTTGGCAGGTAGGCCAGATTGCCTCTAATTTTGTCCACTGCTTGAGCCACATACCTCTGGATTTACATGAATCCTTCTCCTTATAAAACAAGTATAACATTGAGCCTTGATGGATTTTCCTTCAGTAATTTCAGTTTTCAAAAAGCACACTCAAAATAGCTCACTGTACGCACAAGCACCCTTCAGTCCCTTAACTTGCTCCAAGACTTGTGGAATCTATCACTGCTGTAGGGGGAAAAGCTTTTGAAATGGAATTGAACATGGGGTGCTGCCTGGCATATCAATGAATCCAGTAAGGGTTTTCTCTTTCTCTTTTGTTATTCACTGAATTTTTTTGAGAGGTAAAAACAGACTAGAAATAAAATAAAGTTTCCAGGTGTTCTTGCCTCAGCCATTTGCCTCTCGTGCGCACCAAAACAGACTAGAAATAAAATAAAGTTTCCAGGTGCTCTTGCCTCAGCCATTTGCCTCTCGTGCATGCCTTAAAGTGCTGTGTCTGAGCCTCAGTTTCTCCAAACATAAAATAAGAGTATTTTCCATTCAACTCTCTTAGAGTAGGATTTTACAGTCTCTAGTGAAACCTGCTATGGAAAGATGCTATAAAAAATGTAGAGTGTTCTTTGATTGTAGATCACATCTGCACTAAGACCAGAAACATTTTTTTAACAGAAGAAGGACTTAAGTGTTCTCCATTCTCCACATTTTTTCCTTCTAATGAGGTATGGAACTATGTAGACCATAATGACTACAGTTTAAAGTTTAGGTTCAGTTACTATGTAATCTCATAAATCTCTCTTAGCTATAAGTAACAGCTAACCTCTACTTCCTCTGATATTTTATTTACCCTGTAAATCAGCTCTATTCTTTCACTTCACACAAAGGAAGCTGGGAAGCCCAGCTCTCCCAGGAATGTAGACACAAACAAGCCACTTGTGTATGCCCCTGATACAGGAACCCCCCTACTCCCCTGCAGGGCATGGAGTCCCATCAATCACTAAGGACAGTTATGCCAGTGGGGTCCTGGAAGGTGAGGAAAATACTGAGCTAAAAACTGCAGCTGCCTGAATTTCAGCAGCACAACAAGCCAGAACAGAGAATAGAATTACAGAAGTGAAAACATTAGTGAAAAACAGTTGTTTGGCATCAAAGTGTGTCTTACTCTCTTTTGCTTTGATTTCAGTTAACTTCAGTCACACTCTGCATGTGTAGACACAATGTGAGGAATCATGTATTTTCCCCTTCTGTGCAGCTTTGCTCCTTCACTGAAGACTAGCTGGAGTGAGTTGCTGTGGCTTCCTCCTTCTCTGGAGCAAGATACCCAGCAGCTAGGACCAACGACTTGTTTGATAAAGCAAGTGAGAAGGTTTGATGCCCCTTCATTTGTCTTTCTTTACCCTCTGCCCTGCTCCAAGCATAAGATATGGAAAGATATGACATATATAGAATTCTAAGAAGAAAGACTTGATATTAACCTATTTGTTAGGAACACACAGACAACTTTGATTTTAGTCTATTGATGGAAGACAAAATTTCCCCTAATCAGTTTAAAGGAGCATCTTTTGGGCACCAGTATAATGAAATCCAGTACCCTTTAATTTCTTACAGGTCATTTAGTGTTCAATTTCACAGACTTCAAAGGAAGTTTAATCACACAACAAAGAGAAAGGCTTACAATAAAATGATTTACACGACTCCTCCCTGCTGCAACTATGGGGAGGTGAACAGAGAAAATAAAAAGCAGGGAAACAAATTAAAGAGGAAAATTAAAGGTGAAGATGATTAGTACTGGAAGTCAAAGGTGATTATGAGGTCAAAGACAAGATAGAATAAGTCTCAAGATCTATGGGATCTGGAGTTGGGTTTTGAATTAGAACCAGAATGAACTTGGAAGTTAGATAAAGGAGCTCAAAATTAAATTTATCAACAGAAAAAGGAAAAAAGTGATTGTTTTTCTTAGAACACTTTCTTCAGATGCTCTAAGTTTTAAGCAAACTTTGCCTATAGTATTAAGGTACCCAGGATATTTATTGTGTTCATGTGTGTGCACATGATGGTTTCAGAGAGATAAAACTCTGATTTTCCCAGAAGTTTAAAATCACTGACTTGTGCTATTCCTACATGGATAATTTCCAAACTGAGCATTTTCAAAAGACCAAAACAAATATGACTGTACTCTGCAAAAAGCATCTCAGATCACTTGCAGACTACTTATCACCTACCAAGATAAGAAAATTCCACTCTGCCTGTCCATATCACACTGAACCTTGATTCACTAGCTGACTCACAGATGCTAGCTTCTCTCTGCTTCTATGTTCTATACTACATAGTGCACTAGAACAAACTGAGTATACTTTCAAATCTACCATGATGTATCTTTTCAACTGCCTACAAATTGAAGAAAACCCAGTTTTGCGTTATTGAACTGAGATTTGAACCATTGTACCAGACCCTTCTTTTAAAAGTCACAATTCATGTCCCTTTTATAATCCCAACTTCCCTTGTGTACAGGCCAGTTTAAAGAGGGTTTTATGCTTTTCCCACTTTTCCTGTGTTTAAATGAAGTATTTCTGGGGCACCTGGGTGGCTCAGTTGGCTAAGCAGCTGCCTTTGGCTCAGGTCATGATCTCAGAGTCCTGGGATTGAACCCCATGTTGGGCTCTCTGCTCAGTGGGGAGCCTGCTTCTCCCTCTGCCCCTTCCCCTGCTAGTGTGCTCTCTCCTTCTCAAATAAATAAATAAAATCTTTTTAAAATTAAAAAAAATAAATGAAGTATTTCTTTTGTAGTCTTTGCATAATTTTGAAACTTTGGGAACACTTAATCCTCTTTCGTTATGGGAAAGGGGGTAAAAATGCTAGTAAAAATACAGATACGGAACATCTTTTCTGATATCAGTATTCATTCATCCATATATTCATTCATTCAACACACCTTTTTTCTTTGCTGAGTATCTGTAGACACTTGACACTGATGAGTATACAAAAGTACGGTATGCATTGCAATATAGATATATTAGGTGTCACCATTGGAAGAAGCTGGGGGAGGAGTATATGGGATTCTGTACTATTTTTTGCAACTTCCTGTGAGCCTATAATTATTTCAAAATATATACAGTTAACCCTTGAACAATGTGGGAGTTAGAGGCACCAACCATGACACAGTTGAAAATTCACTTATAACTTTTGACTCCCCAAAAACATAACTACTTTAACCTACTCTTGACCAGAAGCCTTACTGATAACATAAAGAGTAGATAAACACACATATTGTATATGTATCATACACTGTATTATTATAATAAAGTAAGCTAGGGAAAAGAAAATTTATTAAGAAAATTATAAGGAAGAGAAAATATATTTAGAGTACGGTATTCATTTTTTTAAAAAATCCACATAGAAGTGAACACATGCAGTTCAAACCCGTGTTCTCAAGGGTCAGTTATAGTTTTAAAAAATAGCATGACAGTTGAATCACTATATTGCACACCCAAAACTAATATTACACTGTATGTTAACTAACTGGAATTTAAATAAAAACTTTAAAATTGTTTTTAAAATAGTTTTTAAAAAGAGTATTTAGAGCCCCCCAAATAACAAAAAAATAGGGTTACCAACTGCCTAAGACTCTATCCATTTTAGCACTGAAATTCCCACATCCTGGAAAACCCCTCAAACCCTAACAAACCAGGACAACTGATCACTCTATAAAATAAAGTAAGCATTGTCTCTGTCTCCAATGATCTCATTATCTAATGAGAACATTATAAATTAGTAGGGTGAAAAAAAAAACACTAGTCAGGCAAAGGAATGCAAGGCACATGTGTGAGTATGCCCAAATCTTTCACCCACAGTAGACAGTGTTAATAGGTCACAGCCTTCTTTCCTAAGCTTGGACATAGCCTCAGAATCCTTCTCACAGTGCTTTTCCAGAAAGCAACTATTAATGAACTGGAGTTGGCAACAGAATTGAAACCCATTTGTTATCCTTGCAGTATTCCCTCATGCCAAATAATTTTTCAGGCATTTTCACCAACAGACAAGCTTAAAAAGAAAGCTCCAATTTCCAGACAATGCTCTACCCTTGCCTGGAAAAAATAAACATATTAAAAGTTGTTATTCATGGTTTTGCATTTCTTCTTCAAGCTCGTCTCAGTATTGTGCAAGGCAACCCAAAACTAGTATAGTCATTTATTGTCAATCTTGAAATCACAACACTTTTTGGAGATAACATTTAAACTCCAAGGTATTTCTATATGATATATAAATACAGCAGTACTTTTTTTTTCAATGAAAGGGGTGTTGGAATTTAATGGCACGTGGTTCATGAAACAAATTTACAAAATAAGTACCCCCTCCCCAGCATCTGTGTACTTTTAAGACTAAAACTACATACAGACTCATATAGACATTGTTTCTGTACCTCCTCTTCCTTCTCCTCATCTTTCAGGCAAATGAGTGGGCAAATAACATCTACTCCAACTTATTAAATACACTTGCACTTAATAATAAAAGTGAAAGCTTTCATTCTGATATATGTAGTGCTCCAGACTGGAATCCACCTCTGTAATATCTGCCAACATTTAACACAGGACGGCACTAAAAAGGTTTTAGAGTCATACTGGGTTGAGTTCAAGACCTGTCCCTGTCAATTTCTAGTAAAGTGATATTACTCTTTCTAGTACTTGGTTTCATCACCTAAAAAATCATTAGCATCATCTCTAATTCATTGGGTTACTGTGCAATTCAGTGAGACAATGTGCATAAAGTACAACATATAGTAAATAATAGCATTCATTTATTTTATTATATTATTGTTACTGCAGTTAATTTCTTTTTTGTTGTTGTTTTTCAGTAACAATTAAAATCAAAATTACTTACATTACTAGGCCATCAAAAATTATTTTGGGGGGCATCTGGGTGGCTCAGTCGGTTAAGCGGCTGCCTTCGGCTCAGGTCATGATCCCAGGGTCCTGGGATTAAGCCCCACATCGGGCTCCCTGCTCGGCAGAGAGCCAGCTTCTCCCTCTCCCTCTGTCTGCTGCTCTGCCTACTTATGCTCTCTCTCTGTCTCTGTTAAATAAGTAAATAAAAATCTTTAAAAAAAAATTATTTTGGAATTTTAATTTATTTTTATTTATATTATAATTTAGTTATACAATACATCTAGGACTAGTGCTTATATGCCACACAAATATAAATCATTATATATATTTTTTAAGATTTTATATATTTATTTGAGAGAGAGAGAGAGTGTGGAAGCAGAAGGAGGGACAGGGACAAGTAGACTCTGTGCTGTGACCATGACCTGAGCTGAAATCAAGAGTCGGACACTTAACCGACTGAGCTATCCAGTCACCCCTAAATCATTATATTTTAATAAATATTTCTAAATGTCTGTTCAACAGTCAGACCATGTATATAGCACTGAAACACTTTTGAGAGGATGCATACCAGTTCCCATAATTGGACCAACTTAGATATAAGTTCAAATTTTAATAAAAGGTAATATTCTATTCTAACTACCAAAGATTAAACTGTCTAATATCTTAGCAACACTTAAGTGGTCGGGTGATAGCATTTACTTTATACTTTTAAATCTTTCTGTTAAATAAGCAACAATTATTTCTTAAAAAAAAAAAATGAAACACTAAAGGATTGGAATCTTTCCCTCTTCATTCTTTACTTTTGTCCAGGACACAGAAGATTTTCCACAATTGCTATTGCCAACTAGCTGAAAAGCAAATATCATTGTATGAAAACTGTATCACTTACGTATATTTGGTAAATGATATAATTTCTAAGTTACTCGATTCATTAAATCACCAAATATTCAGTAGTGTGATGGCAGTACATAGTACAAATAGTGCACTATTTGAACCTAGCTTCCTTTGATCTTACAGAGTATTTGAATTTCATGACTAATATACATATATTTTTAAACTGAGTTTATATTCCCAATATGCTGTTTGGCCTAATTAAGAATCTTTAAATGTGAACTATAGAGAGGTTCTAAGAATAAGGGTCAGTCATAAGCCTTTATTATTAATTTAAATATGATCTCAAGTAGCACATACACAAAGGCTACAAGGATAATGTACAAACATACAGACAAACTTTGTCAGTCTGATCGTGTAGGCATTAAAGTTTCCTTCTGACTTGCCCTCCAGTTGAAAAGATCAAAGTGAAGCCTAGAATTATCATTGCATTGGTTTCAGTCATCCCAGTTTCACAGCGCCCAGTCATTCTGTGTGTGCTATATTTAGTGCAGCTGCTGTTGCGGCTCTTGATATGTTAGACTCACTAATAAGTTATTTTCCAGTCTTTTGGCAAGAATGGAGCTATAAGAGAAATGGCTTATCTTGATGTGTTCCAGCTGGAAGTAAATATGTTCTCCCACTGAAAAACCTGGAGGTTTCCAAATTTTGCCTAACTGAGCACTGGGTTAGGACTTGCTAAGGAACCCAATGGTTTTATGTGATTAAGTAAATAGAGGAATATAGTGACCCAAGCCCCAGGAAGATGCTAAGAACTCTAATTTCAATCCCAGGTTTCCTTGCTAACATGTTTTACAACCTTGAAAACTCCACTTAACCTTTGGCTGTGCTTCCATAGCTATAACCCTAATCACTTAATATTTATTGAATACTCATAAAGAACTAGTTCCTTTAAGAGAACATAAAGGAAAAAAAAAAAACAACTAGCTCTGTTACTCCAGTGTTTATTTTATAAGGACCGCATTAGCATTATTTCACAACCTAGCACTTTGAAAATGCATTCTGCACTAGATTAGATAATGATCACTCAATATTTAGAGAATACGACAGTCTCCCTACTTAAGATGGTTGAATTCTGATTTTTTTGACTTTATGAAGGTATAAAAGCGACACGCATTCAGCAGAAACCATACTTAGAATTTTGAATTTTGATCTTTTCCCAGGCTAGCAATATGCAGTATTATACTCTCTTGTGATGCTGGGCAGTGGCAGAAAGATGCAGCTCCCAGTCAGCCACATGATCACAAGGGTAAACAACCAATACCCAACTCTTCTGTATCCATACAACTATTTTGTTTTTTCACTTTCAGTACAGTATTCAATAAATTACATTTATTATTTAATACTTTATTGATATTCAATACTTTGTTGATATTCAGTACTTTATTGAAAGTATCCAATACTTTATTACATTCAATACTTTATTATAAAATAGGCTTTGTGTTAGATGATTTTGTCTAACTGTAGGCTAAATGTTCTGAGCATGTTTAAGGCAGGCTGGACTAAGGTAGTTTAAGTGTATTAAAAGCATTTTCGACGTACAATATTTTCAACTTAAAATGGGTTTATCAGGATGTAACCCCATCGTAAGTCAATGAAGATCGGTATTCCATAGCAATTTTCAACAAGATGAAAGACAGCAGGTGGGATTAGCTTACATTTTTGACCCAGTGCACAGTTCCAAGCCCTTGGTTCAGAACAAAGGAAGGCTTTCATTCTGATAATAGAATCAAGGCTATGAAGATGGACCAAGGAAATAGCCAAAATATGGGGGCAGTAGTGAGGTTTTATTTCTTTGGCTTTGACTTAGTTGGGATTTGAAGTTCTTTTGGTTGCTTTGTTAAAGACAAGTTTGTGCTAAAGCCAAACCTGTAATCGTCTAGAGAAGGCTCCCTGTGTTAGAATGCACACCCCGTTTCCCTTGACCCATGTCACCAACACACTTTGTCCTAATCTAAGAAACTGTTTGCATAGATAGCACAAGAGTTACTAAGAGCTATCTGGAATTGCCACTGTGAATGGTCACTAATGGTCATTTGCTATATTCAACATGATACCACGGTGCTGCAGCTTATTCAGGGATGTGTATGACTGTTTGGTTTTCCCTGAAGTGAGGAACTGCTTTCAACAGCAAATCATACAGGCCAGGTTCTTGAAAATAGTTATGCTAGAGTGGGTTTTTTTTCTTCCTATTTTGCTTGGAATCCTGTTTTAAAATGAAGTGCCAAGATTATTTATCTTAGCCTCAAAAACCTTGGAAAATGTCACATTTGAAGGAGATGACAGAAGTTGGAAATCACTTAACCACCCAGGAGAATAATTTTTAACCTATTTTTTAATTCAACATGTAAGTACTATATACAAGAAGATATTTTTTCTCTCATTTTCTGTGCATGCTTTAAATTTTTAAAAGAAATCTACCATCTAAAAATGGAAGAGATAAAGGTAGGAAACAGTTAAAATATCTAAAGCCATCTACCTACTTTTGCTTTCAAAATTATCAATTTAGTCCCTACTACTTTAAGACTATTTGTGTAAGAGCTAACCTGAAGTTTACTTCAGTGTTATCTGTGAAAAAATAATAGTAATAATAGACTGCAAAGTCAGTAAATACATCCAGTGTCATTAGAGAATAAGAAGTTCTACACAAATACTCTCTTAAGAGTCCTTTACTCTCTTAAGAGCCCAAACTTTTACTGAACATTATTTCACATTTTCATGATGACTCTGTGTTAGCACTGTCAAAATAATTAATTATTGTGCTATGCTTTAATATAGTTGTAACCTCATGACTATTAGATGTGCAGGCCATTTGCCCCTACACTAAATGGCCCCAGACTGCTTCATAATGGGAGATTCTATAGCATCAGACTTCTCTACCTTTCACCATGCTGTCATTTTACAATATTTGGATTCTCACAGCCCTACCTCAAAACCACCTTTGCTTGGTAGAGATGGGGAAATAAGCAAATTCCTTATAAGTTTGGACTACCATCTGGCTCGATTTCCATTGGAAGAAGGCTTACCAGACAGTATGCTACATTATGAAATGATGGGACAAAAGAACAGAAAAAATAATTAGACAAATTTTTTTCTGCTGACAATGTATACCAGCTGTTATTTCCTATCTGATCTTTGTACAAACTGTTTTCTCTACAGATTTAATACTACGATCTTGTGTTTACCAGACCTCTTCTGCTTCATTCTACTTCTACAGTTTACCAATAAGATTTTAAATCCTAATCCTATACCCTCAAAGTTCTGCCCAGTATCCTATGGACATGTGGTAGTGGTATGGGTTGGGTTTTCTATTCCAGTCCTACAGGTCTTAGACGAAATTGTAACAGTTTCACTGGGTTCAAGCCTAGTTCATTTTGAACACCAGTTATAACTACTAGCTATAGCTGCTAACGTTAAAACTGATCCTTTGCAAACATCATGAGAGAAAATCATATGATTTATCTATAAGACCCTGCCATGGCAGATAATTCAATTCTTAGTCTCTCTTTTAGTCAAATGAGCCAAGACAGGCTACCCCTAATGAACATTACCACCACCTCAGTACACAGTATAACAGAGCCAAGGAAATTCCAAACTGCTATTCATCACTCATGTGAGAGAAATACTTTATGACCTTTAAAGTGGGCTCTTTGACATGTAAATTAATTAATACCTTAATAATAGTAATAATGTATCCTATTATTACATCTCTCTGACAATGTTCAACACATTTACTCATGATGGACTTTACTCCTAGCTCAATGAGATCTAAAGGAAGTTACCTAAAAACACAGAAGGGCAAATTTTATCACTTATTTCTTTGAGAGTCTAGAGAATTTGCTTAGGAACACAAGTCCTATGGCCTAAAGTACTCAAACTGTCACTAATACACATAGTAAGTTCAGAGACTGGCAGAGACTGCATAGACCTCTCAGTTTCCCCCTGGGGGAATCAAATCTGTTTGCCCTACAACTGTGCAGAGATATATTTTAATAGCAGCACTATTCTTTAAAATTTGTGTCTGTTTCATGACTAATTTTACAAAATTATGTGTGACCATTAAATCAATACACTCGTTTGCAGCATGTGGTATTCACTTCACTTTCAAAAGTTAAAGTTCTTTAAAACTATTATTTTTCTCTTACAGAATAACCAGTCAGTTAGAATTGTTAGAATCACTCTCAAACAATTATATTTTATAATGTGTTTTCACAGTGAGCAAAGGCAGAAGTGGAGAAATGAGCCAAAACTCTCTATCCATATAAAACATAAAGAAACCTAATTGAAGAGGTCATATATCCAGAAGCCAAGGTTGCTTCTGAGGGCTTAGATCAGAGCCCATCCTTTGGTCAACTATAGAGTAGTCTCTGTCTTCACCTGGGGTCAGTGTGTGCGAGGGGTCAAACCTGAAACTGAAAAGTAGAATAATTATCCACTCAGTACTCGACTTCACATGGTGAAATGTCCCACTAAATGATGCCTGGGTAAACTGAAACCATATCCAGGTGCCCGAGGTGCTGCTCTGCTCGATACCTTCTTATCCACCTGCCTCACTCCGAAGCCCTGGGCTAACAATGGAATGGACTAGCTCGGCTCCATCTCTTCACTTACCTGTCAGTTACTCTGTCTCTAAAGAATGGAAAATGTTGCTTTCAACTCTAACACCCACTCCCTGCTTCCCTGTCCTTTTTCTCCCAATGTAATTTGAGCTGAAATACAAATAGAGTTGCTCACTCTTTTTTTGCCCCTGTTGCATAAAAACTGAAAGGGGGAAACAAAGACTCACGTGAACTTTGGAGATTAATACTTCTTCTGGTCCCAGCTGTCAGATTTATTCCTTCTTTGTAGCTAAATCGGGTCATTATGCTACAAATCTTTATTCTAGAAGAAAGATTTAAATCTCCACAGAATTTGAGGAGTTGGGGGGGCTGTGCATAATAAACCATACATATAATTGGCTGTAGTTTTATCTGGATGTTTGTATGAAGGCTGCTATCAAATTCTGATAAACTTTTACTGACCCCTTTCACTTTCCAGAGTCCCTGGGAATCCCAGCAACCAACTTCATTGTCCTGGCATTCAGACTTTTGTGCTCAATTATAAACTCTCTTCACATCTAAAACGTCATGTTTCTACAGAGCTACTTTAAGCAATCAAAGAAATTAAAAGATCTTTTAGGTTGCTTTGTAATAATAATAGTAATAAAAAGAAGTTTCCATAACTCAAGCATTTGTCCTTGACGTGTTCTGAATTATTTCTTCAGAATTAAAAAAAAAAAAGGCAGACATAATGGAAGGCTTAGAGATTCCATTCAGCTGCTTTAAAATCAAAACCAAAGAACAGCAGTGGTAGCAGAAGTCTGAAAAGGCATTAAGTCATCAAAATTGCCATTCAGGAGAACAGCTTTGAAACAGATGTCTCTCCCATCATCTTTATCCAAAGAACCAGGGAGGGGACATTGAATATATTAATAAAGATGATAAAGTAACCAGCCTGAAGTCAGTGGCCCTTTCATACAGGTATTCTTTAGGCAAATTTGTTAAATGGTCCCAAAGCACCCCTTGTATTTTTTTGTTTCATGTAGCAACCCCTTATTTTCTCAGTATTTCGAAGGGTAAAAGGATGATGGTGAGCACTGAGCCCTAAATCAGGATACTTATATTGCACTTACAGAAATGGGAGAGTAAAAACTCATCTGTAGTCCTGCTTAGGCTGAGTAGAACCCACTTCTGTTCAGGAGCCCCAAGCACAAATCAGGATTTCTGCAGAGACTTTCACATTCCAATCTACAGGAGACAGTGATAATTGTGATTCTATGTGGATAGCACCCTGGAGCTCTGCCATGCAGAGGCCCTGCATTTAGGGCCTTTTGAAAATGTCCATTTGCCACATTTTTACTCACATTTCCTTCCCAAATTCTAGAGAGGTTTTATTTTTAATTGTTTCAAGAACAGTAAACTCCTCTGAAGGAGGAAAGGTGGAGCCTGTCAAGGAGCAGGGGGAAATGTTTTCGGGTCAAAGTACTTATGTCAAAAGTCCTATGAAAGCTGTTGGGATCCTGCCATAAATGTTTGAAATCCTGACTGAGAGAAAGGCTAGAAACTAGGGCTGCCCCTGCTCATAACCTCAAGGCCCCATCTGACAAAATTATCTTTGACCTGGTCTTGTCATAATGTCTGAAATTGCTCCCTCTGAAGACCTCTTCCCTGTTAAGTGCATCTCCTCCAGAAGGTCCCTATTTAAATGCTAATGTTTTGCTCACCCAATATCAGTCATTACTTTATCACATTAGCCTCAATCACCCTGGGAAAATGGAACTCAGTCAGGTAAACACTAATGAAAGACAAGGTGAAAGGGATGTTCCAGAACATGTGCGGGGAGCAAAGATGTGAGTGGTGGTGGTTAAACAGAGTATACTGGGGTCATCAGCTAGCATGACAGGCAATAAACCAGTACTCCTCTTCAGAAGTGGGGTACACAACAAGCTTCCCAGAAGAGGATGCCAAAAGAAGATTAGGGGTACTTTAAACAAGCCTTATCTCCTTCATAGTTTTATCTAAATTTGTCCTAGTTGAGTTACAAATAAATCCAATAAACAAGACAGAAAATACTACATAATCTTACCTAAAGAGATAGTCAAACAGTCCATATGCCTCCAGAAGAAACAACTCAACTGGGAATTCGAACATACATTTGGCCCTTGCCATTTAAGATGATCCACTGCAAACTAGGCCAACTCTATTTGACAGAATGACAGCTATTCCCACAGTGGCTTTGGGATGTTATTTGAAAATCAGATTATTTATTTTTTAAAGGCAACACTCATTGTTAGGCTTGTTTTTCTTTCAGTTAATCTAAATGGGAACATCCTTATCTGCAAGGACACAGATACCTTTTTGTGGAGCTTTCTGCAGTATATAAATGTGTTGCATGGTAATGATCTTTCTGGTTAAATTAAGATGTTCTGTACTACAAAAGCCTATATGTATAAACAGCATGGGTTGGATGTAGGAAAGAACTATTCATTGGGTGTCTAAAAGCATAAGACAAATAGCACAAGATAGCACATTTGTGCAAATCTATTTTTTGAAACATATTTAAAATCCAACTTGTTTTATTAATTTTTTTAAATGATGCTTATTCTTAACATGCTCAAATGTCTCCCAGAGGGAAAAGCGGTCTGCAAAAAAGCTTTTGATCTTCATTTATTTTCAAGCATCTGCAAATTAAAAGACCTGTTGGGGAGATATTTCACTCATTTGTTGGCTGGGAGGCACTTTTGTTTTCAAAGGGAAGAAAGATGTTCATTTAAATTTGAAGGAATCTCTTTAAGTTTACGAAATAGCAACGTCTCCATGTAAGTAAGAATATGTGATTTTCCAGGTATTTTCAGTGGCTCTCTACTGTTCTCTACTGGAAGGGAAATTTCAGAATACTCAATTAATAGGGCAGAAATACTTGTCCTTCAAAGTATATCTGTGTTAAAGAAATCATCTTTGCACTTATGGCACCACCTGCTAAAGGTGAGGGAATTTGTTTCCGGGCAGAAGAAAGATGACCTGGTGAGATAAAATTGTATAGTGTTGGTGAAGACAAAGTTTTTTGGTCAGCCTGACATGGACTTGAGTTCTAGTTCTAACACTTCTTAATTAGGTTGAGGCTGGAGAAGTCATGTAATCCCTCGGAGCCTCAGCTACATTATCTGCAAAATGGACAAAATGACAGTCCCTCCTTCATAAGACTATTGTTAAACATTAAAATAAGATAATGCCTACAAATGGTAATGAACAGAATGCACAGTGCCTGGCATGCAACAAGTATCCAATAAATAACAACAATCTGTCACATCATTATTCATCCTTGAAACTTTAATCTTAGGCTATGTCTATATCAAGGTCATTTTTGTGTAGCGAAGAAGGTTTAAGGTAGAGAATCATTTACTTAGCAACAACACCAGCATTCTCAGATGCTAGTGTATATTTTTATAGGTGAGTTCTTGTAGCCAAACATAAAATATTTGAGTTGGTCATTGCCCTAAACTCTGGAAAAGAGCTGGGGATATGTACCATTCCACATGAGATCTAGAAAAGAGTCATCAAGTCTTTTTACTAATAGTTGCTCCAGAGCCTCTGAGATACCTGTGAACTACCTGTGAAATGAAATCACTTTGCCACCAAAAGAGACAGAGACTGTTTGAAAAGGTTACTGTTGTGTATGGCTAGCATGCTGGAAACATCTCAACAAATAAGGAAATCACTGATTCAGTCATTCCTCTTCCTACCGGAAGAGACATAATTTCAACACAGTTTGTTGAGAATCGACAAAGATATGATATGAAAAATCTTTAGTGTTCTTGTTATTCTTTCACAAAGTAAGTCAATGAACAATGCCAAACATACAGAAATCCAGTAGTGTATATTGTTCAGATCTTATGGATTTTCAGGCATACCTAAATCATAAAGAAAGATCATAAATTCCATCCTCTATAATTGTACATATAAAAAAAAAAAAAAACCAGGTTGCTGAAAGGTTAAGTACTCTACCCGAGGTCAGAAGGTTCATTATGGGCAAAGCTGTATGAGAAGGCATGGCTCATTATAGTCCGTCCAGGCCTCTTTTCACTACCCACTTATGGTTTATAAGGAAGACAAGAGGTTTGCATCTCTCCTAACTCCAAAGTACATGAGTCAAAAGGAAGATTTTCATGGGGAATTGCAAATCAGACCACTCTAGTGAAACTAGCAATTTTATCCAATGTTTATTAAAACAAATCAGGGGTGCTTTGGTGGCTCAGTTGGTTAAGTGTCTGTCTTCAGCTCAGGTCATGATCCTATGGTCCTGGGATAGAGCCCCACATTGGGCTCTCTGCTCAGTGGGGAGTCTGCTTCTCCCTCTCCCTTTGCCCCTCCCTCCCACTTGTGTTCTCTCTCTCTCTCAAATAAAAAAAAATCAAGTCATGTTACCCGATTAAATTTGCCTAGAATTCTCAATATACTATGAGCTAATAATAACATAAAGACTAGGAAACTATTTAAGCAATGAGA
Source organism: Phoca vitulina (assembly GCF_004348235.1). NCBI lineage: Eukaryota > Metazoa > Chordata > Mammalia > Carnivora > Phocidae > Phoca > Phoca vitulina. The sequence goes on from NW_022589714.1 coordinate 1,668,810, forward strand.
TAAGCCAGACCATGCAGCATCAGTGATTAATGTACAACAGTGATTAATATAGGTAGGGGGACCTGAGTTGAATTCCATTGATGCACTCAATGTAGGCATTAACTGGTACACTACAATGTTAATAGTCCTGTTGAAGATATAAAAGTTTTCCCTTAATAAATTGATAGGCCCAGAATGAGTTTGATTTTAAACCATAAAGCTCTTTAACTTTTTGTTTAAAAAAATTATTTATTTAAAGTTTTCTACAGTTAGCCTAGTTCCTTCCTCAACCACTTTTGTGAGGTCTACACACACAAACACACACACATACACACACATTCCCATTCCCCCATCCCACCCTCATTTCTGCCAGGAATTGTATACTGCACTAATTACAATAACAATTCTGCAACAAGGGTGGTTGTTTGTTTACAATTCTGATTTGTAGTAAAGAAGGGAGAAGTCAGCAGCTTCTCTAGGTAAAGTGAAGAACTACTCAGCTACTTCTCAGAGCTGGAAATGTGTGTCCGTAAGAAGCTGAAAAGAATTGAAACATCAAGCGAGTATTTCCCTGTTCTCATTCAGTCTGAAACCAATATAGAATTGGAAACCTTGCTTCACGCTTCCTTACCCCAGTACCTGCAAAACTCACATAGCACCCTATAATTCAAACAGAGAATGAGATGGCCTGGGGGCGTTGTGTGAACGAGTCAGGAGCCAGGCAAGGCAGACTGAATTCAAGCTTCTCTGGTACTGATGACAACCATTAGCTTCCACTATTTCTGACTTTTCTATGCTTGCTATCTAATTATGTCACATCTTGAAAATGCAGCAAGAGAAAATTCCATTTCAGCTCTAATAATAGAAATGGGTAATATTTACCACTTTAACAGATTGCGCTGTGTTGTGAATGAAGGCTGACTCTTCAGTCACATTATATAGATGAAGTTGCTTCGGCAATAGTGGAACATATGGGAATTAGAAAACTAAGTAGACTATGGGAGTGATGTGATTTTAAGAAAGTAATTTAATCTAAATCATGGTGTTAAATGGAAATCTTATCCATAAAAAATTGTATGTTGGTAAAGCAACTAAATGTCTAAGTAGAGGGGAAAAGGCAATTTTAAAATGTTATTTTAAAGTATATTAGTGGCACTGAATCCTACTCTATTGAAAAATCAGATCATTTCCCCAAACAAAAGTTTAGACTATAAACTTAGTAATAGCAATATGCAGCATTAGGGGAAAATAGAAGGAAATGCCAAGATGTCCTTGAGCCACCGATTAAAACAAAATGACTGAATAAACCATCTATATAAACTATAACCAATATAGGAGAGAACAAGGAACTCTTGATGAAGATTCAAATAATGATGTCTAAAGAAAAATAGTGCATATTCTCTATATGAGGTTTCTCCTTATTTTAATTCCACCAATCCTGCAATTTCAGATTTCCACCATGGTCAGCAATGACCGTCACTGGCAAACCCCACCACTGTTCCCCTAGGAAGCCACATGTAGATACTCACCTGGAGAAAATGAGGAATGCTTTCAGCACATTGAAAACCATCCACTTTTCCCTGGGTCACAGTTAAAGACAGACAAACAAAATAACAAAATAACAAAATCAACTAGAGCAAAGTGTAACAGTCTTTGCTGAGGGGAATGGGGGTGGGAATGAGCCTAAGGGTTTTAAGATGTAGCCAATTTGCAGCAAATAAACTTCTTGTGATACCAGTAGACCTTAAGAATTGAGAGAATATTTTCTGGGAAGAAAAGCAATACATTATGTTCTGTGTTAATTAATACCCGACAAACACTTATGGTGCCATTATATACCTTAACAGTTGGGTGGGGGCTAGCTAGGTAACACTTGCTTTCCTTGCATTTCTGGGGTATAATACAGGTGATACCTTATTATACTGTACTTCAATTTATTGAACTTTGCAGATATTGTGCTTTTTACAAATTGAAGGTTTGTGGCAAACCTGCATCGAGCAAGTCTATTGGCACCGTTTGTGTAGGAGTATTTGCTCACTTTGTGTAGATAAGTCACATTTTGGTAATGCTCACAATATTTCAAACTTTTTCACTATTATATTTGTTATGGCTATCTGTGATTAGTGATCTTCAATGTTATTATTGTCATTATTTTAGGGTGCCATGAACCATGCCATGTAAGAAGGCAAACTTAATCCATATAGGTATGTGTTCTAACTGTTCCACTGGCCATTCCCCTGTCTCTCTCCCTCTCCTCAGGCCTCCCTATACCCTGAGACACAATAACATTAAAATCGGGACAGTTAATAACCCTACAATGGACTCTAAGTGTTCAAGTGAAAAGAAAGAGTCCCATGTCTCTCACTTGAAATCAAAACTAGAAATGATTAAGCTGACTAAGGAAGGCATGTTAGAAAACCAAGATAGGATAAAAGCTAAGCCTTTTGTACCAAACAGCCAAGTTGTGAATGCAAAGCAAAAGTTCTTGAAGGAAATTAAAAGTGCTACTGCATTAAACACACAAATGTAAGGAAGCAAAACAGCCTTATTGCTGACATGGAGAAAAATTTAGTGGTCTGGGTAACAGATCAAATCAGCCACAACATTCCCTTCAACCAAAGCCCAATCCAGAGCAAGGCCCTAAGTCTCTTCACTTCTATGAAGGCTGAGAGAGGTGAGGAAGCTGCACAAGAAAATCTGAAGCCAGAAGACGGTGATTCATGAGGTTTGAGGAAAGAAGCCACCTCCATAATATAAAAAGTGCAAGATGAAGAAGCAGAAAGTGCTGGTGTGGAAGCTGCAACAACTTATCCAGAAGATCTAGCCAAGATAATGAATGAAGGTGGCTACACTAAACAACAGATTTTCAGTGTAGGTGAAAAGACAGAAGAAGATGCCTTCTAGGACTTTCATAGCTAGAGAGGAGAAGTCAATGCCTAGCTTCAAAGCTTCAAAGAACAGGCTGATGCTCTTGTCAGGGGTTAATGCAGCTGGTAATTTGAAGTTAATGCCAATACTCATTTATTATTCCAAAAATCTTAGGGGGCCCTCAGGAGTGATGCTAAATCTATTCTGCCTGTACTCTAGAAATAGAACAACAAAGCCTGGATAACATCACATCTGTTTATGACACAGTTTCCTGAATATTTACAACCCACTGTTGAGACCTACTGTTCAGGGGAAAAAAAAAAAATTTCTTTCAAAATATTACTCCTTTACAATGCACCAGGTCACCCAAGAGCTCTGATAGAGAATGACAACAGATTAAGGTTGTTTTCTTGCCTCCTAATACAATATCCATTCTGCAGCACATGAATAAAGAATAATCCTGACTTTCAAGTCTTATTATTTGAGAAATAAATTTTGTAAGGCTATAGCTCCCATGGATAGTGATTCCTCTGACAGATTTGGGCAAAGTCAAGTGAAAACTTTCTGGAAAGGATCAACCATTCTAGATGCCACTAAGAACATTCATGATTCATGGGAAGGTCAAAGTATCAACATGAACAGGAGTTTCAAAGAAGTTCATTCCAACCCCCATGGATGACTTTGAAGCGTTCAAGACTTCAGTGGAAGAAGTAAATGAAGATGTGGTGGAAATAGCAAGAGAACTAGAATTAGAACTGGAGCCTGGAGTTGTGACTAAATTACGGCAATCTCATGATAAAACTTGAAAGGATGAGGAGTTGCTTTTTATGGATGAGCAAAGAAAGTCGTTTTTTGAGATGGAATCTACTCCAGGTGAAGATGCTGTGAAGATTGTTGAAATGACATCAAAGGATTTAGAATATTACATAAATTTAGTTGATAAAGCAATGGCAGGGTTTGAGAGGATTGACTTCAATTTGAAAGATGTTCTACTATAGGTAAAATGCTGTCAAATAGCATCACATGCTACAGAGAATTGATTCATGAAAATAAGAGTCAATCAATGTGGCAAACTTTACTGTTGTCTTATCTTAGGAAATTGCACAGCCACCTCAGCCTTCAGCAACCACTACCCTGACTGGCTAGACCTTTCACCAGCAAAAAGATAATGGATGACTCACTGAAAACTCAGGTGATGGTTAGCATTTTTTAGCAACAAAGTATTTTTTAGTTAAGGTATGCACATTTTTTAGACATAATACAATTGCACACTTAATAGACTACAATATAGTGTAAATATGATTTTTATACGCACTGGGAAGTCAAAAAATCCATTTCACATGTTTCACTGCTGTATTCACTTTATTGCAGTGCTCTGGAACCAAACTCATAATATCTCCAAGTTATGCCTGTGTAGTGAGCAATAAAACTGCCTTATTATGAAATCTTAGGAGTGTTGGCCACCATGATACCCAGAGGCATTTCAGGAGAAAATTTATAAATGTCTAAATCAAAATTTGTGAATGTATACATAATTTTGAAAACTTGCATATTTTATTTTTTTGTTATTGTTGTAGCACAGCTCACACACAATGTTACATTAGTTTCAGGTGTACAACATAGTGATTTGACAACCCTATGTTATGCTACACTCACAAGTATAGCTACCATCTCTTACCATTCAACACTATCACCATTGACTATATCCCTTATGCTATACCTTTCATCCTCATGACTTATTCATTCCATAACTGGAAGCTTGTATCTCCCACTCAGTTCACCTATTTTGCCCATCCCACCAACCACCACCACCTGCCCGACAACCACCAGTTTGTTCCCCGTATTTATGGGTCTGTTTTGGCTTTTTGTTTATCTATTTGTTCATTTGTTTTGTTAGTTTCCACATATAAGTAAAATCATATGGTATTTGTCTTTCTCTGACTTATTTCACTTAGCATAATTCCCTCTTGGTCCATCAACATTGTCACAAATGGCAAATGGCATGATCTCATTCTTTTTTATAGCTGAGTAATAATCCTGTGTGTGTGTGTGTGCATGTGTGTGTGTGTGTATACATCTCACATATTCTTTAGCCATTCATCTATTGACAGATAAGTTTAAGTTGCCTCTAATGTTGGCCATTGCAAATAATGCTGCAATAAACATATAGATGCATATATCTTTTTGAATTAGTCTCTTCATTTTCTTTGTGTAAATACTCAGTAGAGGAATTACTGTGTCATATGGTATTTCTATTTTTAATTTTTTGAGGAACTTCCATACTGTTTTCCACAGTGGCTGTACCAATATATATTTCCCCCAAAGGTGCACAAGGGTTCCTTTTGCTCCACAGCCTTCCCAACACTTGCTATTTCTTGTCTTTTCAATGGTAATCATTCTGATAGATGTAAGGTGATACCTCCTTATGGTTTTAATTTGCATTTCCCTGATAATTAGTGATTTTCAGCATCTTTTTATATGTCTGTTGGCCATCTGTATATCTTCTTCAAAAAAATGTTTATTCAGATAATCTGCCTATTTTTAATCAGATTATTTGTTTTGGTGTCAAGTTGTATAAGTTCTCTATAGATTTGAATATTAACTCCTTATTATATATATATCATTTACAGCTATCTTCTCCCATTTGGTAGGTTGCTTTTTCATTTTGCTGAATGTTTCCTTCACTGTACAAAAGCTTTTTATTGTGGTGTAGTCCTGATAGTTTATTTTTGCTTTTGTTTCTCTTGCCTGATGAAACATATCTAGAAAAATGTTGCTAAGGGCAATGTCCAAATATTACTTGCCTATTTTTTCCTCTAGGAGTTTTGTGGTTTCAGGTCTCATATGTAGATCTTTAATCTATTTTGAGTTTATTTTTGTGCATGGTGTAAGAAAGTAGTCCAGTTTCATCCTTTTACATGTTGCTCTCCAGTTTTCCTAGCACCATTTATTGAAGAGACTCTCTTTTCCCCCATTGTATACTCTTCCTTCCTTTGTTGCAGATTAATTGACCATATAAGCATGGGTTTATTTCTAGGTTCTCTATTCTGTTCCATTGATTTACATGGCTATTTTTGTGCCAATAACATAGTTTTGTCTACTATAGTTCTGCAATGTATCTTGAAATCTGCGATAGTGAAATTCCAGCTTTGTTCTTCTTTCTCAAGATTGCTTTGGCTATCCACATTCCTTTATGGTTCCATACAAATTTTAGGATTGTTTCTTCCAGTTCTGTAAAAAATACTATTGTATTCTGACAGGGATGCACTTTAGCTCTAGATTGCTTTGAGTAGTATGGATTTTTTTTAATTTTTTATTTAAATTCAACTTAGTTAACATATACTGTATTATTAGTTTCAGGGGTAGAATTTAGTGATTCATTAGTTGCATATAACACCCAGTGCTCATTACATCAAGTGCCCTCCTTAATGCCTGTCACTCAATTACCCCATTCCCCACACACCTCCCCTTCATCCACCCTCATTTTTTCTCTATAGTTAAGAAGAGTCTTTTAAGGTTTGCCTCCCTTTCTGTTTTCATCTTATTTTATTTTTCTTTCCCTCCCCTATGTTCATCTGTTTTGTTTCTTAAACTCCACATATGAATGAAATCATATGGTATTTGTCTTTCTCTGACTGACTTATTTTGCTTGGCATCATACCCTCTAGTTCCATCCACTTCATTACAAATGGCAAGATTTCATTCTTTTTGATGGCTGAGTAACAAAACTAAACCTTCTAATCCATGAGCATGAGATATCTTTCCATTTGTGTCATCTTTAATTTCTTTCATCAAAGTTTTATGGTTTTCAGAGTACAGGTCTTTTATCTCCTTGGTTAAATTTATTCCTAGGTTTTTTATTGTTTTCAGTGTAATTGTAAATGGAATTATTTTCTTAATTTCTCTTTCTGCTACTTCATTATTAGTGTTTAGAAGCACAACAGATTTCTGTGTATTAATTTTGTATCTTGCAACTTTACTGAATTCATTTATTACTTCTAATAGTTTTTCTGGTGGAGTCTTTAGCTTTTCTATATACAGTATGACATCATCTGCAAATAGCAACAGTTTTACTACTTCCTTCCTAATTCAAATACATTTTACTTATTTTTCTTTCCTGATTGCTATAGCTAGGACTTCCAGTACTATGTTGAATAAAAGTGTAAGAGTGGACATCTTTTTCTTAAAGCGCTCAGTTTTTCACTATTGAGTATGATGTTAGCTGTGGGTTTGTCATTTATGGCCTTTCTCATGTTGAGGTATGTTCCCACTAAACCTACTTTGTTTTTATCATGAACAGATGTTGAATTTTGTCAATGCTTTCTCTGCATCTATTAAGATAATCATGGCATTTTTACCCTTCATTCTGTTAATGTGGTGTATCACAATGATTGATTTGGAAATATTGAACCATCCTCATATCCCTGGAATAAACCCCACCTGATCGTGGTGAATGATCCTTTTAATGTATTGTTGAATGAGGTTTGTTAACATTTTATTAAGGATGTTTGCATCTATATTCATCAGGGATATTGGCCTGTGGTTCACCCTTTTTGTAGTGTCTTATCTGGTTTTGGTATCAGGGTAATGATGGCCTTGTAGAATATGTTTTGAAGCTTTCCTTCCTCTTCTACTTTTTGGAATAGTTTGAGGAAAGTAGATTTTAATGTTTGGTAGAATTCACCAGTGAATCCATCTGGTTCGGAGTTTTTTGATTACCCATTCAATTTCATTACTAATAAATGATTTGTTCAGATTTTCTATTTCTTCCTCATTGTGTTTTAAAAGATTGCATGCTTCTAGGAATTTATCCATTTCTTCTACGTTGTCCAATTTGTTGGCATATAATTTTTGTAGTACTCTCTTATGATCTTTTGTATCTCTGTGGCACTGTTATTTCTCTTCTCCTCTTTCATTTCTGATTTTATTTATTTGGGTCCTCTCTTTTACTTCATGAGTCTGGCTAAAGGCTTATCAATTTAGTTGATTTTTTCAAAGAACCAGCTCTTGGTTTTATTGAATTTTTCTACTGTTCTCTTTTTAGTCTCTATTTCGTTTATTTCCACTCTGATCTTTTTTGTTTTAAGATTTTATTTATTTGACAGAGAGAGACACAAGAGAGGGAACACAAGCAGGGGGAGTGGGAGGGGGAGAAGCAGACTCCTGGCTGAGCAGGGAACCCGATGCGGGGCTCAATCCCAGGACCCTGGGATCATGACCTGAGCCGAAGGCAGATGCTTAATGACTGAGCCACCCAGGCGCCCCTCCACTCTGATCTTTATTATTTTCTTCCTGCTACTAACTCCGGGCTTTGTTTGTTGTCCTTTTTCTAGTTCCGTTAGGTGTAAGTTTAGATTGTTTATTTGAAATTTTTGTCATTTCTTGAGGTAGGCCTGTATCACTATAAATTTTCCTCTTAGAAATGTTTTCATTCCATCTCAGAGATTTTGGACCATTGTGTTTTCATCTTCATTTGTTTCCATGTATTTTTTTATTTCCTCTTTGATTTCTTCGTTGACTTACTTGTTGTTTAGTAAAATGTTATTTAGCCTCCAAGTGTTGAGTATTTTCTAATGTTTTTCCTGTGGTTGATTTTTTTTTAGTTTCATATCATGGTTGGAAATGATGCTTGATATGATCTCAATCTTCTTAAAATTATTGAGACTTGTTTTGTGACCTAATATGTGATGTGGAGAATATTTCATGTGCACTTGAAAAGAATGTGTTGTTGTTTTTGGAGGGAATATTCTGCATACATCTGTTAAGTCCATCTGGTCTAATGTGCCATTCAATGACACTGTTTCCTTATTGATTGTCTGCCTGGATGATCTATCCATTGATGTAAAGTGTTAAAGTCCCCTAATATTATTGTATTACTGTCAATTTCTCCCTTTATGTCTGTTAATATTTTTTTATGGATTTAGGTGCTCCAATGTTGGATGCATAGATATTTACAATTGTTACATCCTCTTGTTGGATTGATCCCTCTATCATTATGTAATGCCCTTGTCTCTTGTTGCAGTCTTTGTTTTAAAGTCTATTTTGTTTGAACAGAATAGAGAACCTAGAAATGGACTCACAGCTATTTGGTTAACTAATCTTCGACAAAGCAGGAAAGCATTTCCAATGGAAAAAAGAGGCTCTCTTCAACAAATGGTGTTGGGAAAACTGGACAGCCACATGCAGAATGAAACTGGACCACTTTCTTACACCATACACACACACAAAAAAATTCAACATGGATGAAAGACCTAAATATAAGACAGGAAACCATAAAAATCCTAGAGGAGAACACAGGCAGCAACCTCTGTGACTTCAACTGCAGCAACTTCTTGCTAGACACGTCTCCAAAGGTAAGGGAAACACAGGCAAAAACAAACTATTGGGACTTCATCAAGATAAAAGGCTTTTGCACAGCAAAGGAAACAGTCAACAAAACCAAAAGACAACTGACAGAATGGAAGAAGATATTTGCAAATGTCTTATCAGATAAAGGGTTAGTATCCAAAATTTCTAAAGAACTTATTAAACTCAACACCCAAAGAACAAATAATCCAATCAAGAACTGGGCAGAAGACAAGAACAGACATTTCTCCAAAAAAAAGACATACAAATGGCTAACAGACATGAAAAATGCTCAACATCACTCATCATTAGGGAAATACAAATCAAAACTACAATGAGATGCCACTTCACTTCTGTCAAAATGGATAAAATTAACAACTCAGGAAACAACAGATGTTGGCAAGGATGTGGAGATGGGAGGACCCTCTTATACCATTGGTGGGAATGCAAGCTGGTACAGCCACTCTGGAAAACAGTATGGAGGTTCCTCAAAGAGTTCAAAATAAAACTACCCTGTGATCCAGCAATTGCACTCCTAGGTATTTATCCAAAGGATACAAAAATACTGTTTCAAAGGGGCACATGCACCCCAATGTTTATAGCAGCACTATTAACAATAGCAAAATTATGAAATTATGGAAAGAGCCCACATGTCCATCAACTGATGAAGGGATAAAGAAGATATGGTGTATATTATATATATATATATATATATATATATAGGAAGGAAAAATAAAATAGGATAAAAACAGAGAGGGAGGCAAACCATAAGAGACTCTTAAGTGTAGAGAACAAACTGAGGGTGGATGGAGGGGAGGTGGGTAAGGGGATGGGTTAAATGGGTGATGGGCGTTAAAGAGGGCACTCATTGTGATGAGCACCAGGTGTTACATGTAAGTGATTCATCATACATGTAACCTGAAACCAGGTTTATATTTTACATCTTTTTATTTTGTGAGTTCCCTTAACTAATTTTTTTATATAATCAATTTTGTCCTTTAACCTTCATGCAAACATTATAAGCAATTGCTCTACCACCTTTACTGTATGTTTGCTTTTACTCGTGAAATTTTTCCTTTTATAAATTTTCTTGCTTTAATTATGGCCTCTTCTTTTCCATTTAAAGAAATCCCTTTAGCATTAGTGGTGGTGAAGTCCTTTATCTTTTATCTGGGAAACTCTTTATCTCTCCTTCAATTCTGAATGATAACCTTGCCAGGTAGAATATTCACGGTTGCAGGTTTTTTTCCTCTCAGCCCCTTGAATATATCATGCCACTCCCCACTGACCTGTAAAGTTGCTGCTGAAAAATCAGCTGATAGCCTTATGGGATTTCCCTTGTACATAACTAGTTACTTCTCTCTTGCTGCTTTTAAAATTCTCTTTTTTAATCTTTGACATTTTATTTACTCAGTGTAGACCTCCGTGGTTTCATCTTGTTTGGAACTCTGTTCTTCCTGAACATGGATGTCTGTTTTCTTCTGCAGGTTAGGAAAGTTTTCAGCTATTATATCTTCAAATAAGTTTTCTGCTCCTTTCTCTCTCTCTTCTCCTTTCCAGACCCTTATAATACCAATGTTTGTTTGCTTGATGTTGTCCAAGAGATCCCTTAAACTATACTCATTATTTTTTACCTTTTTTTTCTTTTTGCTGTTCAACTTGGGTGCTTTTCATTACCCTATCTTCCAGATAGCTTTCAGATTGATCCATTCTTCTGCATCCTCTAATCTACTGCTGATTCCCTCTAGTATATTTTTCATTTCAGTTATTGTATCCTTCAACTCTGATTGATTCTTTTTATATTTTCTATCTCTTTGTTGAAGTTCTCACTGAGTTCATCCATTCTTCTCTTCAGTCCAGTCAGCATCTTTATGGTAGAAACCAGGAAAGAAAGAAAGGTGGAGATAATACAGATTAAACTGTTAAACTGTTTCATCATTTTGCCTATAATTTTGGTTTGATGTAGCAGCCATGAGAATTCATGATGCAGACATTCCTATTAGTGAAATTGATCCAGGGCCCCAGCTGCTGTTCTATGAAATCCTTCTGAGCCTTTGCCCCATGGCTGTACCTCCCACGTGTGCAGCAGGGCTACTCAGGCAGATGAGTTCCTGGTTCAGGTTGATTGGTTATCTCTGTTTCATTTAGTTCTTTTTCTGAGGTTTTGTCTTGTTCTTTTGTTCAGAGCATATTCTTCTGTCTCATTTTGCTTGACTTTCTGTGATTATTTCTATGAATCAGATGGATCAGCTATTTCTCCTAAACTTGAAGGAATGGTCTCATGTGTCATCCCCTGTGTAGACTGTGTGTGCCTGTGACTTTGGCTGACTGGCTAGACCTGTGGCTGGCATGGGCTGGGGATTCCAGAGCACTCCATACTGGAGCTGCCCTGGTGAGATGGTTGGAACTGAAGTGGGCAGGGGCCAGGGTAGTCCTAAGGCTCTCCACACAGAAGGCACCCACCCTAGCAAGACAGCTGAAACTGAAGTGGATGCAAGTCAGGGTGCCTCAGGGTGTTACTATTGTGAATATCAGATCTTTTCTAGGAACAAATCATTTTCCAGGAGTAGAAGGTATTTCTAAGGCTTTAATTGAATGTCTAAGAGGAGTAGGGAAGAAACAACACTCTATAATGAAATAGAGATGTGGTGAAGAAAGAAAGATGGTGATAATACAGATTAAACTGTTTCATCATTTTGCCCATAATTTTGGTTTGATGTAGCAGTCACGAGAATTCATGATGCAGACATGCTATTAGTGAAATTGATCCAGGGCCCCAGCTGCTCTTCTATGAAATCCTTCTGAGCCTTTGCCCTATGGCTGTACCTCCCACATGTGCATCAGGGCTACTCAGGCAGATGAGTTCCTGGTTCCTGGGACGTGTAAGACTCCTTTGTCTTCCAACTTGGGCTCAAGGCCTTGATGAACCTTCCTCAGACTGCACAGCAGGTTAGGATGCTTCTGCCAACCTTTTCGCTCTCTTTCACTCAAAGTCAGGTTTGCTTCATGATCTAATGATTCTCTCAGCCTTTTCGAACACCCTCTCTGGTTTCCTTTCATAGTCATCTCCCCTAATAAAATTCTTGGATATTAAATTCCATCTTGCTCTCTGCCAGAAAAAAAGTGCATGGTGACCTAAAAGGCTGAAAGGATTTCTGTGCTTCCTATAAGTCCTATTTTACCTCATACACATGTTCTCCAGAGGTTCTCTCCATCTTTCTCCAGAAAAACTGCATGGACTTTTAAAAATTTATGTTCGTGAATTTCACCACCTTGTGAACTACTCACACTTACTTGAAGACAATTTTTTAGAACACTTTGAAAAACCGTTTTAACCAGAATGAGGCAGTTCATGCAGAGAGATAGTTTATGCAGTCAAATAAATACTCATCAAATGTTGGAAGCCAGGTCTTGGTTTGGGGTTCCTTATTTTTAATATTTTAAAGCATATAAATCAAGTGAAACTCTCTCTTTCATCCTAGCTTCCACACTTTAAACTTAGGAAAATGAGGTTTATCATGGTATTCTGTAGGTTATAAATAGCATAGTACTTGTCTATTTAAGGCATATTTGGCAGTATGTGATATCTAGACAATTTGGCATTTAAATTTCAACTATGGTGCATTTAAAATATGCAAGATGACATAAGCCATAAGCTGGGCTTCTAAACTCTGGCTTTTTTATGACTGATATTTAAAATAATGTATCAAGAGGTTAATACCCCATTGAAAATGTCTCTGTGTCTCTTTTACACACAATTGGTTTGATTGTTATGACTGTCAAAATAAATTAGAAAAGAATTCAGCCAATGGTGCCTTAGATACAGCTTTAAATATCTCTACAATAGATGAAAAATGAAAAGGTTAAACTAGAAAACTTCTAAGGTTTCTTCCAGCTTTAATAACTTAGGATTCTATAATTTTGTGGTTTAATGCAGTCAGGTATATTTAGAGTTCTCCCTCCCTGATGATAAGTTCCTTTTACTTTATGTTCCTTTACATAAGTTTAGAGAATTTCCTTCTCTAAACATTTTCAGCAACCGTGACAATTCCAGGTCTAATACGTGAGCATTGCTGGGCCACTTCTGTAACTAACATCAGTCAGATGATCAAGAACCATAGCACTGTCTCTGAGAAGGAACACATCTCTCTTGCCCTTATTCTCCTTTCTGTTGCTGCTTTAGGGGAATAATGATGGAAAAATTACTCTATAAACATCCAACTTTAGCATTTTAGCATACTCTAAAAGCAATCCAACACAACCTTCCCTAAAGATCATACTTTCTACAACCAAATGTTACTTGCAAAAAGTGTCTTCTGAATGGTTCTAAACCATTGAACAGGGCCAATTAGCCATGCTTAGCCATCAAAATCCCTCAGAGCCATGAAAGCACAACTAAATTCAAACTTGAACTTGAATGATGAGAGAGTAAAGAACCATGGTTTGAGTAGGAAGCCAACACCCTCCCTTTTCCAATCAAAAATAAAGGAGAACCAATTAGATATTTGCTGTTATTACTCAAAGAAACTATGAATAATATCATTAATATTCTTGTTATCTAGGGTGCCTACATTTTATATTTTAGTATCATTTAAATTATACATATATATTTGTATGCATAAATACATGCACACATGCATATTCATATATAAACTTTGACACATCTATTCTCTAACTGTTGTTCTTCCTGTCCTGTATTTTAGTCCCATAACCAAAATAAAAAAACTTCAGGAAACTCTTACCATGAGAATTCTAGAAACCTAACCCTTACAGATGAAACGGGATTTCTGAATTGTAAATACCTATAAATGCAGAAAAAGATTTTTTCTTCTTGTCAGAGTCCTCAAATTCTGTTCAAGGTTACTGGTTTTCAACTCTATACACATAGCTGTTTTATAAAAATTGAATTAAAACAAACCACTGCTCACTATTCTCTCAATAAAAAATTGCAACTTAAAAATTAATTCAATTAAATTTGATAGCAAGATGTTAATAGCCCAAATATTCTATAATATGTAAATTTTTTGCATTTGTCCAAGATGGCGGAGGAGTAGGAGACTTTAGTTTTGTCTGGTCCCAGGAATTCAGCTAGATAGCTATCAAACCATTCTGAATATCTGTGAACTCAAATCTGTGAGATCAAAGAAAAGAGCTGCAATTCTACAAATAGAAAAGCAACCACTTTCTGCAAGGTTGGAGGTATGGAGAAGTGAATCCAAGGTGATATATTGGAAAATAAACCTCGGGGGGAGGGAGCCTCCCTAAGCTGGCTACCTGAAAGTGATATAGCAGCGGAGCACAAAATCAGAACTTTTAGAAATCTGCTCTGGTGAAGGTTGTCCCTGCCTGAAAGATGCTCAGGTGGCAAAGCAAGGTGGAATCTTAGGTGGAGACAGTGAGCTCTCAGGATCCCCGGGTCACAGAGAACAGGGGTGCCTGAGTGTGGCAGAGTTCTCAGGCATCAGAGCCAGGAAACTGGCTGCAATTCAGGGAGCCCAGGAGTGAGCTTTCAGCTCCATGTTGCCATAAACCAAAAACTGAGGCATGGTCCAGCGACCACTCCCCAAGCAGCGGCCCAGCAAGCTGCAGAACCATGGAGAGACAACCCCCCCCCTTCCTCCCCCTGAAGGCACGGCATGGGTGTGCACTGCAGGAGTCTGAATGGTTTGGAGACTTGAAGCCAGGTCACATGTCTGAGATAGAAATGCTCAGTCACAAGCTGAGTGAGCACAGTGTGGTGGGAGACCAGGGAGACAGTAGTGATTGACTGTTATTCCCTGAGGGCACACTGAGAAGTGGGGGGCATGAGCTTTCGACTTCAGGGCTGGAGATTTGGAGACCACCATTTTCATTCTCATCCCCTAAAGTGGCTGGGAAAGCCTTCAGAGAACAAAAGCCATGTAAAGCAATCCAGAGTGGATCCTCTCACTTAGCCTGGCCCCCTGGCAAGGACGGTGTAGTTCTGTCCGGGACAAAGACACCTGTGAATCAGTGCAAGAGGACCCTCCCCCAGAAGATCAGCAAGAACATCCGGCTAAGACCAAATTTACTGATCACATAGAATGGCAAAACTCCAGCACTAGGGGAAAATAGTATATAGAATTAATGGTTTTTTCTCGTGATTCTTTAGTCTTTCAATTTTAATTTTTTTCTCTTTCCTTTTCAACCAATTTCTTATTTTCTCAACTCTTTAAGCCTTTTTTAATTTTCATTTTTACACTTATATTCTATCCTTTCATTATATTTAATTTTATACAAATTCTATATATAGATATTTTATTATATATATATAGGTTTTGGGTCTCTTCTGATTTCTTTAGTGTATATTTCTCTGGGGTTGTTGTTGCCATTTTAGTATTTTGTTCTCTCATTCATCTATTCTTCTCTGGACAGAATGACAAGACAGAAAAACTCACCTCAAAAAAGAGAACAAGAGGCAGTACTGACTACCAGGGACCTAATCAGTATGGATATAAGTAAGATGTCAGAACTAGAGTTCAGAATAATGATTATAAATATACTAGCTGGACTTGAAAAGAGCATAGAAGACACTAGAGAATCCCTCTCTGGAGAAATAAAAGAACTAAAATCTAATCAAGTCAAAATCAAAAAGGCTATTAATGAGATGCAATCAAAAATGGAGGCTCAAACTGCTAGGAGAAATGAAGCAAAAGAGAGAATCAGTGATAATAGAAGACAAAATGATGGAGAATAAAGAAGCTGAGAAAAAGAGAGATAAACAACTACAGGGTAATGAGGGGAGAATTAGAGAGATAATTAATATCATAAAGCAAAACAATACTAGAATAATTGGGATCGCAGAAGAAGAGGAAAGAGAATGGGGGGAGGGGGGTATATTGGAGCAAATTATAGCTGAGAACTTCCCTAATCTGGGGAAGGAAACAGCCATTCAACTCCAGGAGGCACAGAGAACATCCCTCAAAAATCAATAAAAACAGGTCAATACCTTGACATATAATAGTGAAGCTTGCAAATCTCAGAGACAGAGAAAATCCTGAAAGCAGCTTGGGACAAGAGGTCTGTAACATACAAGGGTAGCAACATTAGAAACATTAGAAACATACAAGGTAGAAATATACAAGGGTAGCAGGCTATCCACAGAGATCTGGCAGGGCAGAAAGGACTAGCATGATATATTCAGAGTGCTACATGAGAAAAATATGCAGCCAAGAATACTTTATACAGCAAGGCTGTCATTCAAAATAGATGGAGAGATATAAAGTTGCCAGGACAAACAGAAACTAAAAGAATTTGTGATCACTAAACCATCCCTGCAAGAAATATTAAATATTAAAGCGAAGAGAGAGCCCAAAAGTAACATAGAGCAGAAAGGAACAGACACAATATACAGAAACAGTCACTTTACACGTAATACAATGGCACTAAATTCATATCTTTCATTAGTTACTCTGAATATAAATGGGCTAAATGCCCCAATCAAAAGACACAGGGATCAGATTGGATAAAAAAGCAAGACCCATTGATATGTTGTCTGCAAGAGTCTCATTTTAACCCAAAGATACCTCCAGATTGAAAGTAAGGGGGTGCAAAACAATTTATCATCCTGATGGACATCAAAAGAAAGCTGGAGTACCAATCCTTCTATCAGACAAATTAGATTTTTTTTTTTTTAATTATTATGTTATGTTAATCACCATACATTACACCATTAGTTTTTGATGTAGTGTTCCATAATTCATTGTTCGCATATAATACCCAGTGCTCCATGCAGAACGTGCCCTCTTTAATACCCATCACCAGGCTAACCCATCCCCCCACCCCCCTCCCCTCTAGAACCCTCAGTTTGTTTTTCAGAGTCCATAGTTTCTCATGGTTCTTCTCTCCCTCTGATTTCCCCCCCCTTCATTCTTCCCCTCCTGCTATCTTCTTTTTCTTTTTTTTTTTAACATATAATGTATTATTTGTTTCAGAGGTACAGGTCTGTGATTCAACAGTCTTACACAATTCACTGTGCTCACCATAGCACATACCCTCCCCAATGTCTATCACCCAGCCACCCCATCCCTCCCACCCCTCACCACTCCAGCAACCCTCAGTTTGTTTCCTGAGATTAAGAATTCTTCATATCAGTGAGGTCAGATGATACAGATCTTTCTCTGCTACCAACCCTTCTATCAGACAAATTAGATTTTTAACCAAAGACTGTGATAAGAGATGAGGAAGGACACTATGTCATAATTAAAGGGTCTATCCAACAAGAAGATCTAACAATTGTAAATATTTATGCCCCTAACATGGGAGCAGCCAATTATATAAACCAATTAAAAACAAAATTAAAGAAACACATTGATAATAATACAATAATAGTAGGGGGTTTTAACACTCCACTCACTGCAATGGACAGATCACCTAAGCAGAAGATAAACAAGAAAATAAGGGCTTTGAATGACACACTGGACCAGATGGACTTCACAGATATATTCAGAACATTCCATCCCAAAGCAACAGAATACATAGTCTTCTCAGGTGAACATGGAACATTCTCCAAAATGGATCACATACTGGGTCACAAATCAGGTCTCAACTGATACCAAAAGATTGGGATCATTCCCTATGTATTTTCAAACCACAAAGCTTTGAAACTTGAATTCAATCACAAGAAATTTGGAAAGAAGTCAAATACATGGAGGTTAAAGAGCATCCTACTAAAGAATGAATGGGTCAACCAGGAAATTAAAGAAGAATTTTAAAAATTCATGGAAACAAATGAAAATGAAAACACAACTGTTCAAAACCTTTGGGATTCAGCAAAGGTTCCTAAGAGGGAAGTATATAACAATACAAGCCTTTCTCAAGAAACAAGAAAGATCTCAAATACACAACCTAACCTTACACCTAAAGGAGCTGGAGAAAGAACAACAAATAAAGCCTAAACCCAGCAAGAGAAGAGAATTAATAAATATTAGAGTAGAAAGCAATGAAATAGAAACAAAAGAACAGTAGAACAGATCAATGAAACTAGAAGCTGGTTCTTTGAAAGAATAAATAAGATCAATATACCCCTGGCTAGACTTATCAAAAAGAAAAGAGAAAAGACCCAAATAAATAAAATCATGAATGAAAGAGGAGAGATCACAACCAACACCAAAGAAATACAAACAATTATAAGAACATATTATCAGCAATTACATGCCAACAAATTAGGCAATCTGGAAGAAATGATGCATTCCTAGAAACATATAAACTACCAAAACTGAAACAGGAAGAAATAGAAAACCTGAACAGACCCATAACCAGCAAGGAAATTGAAGCAGTAATCAAAAATCTCCCAGGGCGCCTGGGTGGCTCAGTTGGTTGAGCAACTGCCTTCGGCTCAGGTCATGGTCCCGGAGTCCTGGGATTGAGTCCCATATCGGGCTCCCGGCTCGGCGGGGAGCCTGCTTCTCCCTCTGACCCTCTCCCCTCTCATGCTGTTTCTCTCTCTCTCTCTCTCAAATAAATAAATAAATAAAATCTTCAAAAAAAAAAATCTCCCAACAAACAAGAGTCCAGGGGAATTCTACCAAACATTTAAAGAAGAACTAATACCTATTCTTCTGAAACTGTTTCAAAAAATAGCAATGGAAGGAAAACTTCCAAACTCTATGAGGCCAGCATTACCTTGATCCTAAAACCAGACAAAGACCCAACCAAAAAGGAGAATATCCCTGAGGAACATGGATGCAAAAATTCTCACCAAAATACTACCCAATAGGATCCAACAGTACATTAAAAGGATTATTTACCATGACCAAGTGGGATTTTATTCCTGGACTGTAAGGGTGTTTCAACATGTGCAAATCAATCAATGTGATACACCACATTAATAAAAGAAAGGACAAGAACCATATGATCCTCTCAAAAGATGCAGAAAAAGCAGTTGGCAAAGTACAACATCCTTTCTTGATTAAAACTCTTCACAGTGTAGGGATAGAGGGAACATACCTCAGTATCATAAAAGCCATCTATGAAAAGCCCACAGCGAATATCATTCTCAATGGGGAAAAACTGAGAGCTTTTTCCCTAAGGTCAGGAACATGACAGGGATGTCCACTCTCACCACTGTTGTTCAACATAGTACTACAAGTCCTAGCCTCAGCAATCAGACAACAAAAAGAAATAAAAGGCGTCCAAATTGGCAAAGACTAAGTCAAACTCACTCTTCAGAGATGACATGATACTCTATGTGGAAAACCCAAAGACTCCACCCCAAAATTGCTAGAACTTATACAGGAATTCAGTAAAGTGGCAGGATATAAAATCAATGCACAGAAATCAGTTGCATTTCTATACACTAACAATGAGACAAAAGAAAGAGAAATTAAAGAGTCAATCCCACTTACAATTGCCCCCAAAACCATAAGATACCTAGGAATAAAACTAACCAAAGAGGCAAAGGATCTGTACTTAGAAAACTATAGAACACTCATGAAAGAAATTGAGGAAGACACAAAGAAATGGAAAAACGTTCCATGCTCATGGATTGGAAGAATAAATATTGTTAAAATATCTATGCTACCTAGAGCAATCTATATATTCACTGCAATACCTATCAAAATACCATCAACTTTTTTCACAGAGCTGGAACAAACAATCCTAAAATTTGTATGGAACCAGAAAAGACTCCAAATAGCCAAAGGAAGGTTGAAAAAGAAAACCAAAGTTGGTAGCATCACAATCCCAGACTTGAAGTTCTGTTACAAAGCTGTAATCATCAAGACAGTATGGTACTGGCATAAAAACAGACACATAGATCAATGGCACAGAACAGAGAACCCAGAAATGGACCCTCAATTCTATGGTCAACTAATCTTCGACAAAGCAGGAAAGAATATCCAATGGAAAAAAGACATTCTCTTCAACAAATGGTGTTGGGAAAATTGGACAGCCACATGCAGAAGAACGAAACTGGACCATTTTCTTACACCATGCACAAAAATAGACTCAAAATGGATGAAAGACCTCAATGTGAGACAGGAATCCATCAAAATCCTAGAGGAGAAAACAGGAAGTAACCTCTTCGATCTCGGCCACAGCAACTTCTTGCTTGACATGTCTCCAAAGGCAAGGGAAATAAAGGCAAAAATGAATTATTGGGACTTCATCAAGATAAAAAGCTTTTGCACAGCAAAGGAAAGAGTCAACCAAACCAAGACAACTGACAGAATGGGAGAAGATATTTGCAAATGACATATCAGATAAAGGGCTAGTATCCAAAATCTATAAAGAAGTTATCAAACTCAACACCCAAAGAACAAATAATCCAATCAAGAACTGGGCAGAAGACATGAACAGACATTTCTCCAAAGAAGACATCCAAATGGCCAACATGAAAAAGTGCTCAACATCACTCATCATCAGGGAAATATAAATCGAAACTACAATGAGATACCACCTCTTACCAGTCAGAATGGCTAAAATGAACAAGTCAGAAAACAAGAGATGTTGGCTGGCGAGCATGCAGAGAAAGAGGAACCCTCTTACACTGCTGGTGGGAATGCAAACTGATGCAGCCATTCGGAAAATAGTGTGGAGGTTCCTTGGGGAGT
The DNA here is from genome assembly GCF_004348235.1 of Phoca vitulina. NCBI lineage: Eukaryota > Metazoa > Chordata > Mammalia > Carnivora > Phocidae > Phoca > Phoca vitulina. The sequence continues at coordinate 1,689,572 of NW_022589714.1, forward strand.
TAAAAATAGAGCTACCTTATTACCCAGCAATTGCACTACTGGGTATTTACCCCAAAGATACAAATGTAGAGAACGGAAGGGGCACCTGTTTATAGCCGCAGTGTCCACAGTAGCCATACTATGGAAGGTGCACAGATATCTGTTGACAGATGAATGGATAAAGATGTGGTATTTATATACAATGGAACACTACTCGGCCATCAAAAATAAAAAAAAGAAATCTTGCCATTTGCAATAATGTGGATGGAACTAGAGGGTATGATGCTAAGTGAAATAAGTCAATAAGAGAAAGACAATTATCATATGATCTCAATCATATGTGGAATTTAAGAAACAAAATAGAGGATCATATAGGAATGGAGTGAAAAAGATAGGGGAGGAAGACTAGGAAGATATGCAGTGGGTCAAAACAAGGAATAGGTAAACACCTTAACATTTTTACTATTGCCTTCATTTAAATAAATATGTTAGTTTTAACTATGAAGTATTTCAAACATATAGAAAAGTACAGATAATAATACAGTTAACCCTTGAAACTTGGTAAAGAATAACAACCCCTGCACAGTCAAAAATCCACGTATAACTTTTGACTCCCCCAAAACTTAACTACTTTAGCCTACTCTTGACCAGAAGCCTTACTGATAACATAGTTGATTAACACATATTTTGCATGTTATATGTTTTATACACTGTATTCTTACAATAAAGTAAGCTAGAGGAAAGAAAATGTTATTAAGAAAATCATAAGGAAGAGAAAATACACACAGTGCTATACTATATTTATTGAAAAAAAAATCTGCATAAAGGTGGACCCACACAGTTCAAACTTGTGCTGTTCAAGGGTATAACAAAACACGAAACCCTTCCCCCACAATTTAACAAATGTTGATATTTGGCAATATTTGAATTTTTTAATTTTTTTTTAAATTTATTTGACAGAGAGAGAACTCAAGCATAAGCAGGGGGAGTGGCAGAGGGAGAGGGAGAAGCAGGCTCCCCACCAAGCAGGGAGCCCAATGCAGGGCTCGATCCCAGGACCCCCAGGATCATGATCTGAGCCAAAGGGATGCTTAACCAACTGAGCCACCCAGGCATGCCGATATATGGCAATATTTGCCTCAGATATTTACAAAATAAAATGTAGGAAATACAAATAAATAAAGACACAAATAAGGTGTTAGAGATACCATTCCTTATCTCACTAGGAGAATCACAGATGCTGACATGTACCCTTCCAGTCCATTTTTTTTAACTGTTAGTATTTACTAAATTCTGTTTAATTTATTCATTTCCTTATTCTTGGACAATTATGTTGCTTCCAATTTTTGCTAATACAACAAGGCTGCACTGACAGTTTTGAGAATGCCTTTTCATTTCAGAGTTCAACCACAATATGTAAATTAAAAGTAGAATTGCTATCTTGTAGTGTATACATATTTTCTTTCTTTTTTATTATTATGTTATGTTAGTCATGTGTATACACATTTTCAAGTCCATACACCTTATTAAAGTACTCTCCAAAGTAGATGGGCCCAGACACAGCCATTGCAGTACACTGAGCTCTATAGAGATAGCACCAGTGTAAGTGAGACCCAGACAGGCACTGGGCGACTCTGTGCCTCACTGAGGAAAATAATTAAACATGGGCAGAGGAGATCTGAAGAAGCCAAGAGGCAAAATGTTATCATGTGCAAATTTGCCGAGAGGAGAACAAGAAGAAGCACCCAGATGCTTCAGTCAACTTCTCAGAGTTTTCTATTAAGTGCTCAGAGAGGTGGAAGACCATGTCTGCTAAAGAGAAAGGAAAATTTGAAGACATGGCAAAGGTGGACAAGGAGAGAAAGAGAAAGAGAAAACTTATATCCCCCCTAGAGGGGAAACAAAAAAGTTGTTCAAGGATCCCAGTGCACCAGAGGCCCTCTTCGGCCTTTTTCTTGTTTTGTGCAGAGTATCACCCAAAAATCAGAGAACATCCTGGCCTATCCATTGGTGACATTGCAAAGAAATTGGGAGAGATGTGGAATAACACTGCTGCAGATGGCAAGCAGTCTTATGAAAAGAAGGTTGCCAAGCTGAAGGAAAAATATGCAAAGGATATTGTTGCATATCGAGCTAAAGTAAAATCTGATGTGGCAAAAAAGGGAGTTGTCAAGGCTGAAAAAAAGCAAGAAAAAGAAGGAAGAGGAGAAAGACAAGGAAGATGAAGATGAAGAAGATGATGAATAAGTTGGTTCTAGCAGTTTTTTTCTTCTCTATAAAGCATTTAACCCCCTTACACAACTCACTCATTTTAAAGAAAAAAATTGAAATGTAAAAACAAAATAAAACAAAAACAAAGTAGCTGCACCAATGTATCATAAGACCAGCAGTTTTTGAAAGTTCTTATGTTCTCATATTATTGCCGAAATATCATATGATCAGAGTTTTTAAGTTTTAGCAATCTACTTTTTATGAAATGTTGTCCCATTTCAAGTTTCATCACCTCTAATGATCAGTGAGAATTTGCAACTTTTTATATATTTAATGGTCTTAAAATTTTCTTCTGTTAATTAACTCTCCATATCCTTTGTCACTTTCTATGGAAATAGTTCCCTTTTATTGCTTTTAGGGTTTTATTTAATATATATTTTGCTTATTAATCCTTTATTGGTTGCTTGGATTACAAATATTTTCACCCAGTAAGGGGCTTATCTTTTTTATTTTATGGCCTTTTTTGCACAGAACTTTTTTATTTTAAATAGCTAAAGTTATCAATCTTTTTAAGCTTTGTGCTTCTCGAGTCTTGTGGAAGAGTTCTTTTCCTAACTTCCAACATCATAGTTATTTTTGTTACTTTTTTACATTTTTCAATTTGTCTTTTTAATGTTTTTAATACATTTAGGATTTATTTTTGTGTATGGTGGGAGGTAGTCTTACAAATTTATTTTTCCTATATGATTAGTCAATTGTCTCACCATCATCTATTATTTTATCTTTCACCATTGACTTCCACTGTTAATTTTTCATATACACATATGGCTGTTTCTAGGCTCCCTGTTCTGTTTACACTGATATATTTTTGTATCCTTCTGCCAGTACAACACATTTTAATTACTGTATCTTTATAACAACTCTTAATAAATGATAGACTAACTTCATTCTCTTTAATCTTCTTCCAATATTTTCTTTTCGTTATTCTTGGACCTTTAATTCATCCATAGAAATGTTTGAAACGGCTTTGCAAGTTCTAAGAAGATTTAAGATTTAGGCTGAACTAGCTTTGCTTTACTAGATTATTTTGGGGAGAATCAAAATTTTAAAATATTGAGAGTTCCTGTCCAAAAACATGGTATTATTCTCTATTTATTTAGATCTTCATATATATTCCTCAATTATATTTTATAAATTTTTCTACAAAAGTCATATGTAGATTATGTTAAATTTAATCTCACATATTTATAGTTTTGTGGCTAAGAGAATAGAGTATTTTATTATTTATTTATTTATTTATTTATTTATTTATTTACTTTTAAGTAGGCTCCAAGCCCAGCATAGAGGCCAATGCAGGGCTTGAACTTCAACCCTAATATCAAGACCTGAGCTGAAATCAAGAGTCAGATGCTTAACTGACTGAACCACCCAGGCACCACATTGGATGTTACAAAATTACATTTCTAAACCAGTGTTTATAAACAGTTTTATAGACAATATCCTTGATGAACTCTCTGATTACTTCTACTAATTTGTAAGTAGAATCTCCTAAATTTCTTATGTATATAATCACATCATCTGTGACACTGGCAATGTGGTTTCTTATTTTGCCTTTCCCCATACCTCTTATTTATTTTCCATGTCATATTGAGCTCACTAGGACCTCCAGTACAACGCTAAATACAAGTGCTGAGAGCAGGCATCCTAAATTATTTCTGACTTTAAGAGAATGCTTTTAAATCATTCACCATTAAGTGTGAACTTCACATTAACTTTTACATAGACATCCATTTTTTTATTCAGTTTTTTAAGATTTGTTAACCTGAGATGAGCATATTTTTTCTCTGTTGATATATTAATGTGGTAAATTACATTAGATTTTATAAAGTTAAAACATCTCTGTAATCCTAGAATAAACCTTACTGGTATTTATTGAATTCTGAAAAGTTTTCAGTTGGTCTCTATTCAAATATTGTCTCTTTTCCCATTCTTTCTATTTTCTTTCTGGAAATATATAAAATCTCTATATTTATAGATGATATATTTATAGCTATATAGATATACATGTAGATGACATAGAAAGAAAAAGAAAGAGAATTCCTATTAGATGTATGTTGGATCACATAATTTGATTGCAGCTATTCTTTTGTACTTTCTTTTTAATATTTCATTTCCTATCTCTTTGCTACATCCTAGACAATTTCCTCAGGGCTATCTTTAAAGTCTTTTTTTTTTCTTTTTTTTTCTTTTTCTCTCTCTTCTTTCATTATCTCTTAATCAGAACCTAACCAGATATTTGATCCACCCACTTAAGTCTTAATTAATGACTACATTTTGTAATTTCTAAACATTTTATTTTTTTCAATCTACATCTAATATTATTTTTTTCATAGAGCCCTACTATTTCTTTATGGTTTTTATTACTTCCTTTAATACTTTGTTCATTTTAATCATTTTCAAATTATTTATTTCTCTCATATTCTTGGGATGCTTATTTTTCTGCTTATTTTTCTCTGTTAATATATTATTCAGGATCTACTCTGGAGACAGAAACCATATCAGTAATTTGAATAGAGACAATTTAATATAAATAATTATTAATTAGTAAAGGCAGTTAACAGCAAACCAGGATAAAAGAAGACTCTAAAGAATACACAAATAGCAAAAATAGGGAAGAGCTATTACCTCTAGAGTTGAGGTAGCTACCTAAGGAAGAAGCAACTTTGGGAAAGGACCCCAACCACCCCTACCCTCACCCCATCAAAGCTGAGATTCACACCTGGCCTTGGAGAGCGTGTAATTAGAGCCTACTGGGTGGCAGGGATTTCTGGGATCATATCGATCAGAGCTCTTTCACAGGAAAGATGCCAGATGTCCACTGAGATGCCAGCAACATTTGCTGGGATACCATAGGCCAGAGCTGCTCTAATGGAAGCTGCCTGCTAGGGTATGAGCAGGTCTCAGATGGTATGTAGAAAACTGCACATTGGGGTGCAAAAGAAACTCAGTGGAGAGTTAACTCTACTGGGTCTTCCACATACCATTGATAGCTGGGCCTTAGGAGGGAAAAAAAAAAGAGTCCAAAACTGGGAAGAAAAGCCTCATCCTCCACTATGCCTTGCAGGACCCCTCCAGCATTGCATCAGCTGACAAAGGGTCCAGTTCCATTATCAAAAATCAAGACAAGAGGTAGATTTGGGTCTGAGAATCAATAAGTTCACAACTAGCTGTCTTAGTCAAGTTCATTAACTCCTAATTTAATATAAACCCCATAACAGTTCTATGAAATCAACAATATCCCCATTGTACAGGAAAGAAAACTGAGGTTTACAGAAGTGAGGTAATTGTCTACAGCCATCCATCTAGTAAATAGTCAAAATAAGACTGGATTCTGGTAATTTGATTCCAGAACCCTCTCTTAACCCACTGCACTTTGCCTTCAGATTCACCTGAGTAATGCCAATTAGGAAACTGTTACAGATGTCCTGCCCTGGGCTGAAAAGGCAGCAATGAGAATAACTAGGAGACATTTCGGAATAAGATTTGACACTTCTTAGACCAACTAAATGTAATAGTTACTCCAGGATTCCAGGATAATCTCAACTTCAAACGTTCTATCCTATGACCCATAGGGGCATTTGCATTTTACAGACATATGTTCAGAAAATAAGGCCCTTGTAAATCTAAGGTATACATAAAAGCCAAAAAATAAATCCTGAGAGTAGCATAAAACAAACTCTAGTATTCATCTAATATGATTTTACATAAGATTTATAGCCAATAATTAAGTTTATATGGAACAATAACACAAATACACACACACACACGTATACACCCTCCAGTACAATATTCTTAGGTCTCAGTTTGTTTTTACATGTGCTATAAATATTCTTAAGTTAGCTGAAAATAGAACATGTGCACAACTTTATATAAATGTGGACTCTTGTTCAAGTTGTTCTTTGCTTAGCTTTTCTCAGTCTTTTTTGGCTTTTAGTGTCAAAAGATCAATATACAATAATAAAGGCATTTGAGAGGATGTCTAATTGGAGTTTATTTATACTCTAGACACCCTCTCAATCACTTTTATTATTGTATATTGATCTTTTGACAGTAAAAGAAAGAACAAACTCAAGACATCACCTCTTCCGAGGTATCCACATCCTAATCCCAAGAACTTGTGAGTATATCATGTTACATGGCAAGGGGGAATTAGGGTTCCAGATAGAATCAAGATGGGTAATCATCTACCTTGAGATGGGGAGATTATTCTGGATTACTCGGGTGAGCTCAATGTAATTACAAGGGCCCTTATAAGTAAAAGAGGGAGACAAGAGAGTCAGAGTCAGAGAGTTAACAATGTGAGAAAGACAAATTCTCCCCTGGAGCCTCTAAAAAGGAACACAGCCTTGCACACACCTTGATTTTAGCTTGAGACTCATTTTAAATTTCTGACCTCCAGATCTGTAAATAATAAATTTTTGTTATTGCAGCCACTAACTTTGTAGTCATTTGTTATAGCAACCATAGGAAACTAACACATCCTGCCCCATCATCTGAATCAAAGGAATTTTAGATTTAAAATCCTGAAATCTCTGTTCAAATAATAATCATAGAAATGAATTAATTGATCTTACTTATTGGGTCACACATCCACAGCCTGCGCACATTCTAGGCCTCCTCTTTGATTTTCTCTTGTCTGTATGCAAATTGTCCCCCCACCCCGGTCTAAGCCCTGCAGTTTCACATTCGAATTGCTATTTTAAGATAATAATGTCTTATTCACTCATTCAATTATTCGGTCAACAAGCATTTATACCTCTAGCTGGACCTCAGACACCTATATATAACTCATGCCCAACAGATGTTTCAACTTAATATGTCCAAAACCAAATTCCTGGTTTTCCTACCCAATCCACAACTTCCAGTCTTCTTCACTTCAGTTGATGCAAAATCCATTCTTCTACTTGTTCAGGCCAAAATGCTTGGAGTCATCCTTGACTCCTCTCTTTCCCTCACACTTCCCATCCAATCCATCAGCATATCCTGCCTGCTGTACATTCAAAATGTGTACACTACTCACCACCTTCATGATCACCACCCATTCAAGCTACTATTTTCTCTCGCCTTAGAGCCTCTAACTGGTCTCTGGCTTTACTCCCTTCAGTCTATTTTCCACACAGCAGCCAGGCCAATCACACTAAAAACATAAGTCTGACCCCTTCTCTCCTCTGCTCAAAAATTCCCATCTTTCCCATCTCACTTGGAGTAACAAATACCCTGCTCCCTCCTCTGCTGTCCATTATCATTTCTATGATACTTTGCAGTAGTCACTCAGCTCTAGGAACAAGTCACACTGCTGCCTCAGGGACACTGTTTGCTGCTCCCTCCACATGACTCATTCCCTCAGTGAGGCCTTTCTTGCCCACTTGATGTATAAAAACAAACCATTCACCCCTCAACCCTTGTCCTGCTGCTTGATATGTAACTGTACCCATTTTATTTTTCTCCATAGTACTCATCACTATCTGACAGATTATATATTTACTTGATTTGTTTATTGTCCAATTCCCCTCAACCCCACTAAAATATAAGCTCCACGAAAGCAGAAACCATTTTTTCACTGTTTACCCTCAGCACCTAGAATTGTACCTAGCACATAATAAGCACATATACAAATATTTTTTGAATAAGTAAATGAATGAATCAATCAACCAATATTGAGCTTCTGCTATATAAATAACTGTTCCCGGTCCTAGGGATATGAAGATGAATGAAACACAATATTTGACGTTGAGGAATTCAGTCTAGAGCAGCACTGTTCAACAGAACTCTCTGTGATGATGCACTGTTCAATATGGCAGCCACTAGCAAATGTGGCTACTATGACTGAGGAAATGAATTTTTATTGTATTTTATTTTAATTACTTTAAATTTAAAAGGTCACATGGGGCTAGTGGCTACCATATTAGACAATACAGGTGTCGAAGAGAGAGATACATTAGCATAATACTGGTAAGAATGCAATGTAACTAGTGTCACAGTAGAGACATGCAATAAAATGCTGTCTGAACCCAGAGAAGAGAGCCGCTAATTCTGCCTGAGTTTAGTTTTCTCCAATAGACACTCCAAGAGCACTTACTGCTTTTCTCTCACATCATTTTGCATCGTAATTATTATTTATTTATAATTATTTACTTGATGTCAATCTTCCTTACTAAAGTATGAGAGCTAGGGCTGTGATCATCCTTAGCTACTGACAGAATTCTTTGTACATAGTAGGTAAACAATAAGTACTGGTTTGACTGACCAGCGAGATAGTTATGGGAGCCTTCTTGAGGAGGTGACATTTGAGTTGGATCTTAAAGGATGAGTAGGAGTTTGCTAGGCCAAAGCCAAGATAAGGTAGAAGGGATGGTAGGCAGGCAAAACAACATGTGCAAAGGCCAATAATGGGAGTTCCAGCACTTTCATTAGTACGATAAGGAGCTCAGTGTGGTTGTAATGCATATATAATGATAGATGTACTCGCTTCTTACTGCTTGACAGTTCAAGTCAACAATTTTGTTAGTAAGAAAATCCCAAATCCAGTATGAAATTAAGAGTTGGGCAATTGTTTAATGAATTGTTAAAGTAGACTTAGAGTTTTTCAAATCTTTAGCCCATAATAGCCCTGTATAAGTATAGACTAAAAATTCTCTAACTTTTTCATGATTTAGAATATTATGATATTTCAGTTTATGGGGACCTTAGAGATTATTTAACTGACGCCTTCTTTGCTCAGATGAGGAAATTAAGACGCAGAACACAGTTAATTAATGCAGAGGTGGGACCATAATCCAGATGTTTTAGCTACCAATCCAGAGTCATTATCAACACATGGCAATTACACAACCACTTTTCATCTTCTCACTCTGACACAAAGCAAGATACTGGTCCCACAATATGTCCATTAATAACCTCTGATCAACTTTTAAAACATACAAGGAAAAGACTCAGTCATAAATTCTCTGTCTATGTATGAGAAGAACCATCAAGGCTGCCCAATACAAACAAACAACAATTTTAAGTCTCAAGAAATAGTAACAAACTTCGAGTTATTTTAGTAGTGAAGTGTGAAATGAATTACTATTTTTGCAAGCACAACAGGATGAAAGTTCTTTGTAATATGTTAAAATGAATATTGCACTACAAGTCTGGTTTCCCATCCTGATTCAACCATTCTCTAGCTGGATTACCGAGAGCAACTTATTTAACCTCTCTGAGCCCCCCATTTCTTAATTTCTAAAATGTGGGTGTTTGATTTCCAAGGTCCTTTCCAACTCTATGGTTTTCATGTGATTTTGCTGAGTTGGAAAGAGAGAAAAAGCAACAGAACAAATTCCCACTTGGATAGATGTTCATTTATGCTGTTTCTGGGCAGCCAAACCAACAATCTTAACAAAATTTGATATCATTGATATCTGTCAATCTATACATCTATCAGACTATATATAAGTCACATGCCCCAAAACGAGCACCAGTATTACATCCTTTTCAGTATTCTGCACTTGATGTGTGATCCAGAAATGTTGTTGACTTTGTTGTCCCAACATCTTACCCACTTGGTACCAGCACTCCAAGGTTCAAGATTCATTCTGAGCATTTCCCAGGAGTCTTACTTTGCAAGCTTCATTACCAAGCTACCACCAATTTTTTACATTAAAAATATATTGACTTCCCCAGGTACAGGTTGAATAGAGGATGTGCTTTATTTATTTTTGTATTATCTTCCTTTAAAATCTCTGAAGGTCCTGAAAAACAAGGACTAATTTATAACAAACAAGAAAAAATAGAAATAGTTTATTGCTCTGGAAGCAGTTTTGTCTTACTTGTGATATGCATATATGTGGGTCCCCAAACAGAATCACGGTGGTTTACCTTTGTTTCCACCACTGAAATATAAAATTTATGTATTTTTCATTTCAGTTCCACCTTTCATGAGCAAATACAGATAAAATTTTTCTTTTGACTATTTCTTTTAACACACATGATGTTGATCCCTATTTTCTTGAGCTCTCTTACATACATACCTAAGAATTCACAGTGTGTGTCTTAGAATATGAGAAAAATCTCCTGCAAGAACAATTAAGAACAGATGGTTAAAAACTTTAAAGTAGTGTTTGCATAAAAAGATCATCTTACTTTGACACTGTTGAGTTTTATATTACTTTTAATTGTTTTCCCTGAAAAGAGTACCCCCTCCCTTAACCAAAAGATAACAAGAAAAGGCATATTTTTTTACTGAAAAGGAAACAATTCCTAGCAAAGGCACTATGGGGAAGAAAGTAACACATAAAGGAATATGATACACTGTAAATAAAGGTGTCCATCTGCTCAAATGTATAAGAAACTTACACTAAATCTAATAGACTTTAGCCACCTCATTTTCCCAGAACCCAGAACAAACCTGAAGTAACCCAAAAGCCTCTGCACCAATATCATGTGCTTATTAAAAAAAAAAAAAAATACTACAAAGCAGAGTTCATTGACTTATTCTCTTCTATAAATCCAGTTTGTTAGTTTGGTTATCTTATGTTCCCACTGCACTTCTGTCCTGTTCTGATTTACAGATGGGAAGTTGGATAACAGATTAGCAGCTTGTGAACAAGGTGATGAAAACAGGGAGAAACTATTTAAAGCAGACATAAATACTAAAGGAGGAATCAATCTTCAACTAGAAAAAATCAACAATCTGGTCATTACAAAAGTGATTGATAAAAAACAAATTCAAAAAATACAAATGGCCCCTTCAGTAGAGGCAGCCCTGGGTGATCCTGTTTCATTTCACGCAGAAATCTGCCACTCAGACCACAGTTGATTGGACTATGGTTGATCATGTGATATAAATGCAACCAAAAGTCAGCTGAGCAGTGAGCTTCAGGATGACCTGGTATGAAAAGATTTGCCAGAAACAAAGAAAGGTCCAATAAGATTCTTAACATAAACAAAGTTCCAATCAGATTCTATTTCTAATAATTTGATTTGGAAATGAAGTTTAAAATGTTCTAAGATCCATAAGCAGCTAAAAGCAAACTGGAGTCATAAAGAAATCAAAGATATTAGGAAGCACAAACCAAGAGTGAGCAAAAGCTGTGATGTTGATAAAATGGATAAAAGAGTGAAGCAATGATTTATTAGATGAGAAGAAATGAGACATAGATTAAACAAGAGAAGATAAATGGAGAATCTACTATCAGAATCCCTAGAACTACCTTAGATCTACTTCTAATCTTGTGCTATTTTCCTGTTCTTGGATTTCTGTGACCCTCTCTCTCTTTTATTTATTCTTCAAAAAGTCCCTAATCACTTAAGATAGCCTGGAAATGTCTTCATTCCTTGAAATCAGAAATGCCTAATATGTCCTTTGTCCATAAACTTGGGGGTTTTATTTTCTCATTGATATGTTAAAAATTCTTTACATATCAAGTCTATAAATCTATAATATATGTTTATCATTTGGCTTTTAACAAAATAGTAGGCAGCAGCCAGTTTCTGAGCAGTTACTATGTTCCGTGCACTGTAAAAACCACTTTATGGGAATTATCTCATTGAGTCCTCAAAATAACCATATGATGAAAAAAATTTGACACCAACAGTTTGACAGATTTGCTTAAAGTCACTGAGCTAATGAAAGAAGAGTAGAAATAAAATTCAGGCAAGCATCACCATTCCTTATTATTATTATTATTAATTTTGGTAACATTCACATAACATAAAATTTACCATATTAACCATTTTTAAGGGTACAATTTGGTGACATTAAGTACAGTCATACTGTTGTGCAACCATCAGCACCATGATCTCCAGAATTCTTTCATCTTACAAAACAGAAACTGTGCCCCTTAAACAGTAACTCCCCATTCCCCTCATCCCCACCCAGCCCCTGGCAACCATTCTATTTTCTGTCCCTCTGAATTTGACTACTCTGGCTATCTCATAATATATACAGTATTGTGCTTTTGTAACTGGCTTATTTCACCTACATACATAGTGTCCTCAGTGTTCATCCATATTGTAGCATGTGTCAGAATTTCCTTCCATTTTAAGGATTAATAATATTCCAAAGTATACACCACACTTTATCTGTTCATCTGTCAATGGATACTTGGGTTGCTTCCACCCCTTGGATATTGTGAATAATGCTGCTATGTAGAGATATATCTCTATAAGTCCTTGCTTTCAATTCTTTTGGATATATGCCAGAAGTAAAACTGCAGGATCATATGGTAATTCTATTTTTAATTTGGGGGGGTAACTGGCATACTGTTTTTCATAGCAGCTGCAACATTTTACACTTCCACCAATAGTCAACCCACAAAGGTTCTAATTTCTTCACATACTTACCAACATTTGTTATTTTCTGTGTTTGTTTGTTTTTTTATAGTAACCATCCATTCTTCTTTTAATTTATGTGTTTGGAGTGTGTCTAAAATTCAGAAGTTCTAAAATTGTTATGTAGATAAATCATCAATCTTTAAGGTTTAAATATCTTGCTTCAAAACCTTTCCCCATCCCAAGATTATATAAATATTAATTTCTATTACATTTTCTAGGACTTTTTTAATCCATCTGGGATTAATCATGTGAAGTAGAAGCTAAACATTAATTCTTTGGTCTTAATGATTAGATAATTGTCCCAACGTTATTTTTAATAATCTATTCTTTCTCAACTGGTTTGAAATTCTGCATTTATTATGTGTTAAGTAATTATATGTAGAAATAAATTTCTAAACTACTTATTCTGTTTCAATACCATATTTTTTTATTTTATTATGTTATGTTAATCACCAAATCACCATACATTACATCATTAGTTTTTGATGTAGTGTTCCATGATTCATTGTTTTCATATAACACCCAGTGCTCCATTCAGTAGTGCCCTCTTTAATACCCATCACCAGGCTAACCCATCCCCCACCCCCCTCAACATTGTTGATTATTATAGCTTTATAATGCATCAAAGTACCTGGTAGGACAGGCTCTCTTCATTACTCTTGTTTATCTAAAATATTCTAGGCTATCCTCACATGAGAGGTTTATACAGGTGTAAAACAGTACCACCTAACTTAATTTCATATCAAAGATATCACCACATTACAGAATAATACAATATAAATAATGTTCACAATGATGACTCCAAAAATTATCACAAAAACTAAATGTCCTTAACAGCATTGCCAAAATAAAGCAAAAAAGAATATGATGCATTTTAGTAAGGTTTATATAAAATAATAGCATTATAAAATAAAATTTCAGATCTTCAAAAACCATGAAACAGAGAGAATACTAATATTATACATGTGCAATTAAAAAAAATAATAATCCTGTAGGCACAGGGATGCACTGGTGGATATCAAGCCAAAATATAATTAGCACTTAGGGGTCATTAACGCATCTTTTCCCAAGACATGAGATCAAATCCTTCAAGGACTGTTGTACTTCCCTTCTCATCAAATCATCTGGAATCATTATATTCTTCCAACTATGACTTCTCTCCACTCTCATTCATATGATTGTTAATTAGTTCTTCCAGGTTGATAGCTATGATGCCCTTCCTAATTTCAAAGAACATGCCCCTCACTCATTTATAGCCTCTCTTTCCTGAATCACTTCCTGAAGATGACTAAACTGTCACAGAACTTGCATTATAACATCCAACAAGACATTCTTCCTTCGTCTCTTTGCCACAGGTCTAGCATTATCATTTGCACATCATTTGTCAACCATGATGAGTCAAAAAATGTTTTCCAAAACACAGATGGCATAAATAGAGGCCACAGAGGAAACTACACAAATTGTAGACATATTTATCTCAAGAAAGCATGGTAGAAGGCTCATTAACCAAGAACATTTGCAGTACAAGGCACTAACATCTATTTGCGGTGTATTCAGCAAAGAATCCAACACAGCAGGTTTCATTGACACAGAAGCTCAAGAAGCACCTTGAGCACAGAAATATATATTTTAACAGCATGCTGTGGCCTGGAAAGGGCAAGACTGACAGCAGGGTGATGGCAACATTTTAGAAAGTAATGGAAACCTGAATCAAGTCAATGGCAGCAGGAATGTAGAGGAAGGCATAACGTCTGGTTAAATATGAAGAGTAAGGCAGAAGTTTTCTTAGATAACTCCCAAGATTATTCTTGAGTTTCTTCCACATATTAGTTTAGTAAATGTTTATTAAATGAATGAATGAATGAGTGGTTTGTTTAGAATCATATTTAGTGTTATTCAAAGGGGGGTGTCTACAGACAAGATGTCAAACTATAGTTTGTTATTGATCCATAACAAGATAAGGAGTTCACTCCAGAAGGTAAGTTAGTTAGGTCACAAATCATATTGTTTAATTCAGCAGATATTTTTATTGTTTCTGTGAAGGATACAGTACATTGATTCACATTCTGGCATAACCTCTTAATTTCATTAGGAGCTAGAACTTTAAAAAATACATGATCTGGATCCTAAATAACAGGCAACTAAATTTGAATCCCTGGGAATCCAGAGGTGCTAACATCGTCTGACAATGTCTGTGGGATCAGTGGTAAACAAAGAAGCTCTTAATCCCAGGGAGGGGTCTAGGACAGAATTCCGGAGATCACTATGATTGTTTTGAGGAATGATTCATTTGACTAATATATGGGCATAGTTGCAAAAGAGTTCTTGCCTTGAGCTCAGGGAAATGCCTATGCTGATATTTCTGAGACCTATGGCTGGATTAATAACTATAGTAATTGCCCAAAAAAAGGTAAATTGGACCCCATAAGCTAATGGTTGTTTAAAACATCTCACTTCCTGAGCTGCAAGTATCAAAAAATCATATATAAAAAAAATCGGTTTGGCCATCTGCAGAACTTTTCCATGTGGTTTGTGAATATGAAATGGATTTCAGAAATTCATTGTTCAATTAGTATGCTTCCAGCTGCATGTATATAAAATCCTAAATCAAACCAGCTCCCCCAAAGAAGGAACTTTCTTGCTCACATAAATGAAAGTCTAGAGGTAGGCTAGGCTTAGGCCTTGACTTAATACAATGACTCTAGCCCCTTCCCCTGCATTGCTCTAGGTTCTTCTCTTCTCCATGGGGACTTCACCCTTAGATTGGCAGAAAAGTAATTACAAGCATTCTGACCTTACACCCTTACTCTTTCTATGGTTCCCTCTGAAACGTGGCTAAGTTTTTTCCAGAAGTGTCCCTCCCTCAAATCTCCCTTCATGTCCCATTTGCCCAAATTGGAATATGCACAAATTCTTGGACCAATCCCTCTAGCTGAGGAAATGACATGTCAACTTAAGTCTGGCATCCTAAAACAGACACTGGCTTGGGAGTAAGGCTTTACTGTGATTTTCTTAGACTAATTAGGGTTCATCATTCTAGTTGAGGTCAGTGCCCCAAACCTCCTGCCTGCTGTGAAATGGATGACTCAACCCCTACACTCAATACAAGGTCCAACACAAACCTCATTAAGGAATAGACAACCTACAGTGTAAACTAATAAAGACAAACAGTAATTTAGAATGTTATAACATGAAGAATGTCACAAGGGATGTTTTTGATAATAGATATTTCCAAAAGAAAAATACTGCCTAAAGAGAATTGGGAGACTGTCAGTGTGTCTGAGTCTAACAGTGACCAAAGAAAATTATGTTGTGATTCTAGAAGATGGATTCCAGTAATTTAGGCAGAAATAACCGTAGGGTAAAGAAGGATTAACTCCAAGTTATACTAGCCTGAGGAGACTTCCCTTGGGCAAAACCTAATCTCTTTGCTGTAAATTCTAGGCTCACCAAGCAAACTTCTGAATTATTATTTGTCTTTCTGAGTGCCTGACCCCCACAGAAAGGAAGTGTCTGCTGAAGAAATGCTCCTGATTTTAAAAACTAGTTCTAGGGGCGCCTGGGTGGCTCAGTCGTTAAGCGTCTGCCTTCGGCTCAGGTCATGATCCCAGGGTCCTGGGATCGAGCCCCACATCGGGCTCCCTGCTCTGCAGGAAGCCTGCTTCTCCCTCTCCCACTCCCCCTGCTGGTGTTCCCTCTCTCGCTGTGTCTCTCTCTGTCAAATAAATAAATAAAATCTTTAAAAAAAATAAAAAATAAAAACTAGTTCTATTTCCCATGGTAAATGGGCACTGTGGCTTATAAATCATTCTCTTTTGTATTTTGTTAGAGAGATCTATCCTGCAAAGCCTGATCACCTTGGCAAAATAATAAAAGTGAGATCTCAAAAAGGAAAAGCAGAGGCCCAGACCAGGACTACAATGTCTCCATCAAGGTGTAATCCACAAGGCCTGGCCTAAATCTGCCATTAACATCTCCCTTACATGGGAACTCTAATATCTGAGCAGCCCAACAGAAAATCCACCAAGCAGTCCACTGTCCTTTAATTGAATAGAGGGCTCTGAGAGAGGGGCTTAAGTATAGGGGTTATGAGCCAAGTCTTTAGAATAAATGAGATCTGGGGATACCTTTTGGGTCCTCCTACCAACTGTGTGATCTTGAGCAAGTCATTTAACCTCCAAGACCCAGTAGCCCCAATTGTCAAATGGTGAATACTTCAGAGTTGTTATAATGATTAAAGGAATAAAGTTCACAAAGTGCCTGGTGCAAGATTAATAGGTTTTATTGTTGTTGCTGTCTTAGTATTGTGGCCCTTGTGTCAATATTATGCTCTCTGGGTTTGACCAAATGGTATATGCTAATCTTGCTCTATACAGTGATCCACAATAAGAGCTCAGTAAATGTGGCTGAGTGACCCAACTGGAGAAAATGGGAGAGAAATGTAATCTGAGACACCAATGTAATTTGTAACATGACATCTTGATCCAGATTAAATCAGTGTGAAGCCCCAGCATGGGTAAAGTCTGATTGTTGTCTGCTTCTTAATCAGCTGGTATTAAAGTATCTATCTTATTTATTTCTGAATTGTTTTTAAAAAAACAACTAGAAAATACCACAGAACATTAATTTACAAGAATAAAATGTCTGGAGACTGTGTTATATGAGGAATAAAGAAATTAGAGTATATTTAATCTAGAAACAAGAAACCAGGAGAGAAAAAGTGGGAAATGTCAGCCTTCCTCAAATATTTGAAGGACTGTCATGTAGAAGAGGGAATAGAGAAAGTCTATGTACTTTTTATTTGTCTGTCTTCCCTGTTAGACTAACAGATTTGAGAGAAGAGAATGCATTTCATCCATCACTGCATTCCCAGAAATTGGCTTGGTTCTGGCAATGCAAGTACTCAAGAAGTGTTTGTTGACTGAATAAGAAGATAGATGGATGGAAGTATGATGAGATGAATGGATGATGGGATGGAGAGAGGGACAGATGGATAGATATTATTTAAATCATTATGTTAATGTCAGTATGAACATTAGAGAAGAGGAAGCTGAAGCTCTAAAATAGTAAAGGATTTTCTCAAGGTCACTCAGCTAATTTGTGTGAATGCTGACTACACCACAGCAGCCATGATATCTAGTTCAGTATTCTTTCTACTACATATTCTTTCAACTTCCTTTCATTCAAATCTGGTAGAACTGAGAGTATCAGGATGAAAATATAATCCTAACGTAGGACTCTGTTATGGGCTACACTGTGCCCCCCAAGTATATATGCATAAATTCTAACCCCCACTACCTCAGAATGCAACTGCATTTTGAGATAGAGCCCTTAAAGAGGTAATTCAGTTAAAAGGAGGTCACTGGGGCTGGCTCTAATCCAATATGACTGATGTCCTCATACGAGATACATAGAGGCAAGACCATGTGGAGACAACTCAAGCTAACAAGAGGGAGTGGGTAAAAGGGGTGAAGGTAGTCAAAGGTACAAACTTCCACTTATAAGATAAAATAAGTTCTGGAGATATAATGTATAGCATGATGACCACAGTTAATAAATCGTATTGTATATTTGTAAACTGCTAAGAGAATAATCTTAAAAGTCCTCATTATAAGAAAAAAATTGTAACTTGTGAAGTGATGGAGGTTGACTAAACTTATTGTGGTGATCATTATATACCAAATCACTATGTTATATACCTAAAACTAATACCATGTTACATGTCAATCTTATCTCAATAAAACTGGAGGAAAAGAATTAGTTTTGTCACATACATATCTGTAATTATCTCTTCCTGCATCTCATTGCCTTTTGAAGCAATTATCAAGCAATCACGATAAATCTCTTAAAAATAAATAAATAGATGATTGATGATTCTACTCCATTCTAGAGCCATCAGACTCTAAGGATGTTATTTTTTTAAATATGTACACAATTTTTTAGTAAGGTTACTGCAATGTTTTGCCCCCTAAGGAAAACTGAAATTTGAATTATAAGACAGAAATCTGACCTCTATAAATTCATCTTCAGCATCTATACCAATTTGATTCATGGATTTTTAAAAAATGAGAGAGGTCCACAGAAGAAACAACCCTGCTGACATCTTTATCTTGGATTTCTAGACTCCAGAACTGTGAAGAAATAAGTTATGGCAACCATAGCAAACTCAGGGCCCTTTCCTCATATAATGTATGTTCAATCTATTTAATTCAGCAGTTTTGTATTATAGCACTGAAGAAGGTTCTTTGCCTGGTTTGCATATAGAGGCCTATAGCTACTGCTGCCATGGACATATGGACACTTTGGTATGTCCTCATTACAACACTGCATCTCTATCACTTGAGTCTCAAAATAATCCCTGTAACATTAAGATACTTAGGACAAGGGGCGCCTGGATGGCTCAGTAGTTAAGCGTCTACCTTCGGCTCAGGTCATGATCCCGGGGTCCTGGGATCGAGCCCCGCATCGGGCTCCCTGCTCCTTGGGAAGCCTGCTTCTCCCTCTCCCACTCCCCCTGCTTGTGTTCCCTCTCTCGCTGTGTCTCTCTCTGTCAAATAAATAAATAGAATCTTCAAAAAAAATTTTAAAAAAAAAGATACTTAGGACATTAAGGCTTAGACTGATTTAGTGACCTATTCAAAGACACAAAACTAGTATGTAGTACAATAGCCAAACTATGGAAAGAGCCCAGATGTCCATCGACAGATAAATGGATAAAGAAAATGTGATATATATATATAGATAGATAGATAGATATAGATATAGATATATATACACACACACACACAATGGAATATTAGCCATCAAAAATAATGAAATCTTGCCATTTGCAACAACGTGGATGGAACTAGAGGATATGATGCTAAGCGAAATAAGTCAGTCAGAGAAAGACAAATACCATATGATTTCACTCATATGTGGAATTTAAAAAACAAAACAGATGAACATAGAGGAAGGGAAGGAAAAATAAAATAAGATGAAAACAGAGGGGAAGGCAAACGATAAGAGACTCTTAACTATAGGGAACAAACTGAGGGTTGCTGGAGGGGAGATGGGTGGGAGGATGGGGTAATTGGGTGATGGGCATTAAGGAGGGCACTTGACACTAAATTCTACCCCTGAAACTAATAATATACTATACGTTAACTAAATTGAATTTAAATAAAAAAAATTTTAAAAACTAGTATGTATAACGCCACACAATTCAAAGGCAAGTCTTCTGAACCCCTCACTCTAAGTAAATAGCGGCAAATGTTTATCAAGTACATACTATGTTCCAGCACTATGTTATGTGCTTTACATCCATTACCTTATTTAGTCCCTATAACAAACACATGAGCTAAGTGCTATCATTAATCTCCATTCTGTAGATAAGGGAACTGAGAATTCTACAGGCAAAGTAACTTTCCTATGATTTTATATATATATATATATGTATATATATATATATAAGCTTGAGCTTTGAACCCAAGCCACCTCCCTCCAGAGCCTGCATATTTAACCACTGCACCTTACCACCTCTAATTCATATCAGCCTTCTCTTTATTAACCTCCTCCACATGTCAGCCTGGCATAATGCTTGCTCTCTTCAGCAAATGCTCCAGCTGTTGCTAAAATATCCATCCTCCATGCTTCCCACTTTGCAGAGCAGGTGCACAGGGCCCACCTCTGGAGTAAGGAACTCTCTGCCTTCTAAATGCAGTGGGTGACCTGGGGCTTGACATTTGATGTCATGACTGACAGTCTCCAATTAAACCATTTTAGAGGCAGGAGGGGTTTGATGCTACTGTATTTTTTCAGTCTGAGCATTTGGTGGCTTTCCTCCTTGATTCGGGATCACAGCCAATGTAAAAACTGAAATCCTTTCTGACAACGTTTGCTGAATTGCCACAGTGTATTAGTCCAGATCCCCGTGGACTGCCTTTCTCTTTGTGCCAGCTTGTCACAGTAGAAGCAGCAAGGAGAGTGACCTAGTGCTTTTAGTCTAGACATATAGTCATCAGAGGCCCTCAGGTCTCTGGGCAAATTTACAAGCTTTTGAGACAAGGGCTTGTCTGATAACAAAACCAACACCTGATAATTGACACCCTAAAGATAGAGAGCTCTGCAAAGAAATGTAGAACTGACAGTTTTCTCAGCATGTCATACTATTTCACCCTGTCTACTTTTGTTTGGTTTGATGATGTCAGCCTCATATCCAGAGCCCTCTTTCTAAAAGATGTAGATTGTCCTCTTTGGCTCCAGAAGTGCCCCCACAGGGCCCTCCCCCAAACCCAGAAAAGGTATGCTCCCATCCTCCATTCCTCCACTGCCTTTTGGAGCTACAGCTGATCTCATCAGCAACCCCTGGAAGGTTGGTAGGAAAATCCTGCAGCTCTCACCACCAAGACCCACCATACATGTCTAGGAAGAGGTCTGCAAAAGGAACCAGCAGTCAAATATGGATCTTTGTTTCTGAGATCTCGATGTTCAGATTTCCATTCAGGGACAGAGAGGGCTGCTATAAACAAGGGAGGGACAGAGTAGGCATGAACACGAGTTTAATAAATGAGTTTAATAAGTTCTGTACCTCCCAAAATAAGGGAAACTGAAGCTAAATGAAGGTCAAGAATCCTTCTCTCTGTCTCTGTCTCTCTGTCTCTCTCTCTCTCATACATGCACACACACACACACACACACACACACACATAGCCTCTGAAACCATCCATTTTATTTATAGAGTTCCTGGAATGCTGGATGATGTGGCAAGGTGTGAATTCCTTATAAAACGCAAGCAGCTTGTGCAAGAAACAGTTGCAGACCATTCTACCCAGTCACTCTGGCTGCACTGCAAGCCCAGGCTCGAGAACTAAAAATCTATCTCAGATAATTGACATTTATTTGATTGAAACAGCAGGGTGCCCTCCATCACCATGGGAGGAGACCATATGGAAGAACAGTGCGAGTGGAGATAATGTTTGTCTACTGAGTGTGCCAATGTGTTTAGAGATTATTCACAGGACTCTGGGGACTCCAGTATGATAATGTTTCAGCCAAATTAGAATCAGATTAATTGCTCTAATCTAATGGAAAGACAATGTTTATCAAATTATTGCTCTTTTCACCACATGATATTGCAGTGTCATTATTCTTTGGGTTTAAGAAAGGAAATGAAAAGACTCTTGTAACACATCTGCTCAAGAGTTATATGATAGTGCTTTTCCCACTACACACAGGACTGTAATGCAGTTGGCAATTCTGTGAAGTAACCAATAAATTAAAGTAAAAGATCTGTAGTGGATAAATCTGCTGGAGTCCTATGATATCAGTTCATATTTTGATAAGACAATCTAAAGTCAATTAGTTTTTTCTAGATTTGAGAGATTTTGTTCTTCATATTATGTAGGGAGTGTTTTCCTCTATAAATGGGCAAGTGCTTTTTTGAAAAACCCTAAGTGGCACTTACAACAAAATTCTAACACTCCTTTTCAAAATATCAAAATCAGCCCAATTTCTCAAGACCCATAGAGGAAATGGGGCTCTTATCAACTCATAGCTTATAACTCTCTATGGATGTGGAGGAGAGGGTGCAATCATCTATGGCCCTAAGTCACAAAGGACCATCAGCTCCTTAGCACTAAAGCAGTTGCCCAACTTATTGCCCCACTCTGACCCATCATTTGCATACCTGGGAATTCTCAGAGGCTTCAAACATCAACCAGGGGTCACTTCAGAGAGGTAGAGAGAGTCACACATGAACCTGGGGCTTCAAAGAAAGGCACTGGTAATCAGTCGGTGTTTCCCAACACCTACTAGGCTGCACGCCCAGCTCCAACAGGGAATTTGGGAGGAGTTACAGAAGGATTTTTCTGCCATCCATATCTCCATAGGGGACCCTGTTGGTCCCTGCAGAGCAGAGAGGAAGGATCAAGTGGCACGATTTGTATGTTCACTCTTGTGTGTACACTGATTATTTCAAAATAATAGCAACATAAAGCCCTCAAATGTTCATGGAGGCTGTGGGGAGGTAACTGTCAGGTTTCTGCTGGGCCACATGCCAAGTCCAATCCATTGCCTTTTCTTTTAGAGCTAGTGCCCTTTGCAGAAGGATCTTAGCAAATGGGACCAGATAGAGCAAAAGATGGAAATTCTTTTCTTTATCATTAATTCTACATTTATATGATACTTCTAATAAGAGGCAGAAATCTTAACCTCACCTCCCTTCTGTGGTTGGCTCATCATATTTAGTGCTTACAAAACATTGTATCATTAATATTGAGGTCCTTTTAGTTATCTATCTCTCCCCCCAAAATAGTTTGTTATATTCTCCAATTCAAAAAGGCACAGTCACAAAATGATATAATCACCAGGGCTGAATCAAGATTCAGGTCCAGATTTTAATTTATGCCATTGTTAACTTCTCACTTGTACCTTAAAGTCATTCCCAGGACTTGAAATTTTTTTTAAAAAGCATGATTAGACTATCATTACTGAGTTGGTCTAAACAATGTCCCATATGTCATTATAGACCACATTTGTGGGGTGTCGAGACAAGGTTAGGCATATGTGAATAGAGTCAATTGCTCTCTATCTGTCCAAGCTCAAATCTTGCTGTGATTTTCACGTTGCTGCCTCAACAATGGGCTCCCCTTGGTTAAAAAGAGTTATTCTTGAGAAATAAATGAAGAATATCGTAGTTGTATTGATGCCTATGAAAACAGTGTATGCTTTCCAAGACAAAGCACAGAACTGTAGATCTTCATTAATTACAATGCACTGGAACAAAAGCAAATGCAATCACTATAATTAACAATGCAATGCCTATAACCCCTGTCTAAATGCTTTCATTTCACTATAATTTAGCAGTAAGAGCCTGAGAAATTATTTTAATCCTTATTTTTGCAATTCATTTTGAAAAGGTTGTGGGACTCAGTCTGAGGCATATTCATAAATTCATTTACATTTTTATTTTAAATGGCTTCATTATCAAACTTCTTGAAGCCCTACCCTATCATTTAGAACTGAATTCCAAAACTTTCTTGTAAACCAAGTATTTGTAGTAACATCTGTGGGACTGGTACAAATATTGTAATATGATGGGTATATATTTTACCTCTTTAGGTGGGAAAAATAAGTTCATTCTTAACTGAATCAAAGGAATTACTTCAGCAATATATTCAAGTAGTTATCAACTTGGGTAACTTATAACAAACATGGAAGAACAAGCTGCCAATACACAAATATTTACCTAATGCTTATAATGTATACACGTTCAATACAAGTAATATGTCACCCTGGCCCACAAGTTAGAAAGGTAAAATAAATAGTAATGAAAAAAAATAGAGAACAGTTACATGCTGATTTAAGTAGTTCTGACTGTCACCACAATAGCAATTCAAGAGAGAGAAATCAGTATTAGAAAAAGTGAAAAACTACCTGTATAGAGAAAGCAGCACTGACATTACCTTAATGGCTAAATATGATTCCAATAGATGGAGAGAAGAGTAAAAAGAATAACAAAAGCAAAACACAAGGAAGAGCAAGAGTAAAAGGCCCACTTGCTGACAGAGGAAATACTTAAGAATAATCAAGAATAATGTTGAAAAAATAGTGAAAGAGAATAATCCATAGGAAATGTCAAAAACAAGCAAATGGACCTAACTTGGTACAATAGGAAATGATGGAAGCAATGAGGCAGAGTGATAGCTGTGGGAACTTGGTAGCTGGATTTGGAAAAAGGAGAGCCTGCAATTAAAAAGGTAAAACAAGGAGCTGACATAGAGAATGTAGAGAAGAGGCCATGTCAAAAAGGGTAGGAAGGGCAGAGACACAGTTGGGAACCAGGCTGAATTGTGGGAAAGTTCGCAGGAGGCAGAGGCACAGAGAAGGGAGAGGAACAGATGCCACACCAGGCACCCCAGGCACAGAGGACACACACTGAGATGAATCCCCATAAGACTGGCTTTGAAAACCAGAGGGGTTTAACTTCACAAGTTCCTCACAATCAGTGGGGCTTAACAACTGGAACTTTAAGAATCAGTGGGCTCCAATCTGAGAGAGTCAGCAGGGCAGACTCCCTGCCCTTAAAGAGACAATATAACAGCCTCACTGAGATACAGCAGAGAAGCAGCAGTTTGAAAACACCTAGTGTATATGGCAGGGAGATTTATTTACTAATCTCTGAGCATGCGCTGGAGGGGAGGGATCTTTGGAAGACTTCTTCAAGAGCAAAAGAGCTGGTGGTGCCATTTCCCTCCCTGGCCTCCCAGTCTAGATATATGGGCATGTGTGGGAATCAGTGCAGCACAAACACTCTTCATCTAGCTTGCTAACAGCCACCCCCGCCAACCCCCAAATTCTCCTGCAGAGCCACCCTCTCGAACCTGCCCTCCACAAGAGTTCTCCAGAGTTGCTCCAGGTCTCTTCCCACAGCACAAACCTTGCTAACACCCCACCCCATGTTCTTCTGCCAGCCTGTCCCCTCCAACCCAGCCTAGGCAGGAGTCCATCCAAAGCAGCACCACAAGTGTGGCAGTGTGCAAACAGCCCCAACAGGGGCCAGCACCACTCCAAAGTTACTCCTGTTCCAGGGAGAGGGAAAGATAACCACACATACCAGTTCAATTGTGGCCCCAGCAGTTGGCTGGGACAGACATCTGGTCTGACTGCAGGTTTTGTCCACCAATGAAAGTTTCTCAGGGGAAAACACAGGGAGTGCACCCTGCAGTTCTGAACAACTGCAGTTCTAGCAAATGCCTGGTCTGACCCAACTCAAGCCCAAGGAGGCCCCAAACTGACCCATAAACAACACAGGAACCAAACCCTACACATGACAGGCAAAGAGAGCCACTGAAAACAACTGGACTGAAAGCAAACGCTGCTCATCCACAGCAGTAGGGCACACACAGGAGATACCCC
Source organism: Phoca vitulina (assembly GCF_004348235.1). Lineage (NCBI taxonomy): Eukaryota > Metazoa > Chordata > Mammalia > Carnivora > Phocidae > Phoca > Phoca vitulina. The sequence goes on from NW_022589714.1 coordinate 1,715,033, forward strand.
TGAAGCACTAGGTTCTGGTGAACAGGGGACTCTGCAATGCAGGGCACTACAGGACCTCTTCTTCATCAGGCCACTACTTTCAAGAGCATGAGATGTAGCTGACTTTCCTAACACATAGATACAGACACAGAGAATCAGAAAAAATGAGGAAACAGAGGAATATGTCCCAAATGAAAGCACAGAACAGAGAGAGACAAATCAAGAAACAGACTCCTAATTATAGAGAACAAACTGATGTTTACCAGAGGGGAGGGGGTGAGAGGATGTGTTCAATAAATGATGAGAATTAAGGAGTACACTTGTCATGATGAGCACAGGGTGATGTATGGAAGTGTTGAATTACTGTATGGTACGTATGAAATTAATATAACACTGTATGTTAACTAACTGGAATTAAAATAAATCAGAAAGAAAGAAGAAAGAAAGAAAGAAAGAAAGAAAGAAAGAAAGAAAGAAAGAAAGAAAGAAAGAAAGAAAGAAAGAAAGAAAGA